>NC_091356.1:15322222-15587222 GCF_038502225.1 Cherax quadricarinatus | reverse complement strand
TAGGAACCATACATAGTTTTAAGAAGAGGTATGACAGGAAGCAGAGAGGGAGAGGACCTGGTAGCGATCAGTGAAGAGGTAGGGCCAGGAGCTGAGTCTCGACCCCTGCAACCACAATTAGGTGAGCACAATTAGGTGAGTACACACACACACACACACACGCACGCACACACACACACACAGATGACGTGAAGTTGATGAAAAGAATTCATTCGATCGAAGACCAGGCAGAACTACAAAGGGATCTGGACAGGCTGCAGACCTGGTCCAGCAATTGGCTCCTGGAGTTCAATCCCACCAAGTGCAAAGTCATGAAGATTGGGGAAGGGCAAAGAAGACCGCAGACGGAGTACAGTCTAGGGGGCCAGAGACTACAAACCTCACTCAAGGAAAAAGATCTTGGGGTGAGTATAGCACCAGGCACATCTCCTGAAGCGCACATCAACCAAATAATTGCTGCAGCATATGGGCGCCTAGCAAACCTCAGAACAGCATTCCGACATCTTAATAAGGAATCGTTCAGGACCCTGTACACCGTGTACGTTAGGCCCATATTGGAGTATGCGGCACCAGTTTGGAACCCACACCTAGCCAAGCACGTAAAGAAACTAGAGAAAGTGCAAGGTTTGCAGCAAGACTAGTCCCAGAGCTAAGAGGTATGTCCTACGAGGAGAGGTTAAGGGAAATCAACCTGACGACACTGGAGGACAGAAGAGATAGGCGGAACATGATAACGACATACAAAATACTGAGAGGTATTGACAAGGTGGACAAAGACAGGATGTTCCAGAGATTGGACACAGTAACAAGGGGCCACAGTTGGAAGTTGAAGACACAGATGAATCACAGGGATGTTAGGAAGTATTTCTTCAGCCACAGAGTAGTCAGGAAGTGGAATAGTTTGGGAAGCAATGTAGTAGAGGCAGGATCCAAACATAGCTTTAAGCAGAGGTATGAAAAAGCTCAGCGTTCAGGGAGAGTGACCTAGTAGCGGCCAGTGAAGAGGCGGGGCCAGGAGCTAGGACTCGACCCCTGCAATCTCAACAACTAGATGTGTACACACACTCACACACAATATCCTTGAACTACAAAATAGGTATTTGATACTATTCCTCAAAGAGACTGGGACAAAGTCTAAGGAGGTGGCAGGAATAAAAGTGAATGTGCCACAGTTGATCAAAGAATACTTTAAGCCGGAGGTGTGAGACTTGACATGCGTAGTAAATGCGATTTCTCAAGAATCAGCATTGAGGGTAGGACTG
Source organism: Cherax quadricarinatus (assembly GCF_038502225.1). Taxonomy (NCBI): domain Eukaryota; kingdom Metazoa; phylum Arthropoda; class Malacostraca; order Decapoda; family Parastacidae; genus Cherax; species Cherax quadricarinatus. Next base: position 15,585,960 of record NC_091356.1, on the reverse strand, counting down.
TTTCTGGTATATATGAACGACATACCAGAAGCAATAGTCAGTTGTATTCCTGTTTGTAGTTGATGTAAAATTAACAAGAACAGAAGGCAGTGCGTGCAGCAAAACTAGATTCAGAGAGGAGGAAGATGAGCTATGAGGCGAAGCCAAGGGAACCGAACCTGGCAACTTTAGAGTATACAAAAGCTAAGAGAGACATGATAACGGCGTACTATATACTCAGACGATTTGATAGGGTGAGCTAGGAGAGGCTCTCAAAGAGGCGGAGAGCACAAGGGAACAGTTGCAAGTTAAAGATACATCTCAGCACAGTGATTTTAGGAAATATTTCTTCAACTCAGAGTTGTCAGGCAGTGGAAACACCACTACGAAAAACGTAGTGGAGGCTAATTCTCCATAAATATGTATGAGTAGTTAAGTATACCAACCTCTTTCACCTACAAAACTACATAAGGAAGGGGAGTGGAATGTGAGTTTTACGCCTTTTGTAAATGTTGAAGTCAGTTGAGGTGGAAAGCTGACTGTGAATTCCTTCATTAATCTTCGACCAGAGGACTTGTTGACGTTTTCTCCAGTTTAAAAGTTTTTGCTGATGCTGTACAACTGCTCAATATTCCACTACCTTAATACTGCAAGCAAATTCTTTGTAATAAGTTGAGAGAACTAAGAGTGAAAATACCTGTCAGAGGTAAAGAATTGTTGGTGATGGTGATGGTGTTGGTGATGGTGATGTTGGTGATGGTGTTGGTGATGGTGTTGGTGATGGTGATGTTGGTGATGGTGTTGGTGATGGTGTTGGTGATGGTGATGTTGGTGATGGTGTTGGTGATAGTGTTGGTGATGGTGATGTTGGTGATGGTGTTGGTGATAGTGTTGGTGATGGTGATGTTGGTGATGGTGTTGGTGATAGTGTTGGTGATGGTGATGTTGGTGATGGTGTTGGTGATAGTGTTGGTGATGGTGATGTTGGTGATGGTGTTGGTGATAGTGTTGGTGATGGTGATGTTGGTGATGGTGTTGGTGATAGTGTTGGTGATGGTGATGGTGTTGGTGATGGTGATGTTGGTGATGGTGTTGGTGATAGTGTTGGTGATGGTGATGGTGTTGGTGATGGTGATGTTGGTGATGGTGTTGGTGATAGTGTTGGTGATGGTGGTGGTGTTGGTGATGGTGATGTTGGTGATGGTGTTGGTGATAGTGTTGGTGATGGTGTTGGTAATGGTGTTGGTAATAGTGTTGGTGTTGAGGATAGTGTTGGTGATGGTGTTGGTGATAGCGTTGGTGTCGGGGATAGTGTTGGTGATGATGTCGGTGATGGTGTTGGTAATAGTGGTAAGCACAGTGTTGACTGGTGGTGATATTGATGATGATAGTGTTGGTGGTATTGGTGGTGTTCCTGGTGGTGTGGGTGGTGGTGGTGTTCCTGCTGGTGTGGGTGGTGGCGGTGTGGGTAGTGGTGGTGTTCCTGGTGGTGTGGATGGTAGTGGTTTTCCTTGTGGTGGTGGTGTTCCTGGTGGTGTGGGTGGTGGTGGTGTTCCTGATGGTGTGGATGGTAGTGGTGTTCCTTGTGGTGGTGGTGTTCCTGGTGGTGTGGGTGGTGGTGGTGTTCCTGGCGGTGTGGGTGGTGGTGGTGGTGTTCCTGGTGGCGTGGGTGGTGGTGGTGGTGCTCCTGGTGGCGTGGGTGGTGGTGGTGCTCCTGATGGTTTGGATGGTGGTGGTGTTCCTAGTGGTAGTGTTCCTGGTGTGGGTGGTGGTGTTTTTCGTGGTGGTGGAGTTCCTGGTGGTGTGGGTGGTGCTGGTGGTGGTGGTGGTGGTGGTGGTGGTGTGGGTGATGGTAGTGTGGGTGGTGGTGGTGTTGGTGGTGGTGGTGTTTCTGGTGGTGGTGTTCCTGGTGGTGTGGGTGGTAGTGGTATTCCTGGTGGTGTTCCTGGCGGTGTTGTGGTGGTGGTGTTCCTGGCGGTGTGGGTGGTGGCGGTGTGGGGGTGGTGGTGTGGGGAGTGGTGGTGTTCCTGCTGGTGTGGGTGGTGGCGGTGTGAGTGGTGGTGGTGTTCCTGGTGGTGTGGGTGGTGGTGGTGTTCCTGGCGGTGTGGGTGGTAGAGGTGTTCCTGGTGGTGTGGGTGGTGGTGGTGTTCCTGATGGTGTGGATGGTAGTGGTGTTCCTTGTGATGGTGGTGTTCCTGGTGATGTGGGTGGTGGTGGTGTTCCTGGCGGTGTGGGTGGTGGTATTGGTGTTCCTGGTGGCGTGGATGGTGGTGGTGTTCCTGATGGTTTGGATGGTGGTGGTGTTCCTAGTGGTAGTGTTCCTGATGGTGTGGGTGGTTCTGGTGGTGGTGGTGTGGGTGATGGTAGTGTGGGTGGTGGCGGTGTGGGTGGTGGTGGTGTGGGTTGTGGTGGTGTGGGGGTGGTGGTGTTCCTGCTGGTGTGGGTGGTGGCGGTGCGAGTGTTGGTGGTGTTCCTGGTGGTGGTGTTCCTGGTGGTGTGGGTGGTAGTGGTATTCCTGGTGGTGTTCCTGGCGGTGTTGGGGTGGTGGTGTGGGTGGTGGCGGTGTGGGTGGTGGCGGTGTGGGTGGTGGTGGTGTGGGGGTGGTGGTGTTCCTGCTGGTGTGGGTGGTGGCGGTGCGAGTGTTGGTGGTGTTCCTGGTGGTGGTGTTCCTGGTGGTGTGGGTGGTGGCGGTGTAAGTGGCGGTGGTGTTCCTGGTGGTGTGGGTGGTGGCGGTGTAAGTGGTGGTGGTGTTCCTGGTGGTGTGGGTGGTGGCGGTGTAAGTGGTGGTGGTGTGAGTGGTGGTGTGGGTGGCGGTGTGTGTGGTGGTGGTGTTCCTGGTGGTGCGTAAAGCAGGCCGTGGTTACTGACACGGTTACGCCATTTAGTACATGACAGTGTAGGATAAATTAAGAAATATAAATTTTGACATGAATATATAATCTGGAGAGAGTGTGTATAACCTTCACCTGGAAGCTTATGTGAACCCTGGAACAAACTGGGTTGCCAACCAGTGACAAGAACATACTGGGTAGTTAAGTGAACCCTGGAACAAACTGGGTTGCCTACCAGTGACAAGAACATACTGGGTAGTTAAGTGAACCCTGGAACAAATTGGGTAGCCAACCAGTGACAGGAGCTTACTGGGTAGATAACTGAGCCCTGGAACAAACCGGGATGCCAACTTCTGCAATAAACAGTTGACAGTCTCACTACTGCATGATGGATCTGTATCATAACGAACCTAATGCTACTGCAAATAAGTTGGGTCATGAAATGAGGATCCAGATAGAGCTGCAGCTGATACTGAGGAGCCTCACCCACACAAACAAAGCAGCTAAGTAGTTACAGACCGACCTGGAAACAGTAAGCAGGATGCTGTCACTAGCGTTCACTAGTAGTTTTCTAAGCTATTTATTGTATTAAGGTTATTCTTACATTCACTATTTTCATTCGTTTATTCACTTAGGAAGTAGTACAGCTTCCAGAGCAATTACGTGTGTAAGTTGGTGGCAACATATAACAACAACAACACAGTGTTACACACTGAACTACTTGCTTCAACACAGTGTTGCATTACCTGAATATATAAAAGAAGACCCACAGGTTATTTCCATGGAAGAATATGTGTTAAATGGAGCCTGGACGTAATATCATTGCTTGTGTTAATTGGTTCCAGGAAACAACTGGAAGGAACTAGAAGGAAATAAATACGATAGCAAAGATAAATGTATACTGATTGTAAGTAAAAGTTTGTATGATTTACCTGCACTCTTATGTGCCCATGAGACGGGAAGATTCACTTGTCATATTACAGATTCAAAAGAGAAAATGAAGAGACCAGTAATCGTGGCAAACATATAAGAAATTTTCTCTGGCACACATACACATATGTGAGGATGTTAGTGGTATACCTCCCTGGATGTTTGATACAGTGAGTACACAAACTACAGTTGTATCTGAGTCTCAACATGTCCGTAAGCTAAAACTAAGTCAACAGGAAGCAAGATCTTAAATATTTCAAATACATTCTTCCATGATTGTTGTTATTATATTACCTTTAATAACTGATTAAGTTTCAGTTATCAGAGTTTGCCATTTTGGCTCATGAAACAACGACCATTTTGCCAACCCAAAAAAAAAATGAAAATTTATTCTTGCAAAATCAGGTTGAACATCACGAAATAAAATTATCCAATTAATTTTCATTAATACTTGTTAAGTACAGGTTGACCCGAGGTACAAGTGAGATGAATTATGTAGCGTTTAATTAACATGGTTTGGTAATGTTGCTAAATTAGACTTAGTGCAATATAATACACGTATATATATATATATATATATATATATATATATATATATATATATATATATATATATATATATATATATATATATATATATATATATATATATATATATATATATATATATATATATATATATATATATATATATATATATATATATATATATATATATATGCAATAAGATCACAGTAAACAGGTGAGTTTGAAGAAAATAACTCATTGCCTTTTATAGATGTTTTAATTATTAAGGGTAATAATGAATTCAAATTTAAAATTTACAGAAAACCTACAAATAACTGTTCCTATGTCCACTTTTATTCCTCGCATCAAGATAGAGTCAAACTGTCTGTTTTCTCATCAATGTTTTTGAGAGCTTTACGAATTTGTAGTCCTGAGTTCATAGATGAGGAAATATCCAAAATTTATGAAATAGGTAATGATTTAAAATACCCAAGAAATGTAATTGATAAATCTTTTAAAGTTGCTAGAAATACTTTTTATAATCCAAAAAGGGACAACCAGCCTTATTCAACTAAAAATATGTTGGTTCTCCCTTACCATGAAAACTTGGTTGATATGCCTTCTCTTCTTAAGACTTTTAATATTAAAGTTGTATTCAAAAATCTTGATACAGTGAAAAAACTTTTGATAAAGAATTCCCCCCAAAATGCTGATGGATGTGTCTATAAGATTCCTTGCAAAATTTGCGATAAAGTTTATTACGGTCAAACTGGTAAAAATCTCGAACTAAGATTAAAACAACATAAATATAGCATTAGAACTGGACAAGATTCCAATGCTCTATTTATTCATGTAAGAGATTTTAACCATCCAATTGATTTTCAAAAAGTTGAGAAAGTAGTATCAAGCAAGTCCATGGTCGACAGGAATATTATTGAATCTTGTTTCATAAAAAGCAGTTTTGATAATAATATGAATATTTCCTTTGGTTTATATAAATTAGATCCATTTATAATTAATAGAATTTGGGAAGAATTTAATAATACACTGGACAAATAATAATTTTTAAATTTTCTTGGGTAGAATAGTTTGTTGGAGGGTTGTGCAAAGGACCTGTCCAGTTGGGCCGGCGCGCGTCAGGTGTTTAACCGTTTTGGGATCTGATAGTGAGGTGTTGGCCAGACCCCTTATATAGCTTCCTTGGATGCTTTACTTTCATAGTTCCTTGATAATGTGAGTAGTCACGAATGCGCTTGGAATTTTTCTATTCTTTCAGAGTGGTTGTTTTGCATATATATATATATATATATATATATATATATATATATATATATATATATATATATATATATATATATATATATATATATATATATATATATATATATATATATATAATGGTGTTGGTGTTAGTGATGGTGTTGGTATTGTTGATGGTGTTGATGTTGGTGATGGTGTTGGTGATGGTGTTGGTGTTGGTGTTGGTGATGGTGTTGATGTTGGTGAAGAAAGATAAGGAGGGTTATTAAAGAAGATATGAAGGTAGGAAATCGATTCTTTGTTCTCCAAGACGAGTGTACTTCAGTGGTTAGTGAGGTTAATGGTACCTCTGACTCTCCTGCTAATCAAGGTAAGAATATTCTGATTGTGGGAGACTCTCAGGTAAGATATATGGACTGTGCTTTTTGAAACAGAAAAGTCAGACAGAGGGTGTGCCTCCCAGGAGCTGATGTTGGTGACGTAGTCAGCAGGATGGATAATATTATGTCAGGTAATGGGAACAATCCCATTATCTGTCTTAGTGCTGGTGGAAATTTCATCGGAAATGGCAGTAGACAGGAGCTGCTGGATAAGTACAGGTCAGCCATAGAAGTAGTCACGTCTAAGAGTGGGATCCTTATCATATGCAGCATCTTGCCTAGAAGGGGAGTTGGCAATGAATGGATGTCTAGGGCAAGTGGTAGAAATTGCTTACTAGACAGGTACTGCAAGGAACTTTCAATCCGATTCATTGATAACTGGGACAAATTCTATGGCAAGCATGATGTGTATGCAAGGGATGGGGTTCATCTCTCTGGGGATGGAGTGGTTGCATTAGCCAATTCGATTGAGAGGGTAATTGATGACTTGTCTAGGACTTTAAACTGATAGAATATAGAGGTATGGGTGTTTGTGGGAAACAATCAGGCTGCAGTATTAGGGCTGAAAACAGCAGATATTACCAGGATACCTCAGGGATATATTTAAAAGACAATATTCAAAATAAAGTTCTTAGTAAAGGCAAAGCAAATGATCAACAAACAAAGAGAGATAGCAGAGGGCAACAAGTGATTAGGTCCCTTAAGGCTTACTATACAAATAGTAGAGGTCTAAGAAATAAGATAGATGAGCTAAGATTACTCACAAGTGCAGGTAATATAGATATTGCTATAACTGAGATCTGGTTCAACTTGAAGGATAGAGAAATGCCTTATGAATGCAGCATACAGGGTTATAAACTATTCTGCACTGATAGGGTCAACAGGAAGGGTAGTGGAGTAGCGATGTATGTTAGAGATAATTTAAATTGTTGTGTTAGACATTATATAAGATTAGAAACATCGGACACAGAATCTGTTTGGCTATAGTTTCTCGAGGGGAATGAAAAATTAATTGTAGGTGTGATATATAGGCCCCCAAACCTTGATAGGGAGTGCAGTAAGCTGTTATGGGACGAAATTCATAAGGCGTCTAGATATGAAAATGTTGTGTTACTGGGAGATATTAACTTTAGACAAATTGATTGGAACAATTTAACAGGAAATCTTGAATCTAGTGACTTTATTGATACAATTCAGGATTGCTTTTTAAAACAGTTTGTGGCAGAACCAACTAGAGGAAACAATCCGCTTGACTTGGTTCTTGCCAGCAAAGATTCACTAATTAATAATCTTGAGGTTAATGATAAGCTTGGGGAAAGTGATCACAAATCACTTAGTTTCAATATATCATGGAATTACCCAGTAAACTGCAATCAAGTCTCTGTCCCAGAATTCCGCTTGGCCGATTTCATGGGACTGAAAAATTACCTGGGTGGGCTAAATTGGGGTGATCTGACTATGGGTCGGGTAGCTGGTATTGGTTGCCAATATGAAGTTTTTCAGAGCATAGTTCTAGCTGCTCAGTCAACTTTTGTTCCGAGTATGGAAATTAGATCTAACAAAAACGATCCCAAATGGATGAACAATAGATTAAAACATCTCATTGGTCAAAAGAGAGGCATTTTTAGGCGCATCAAAAGAGGGGATGGGCAGTTAAGAAATCAATATATTCAATTAAAGAGAGAAATAAAAAAAAAATAAGAAAAGCAAAAAGGGTTTATGAGGCTAAAGTCGCAAGGGATTCGAAGACTAACCCAAAATGGATATTTCAGGTATACAGAAGTAAGATTACAGACAAGATAGGCCCACTTAAGAGTAGCTCGGGTTAGATCACTGGCAGTGATAGGGATATGTGTGAAATTTTCAATTCATACTTCCTCTCAGTTTTTACTCAGGAAGATACTAGCGGAATTCCAGAAATAATAAATTATGTAGAACAAGACGATAATAAACTATGCACGATTGCAGTAACTAGTGATATGGTCCTCAGACAAATTGAGAAATTAAAACCTAACAAATCCCCAGGTCCTGATGAACTGTTTGCAAGGGTGTTAAAGGAATGTAAAGAGGAACTTAACAAACCTTAGGCTAATCTTTTCAACATATCACTACAAACTGGCATAGTGTCTGATAAGTGGAAAATGGCAAATGTAATACCTATTTATAAGGCAGGAGACAGGTCCTTAGCTTCGAACTATAGGCCAATCAATCTTACCTCCATAGTGGGAAAATTTATGGAATCAATTATTACCGAAGCAATTCGTAGCCATCTTGATAGGCATAAATTGATAAATGAATCTCAACACGGTTTTACTAAGGGGCGTTCCTGTCTTATGAATTCACCAATTTTTTTCACTAAGGTGTTTGAGGAGGTAGATCGTGGTAATGAATATGATATTGTGTATATGGACTTCAGAAAGGCTTTCGATAGAGTCCCACATCAGAGGCTATTGAGGAATCTTAAGGCACGCAGAATAGGTGAAAATTTTCCTGGGTGGAGGCATGACTGACAAATAGGTAGCAAAGAGTTTGCATAAATGGGGAGAAATCAGAATGGGGGCACGTCACAAGCGATGTTCCACAGGGGTCACTGTTGGGCCCCTTGTTGTTCGCAGTCTACATAAACGACATAGATGAGGGAATAAATAGCTACATAAGCAAATTTGCTGATGACACCAAAATAGGCCGTCTAATTCATTCTGTTGAGGACATTAGTGCACTCCAGGATGATTTGAATAGACTGATGCAGTGGTCAGAGAAGTGGCAGATGCAGTTTAATATAGACAAATGTAAAGTTTTAAATGTTGGAAAGGACAATAACCATGCCACTTATAAACTGAATAGTGTAGATATTAATAATACTGATTTCGAAAAGGATTTAGGAGTTCTGGTTAGCAGTAATCTGAAACCAAGACAGTGCATAAGTGTTCACAATAAAGCTAACAGAATCCTTGGCTTCATATCAAGAAGTATAAATGATAGAAGTCCTCAGGTTGTTCTTCAACTATATATCCTTGGTTAGGCCTCATTTAGACTATGCTGCACAGTTCTGGTCACCGTATTACAGAATGGACATAAATGCTCTGGAAAACGTACAAAGGAGGATGACAAAGCTGATCCCATGTATCAGAAATCTTCCCTATGAGGATAGACTGAGGACCCTGAATCTGCACTCTCTAGAAAGGCATAGAATTAGGGGGGATATAGTTGAGGTGTATAAATGGAAAACAGGAATAAATAAAGTGGATGTATATAGCGTGCTGAAAATATCCAGCCAAGACATGACTCGCAGCAATGGTTTCAAGTTGCAAAAGTTCAGATTCAGGAAGGACATAGGAACAGGGGCGTCGTAAAGGGGAAGGTTCCCCCAGGGTGACACCACAGAGTCTCTAAAGAAGGTGACATTAATGCCCAAAACAGAGCTGCAGGAACATAGCCTATTATATATTAACAAAGTACAAATAAGCCTATATAAGGAAAATCATTGATTTTTGATGATGTGATAGATGATTTTGCGTAATTGAAGGCAAAGAAGTGTAAGATCAGATTCACTGAGATGTTACCTGTACTCAGGTCAAATCGGAACTAGTATTTCTGTGATATTGCAATTTTCCTTTATTTTTCAAGTTTTTTTTTTTTGTTCGTTTTGGCATTGTTGAAGATGAATAAATGTAGGATCTGTTGCTGTACTCAAAGTGGTATTTGAGTTTATGTTTCCTCAATATTACTACGATTATTTATTTTATCGATAATAAAGTTGAGAAGTGAACATTAAAATGGTATAAAATACCGACAGGTTGTTAGGTAAGACACATATGCAACCGTTAGGTATCTTTATTTCGAAACGTTTCGCCTACACAGTAGGCTTCTATCAACTTTTCTGTACTCGACTGAAGAAGCCTACTGTGTAGGAGAAACGTTTCGAAATAAAGATACCTAACTGTTGCATATGTGTCTTACCTAACAAAGTTGAGAAGTATTCTCCTGTCCGGTTCATGGCCCTTAAACGTTCTCATTGCTAAACATTTGTCACTGGTCAGGCAGTAGTGACGTAACTGGAGTTTACTCCCCCCCCCATCCCCCCGTCCTTGGATTTCATGGGGGTAAAACAAGAGATTCCGCCCCAAGTGACACAAACTCTATCGCAGCCTCTGCATAGGAAAGCACTGGTTTAGTAAGAGTTGTGGATGAGGGGAACAAACTCCCGAGTACCCTCATAGAAACTAAGACGTTGTGTAGTTTTAAAAATAGGTTAGATAAATACATGAGTGGGTGTGGTTGGGTGTGAGTTGGGCCTGACTAGCTTGTGCTACCAGGTCTGGTGCCGTGCTCCTTCCTTAAGTAGAAGTGACCTGCCTAGGTGGTCATTGTTCTAAGCTGGGGGGGTGGCATGGACCTGCTTCGCATGGGTCAGTAGGCCTGTTGCAGTGTTCCTTCTTTCTTATGTTATGCTCTTATGGTGTTGGTGTTAGTGATGGTGTTGGTGTTAGTGATGGTGTTGGTGTTAGTGATGGTGTTGGTGTTAGTGATTGTGTTGACGTTAGTGATGGTGTTGCTGTCAGTGATGGTATTGGTGTTAGTGATGGTGATGGTGTTAGTAATAGTGTTTATGTTTGTGATGGTGTTGATGTTGGTGTTAGTGATGGTGCTGGTGTTATTGATGGTGTTGATGTTTGTGATGGTATTAGTATTAGTGATGGTGTTGGTGTTAATGATGGTGTTGGTGTTAGCGATGGTGATGGTGTTGGTGTTAGTGATGGTGTTGGTGTTAGTGATGGTATTGGTGTTAGTGATGATGTTGATGTTAGTGATGATGTTGATGTTAGTGATGGTATTGGTGTTAGTGATGATGTTGATGTTAGTGATGATGTTGATATTAGTGATGATGTTGATGTTAGTGATGGTATTGGTGTTAGTGATGATGTTGATGTTAGTGATGATGTTGATATTAGTGATGATGTTGATGTTAGTGATGATGTTGATGTTAGTGATGGTGTTGATGTTAGTGATGATGTTGATATTAGTGATGGTGTTGATGTTAGTGATGATGTTGATGTTAGTGATGATGTTGATGTTAGTGATGATGTTGATGTTAGTGATGATGTTGATGTTAGTGATGGTGTTGATGTTAGTGATGATGTTGATATTAGTGATGATGTTGATATTAGTGATGATGTTGATGTTAGTGATGATGTTGATGTTAGTGATGATGTTGATGTTAGTGATGGTGTTGATGTTAGTGATGATGTTGATGTTAGTGATAGTGTTGATATTAGTGATAGTGTTGATGTTAGTGATGATGTTGATGTTAGTGATGATGTTGATGTTAGTGATGGTGTTGATGTTAGTGATGATGTTGATGTTAGTGATGGTGTTGATGTTAGTGATAATGTTGATGTTAGTGATAGTGTTGATATTAGTGATAGTGTTGATGTTAGTGATGATGTTGATGTTAGTGATGATGTTGATGTTAGTGATGGTGTTGATGTTAGTGATGATGTTGATGTTAGTGATGGTGTTGATGTTAGTGATGATGTTGATGTTAGTGATAGTGTTGATATTAGTGATAGTGTTGATGTTAGTGATGGTGTTGATGTTAGTGATGATGTTGATGTTAGTGATAGTGTTGATATTAGTGATAGTGTTGATGTTAGTGATGGTGTTGATGTTAGTGATGATGTTGATGTTAGTGATAGTGTTGATATTAGTGATAGTGTTGATGTTAGTGATGGTGTTGATGTTAGTGATGATGTTGATGTTAGTGATGGTGTTGGTGTTAGTGATGATGTTGATGTTAGTGATGATGTTGATGTTAGTGATGATGTTGGTGTTAGTGATGATGTTGATGTTAGTGATGATGTTGATGTTAGTGATGATGTTGATGTTTGTGACGATGTTGATGTTAGTGATGATGTTGATGTTAGTGATGGTGTTGATGTTAGTGATGATGTTGATGTTAGTGATGATGTTGATGTTAGTGATGGTGTTGATGTTAGTGATGATGTTGATGTTAGTGATGGTGTTGATGTTAGTGATGATGTTGATGTTAGTGATGATGTTGATATTAGTGATGATGTTGATGTTAGTGACTGTATATACCATCCTGATATATACCGTCACTAAAATAAATCTCTCATCATATAAAAGAAATCATCGGGAAAAAACATACGTTCAGGTCAGTTAAACTTGTTTCACCAACTTCATCAAAAAAAAAAATTCCAACTCATCAGCATAGTTGCTGAAGTTGAAAAAATACTAAATCATTATTTATATACATTTTTTCTAAAATTTTGGAATATAAATTGGTATATAATGCTGCTAGAATACAATAGTCGTATGCCACTTGCCACCAGACAATGAATAAATCACTTTTGGTTTAAATGCAAAATCATTTGCAAAATTCTTTTGGAGTATCAAATAACTGATCAATAATTGAATTGAAATATAGCAAATTATCACCAATGATTTTTAATTAATTAATATTAATATAAATATGCGAGGGTACAGCTCTCAGAGGAATTTATTATGTCATAATATGTAATATTCCTATGATATATTATTATCATATATCATCGTAATATATTATTATTTATATATTATATTAATGTGTTATATATTATCATGATATAACATCATAAATTATTAAGACATATTATTATGATATATTATTATATAATGTAACGGTCAATAGCCAACAAAGGCGTAAATTTCTCCCAGTGGTTTGGATAAAATTTTCTGTTCCTTATCTCCCAAATAACTACTTGTAATTACATATTCCATAGTAATCTTATATCCACATTGTACTTTTAATCTAACTACAAACTATTCATTACTAGTGAACCTTACATGACTCTGCTGAGACCAGCCTGACACAATACTTGATAAAGAAAAAAAAGGATATGATATAGTTTTTAATTTAAATCCCATCGACCAGACGTGGGTTTATTATGGATATAAAATGTCTCTACACTGATATTCATCACTCTTTTCAAGACCTCCGTGAAGGTCAAAGTAAACGCATATGTACTGAGACATATATATATATATATATATATATATATATATATATATATATATATATATATATATATATATGGAATTAGATCACATTGAATAGGTATGCAGAATATCCACTGTGAAAAATAGTGAAATTTCAAGCGCTTTCCTTGATAATGTGAGACATTATCAAGGAACTATAAAAATAAATTATCAACAGGAAAGCATATAAGGGCAAGACTACACCTCAGAGTCACGTCACAACAACAAGACTACACCTCACAGTCACGTCACAACAACAAGACTACACCTCACAGTCACGTCACAACAACAAGACTACACCTCACAGTCACGTCACAACAACAAGACTACACCTCACAGTCACGTCACAACAACAAGACTACACCTCACAGTCGCATCACAACTCTGTGAAACACAACTGATACTCTACCCAAGCATTAAAATTTTTATACTTGCCTAACGTATCATTAAATTCTTCCCAAAATTTATTAATTATAAAAGAATCCAATTTATATAAACCAAAAGAAATATTCATATTATTTTCAAAATTGCTTTTTATGAAACATGATTCTATTATATTCCTGTCGACCATGAACTTACTTGATCCAACTTTCTGAGCCTTTTGAAAATTAACTGGATGGTTAAAATCTCTCACATGAATAAACAGAACATTAGAATCTTTTCCAGTTCTTATGCTATATTTATGTTGTTTTAATCTTAGTTCGAGACTTTTACCAGTTTCGCCATAATAAACTTTATCGCATTTTTTACAAGGAATCTTGTAGACACATCCGTCAACACTTTGGAGGTAATTTATCATAACTCTTTTTACTGTATCAAGACTTTTAAATACAACTTTGGTTTTAAAAGTCTTAAGAAGAGAAGGCATATCAACCAAGTTTTCATGGTAAGGGAGAACCAATGTATCCCATGTATCCCATGGCTTTATCAAACAAACAAAACGTTTAATGTTTGCCACATAGCCTAAGATAGCAAACAAACATGTTGTTATCATTCAGTGTTTGCCAGGAGCAGGATGTATACACTGAGAAGTGTCTGTCTCTCAGCGTGTAAGATAAGATAAGATTTCGTTCGGATTTTTGACCCCGGAGGGTTAGCCACCCAGGATAACCCAAGAAAGTCAGTGCGTCATCGAGGACTGTCTAACTTATTTCCATTGGGGTCCTTAATCTTGTCCCCCAGGATGCGACCCACACCAGTCGACTAACACCCAGGTACCTATTTGCTGCTAGGTGAACAGGACAACAGGTGTAAGGAAACGTGCCGAAATGCTTCCACCCGCCGGGAATCGAACACGGGTCTTCAGTGTGTGAAGCGGGAGCTTTAGCCACCAGGCCACCGGGCCTGGTGTTTGTCTCTCACTGTATATACACTGAGAGGTGTCTGTCTGTCTGTCTTTCAGTGCATATAAACTAAGAGATGTCTGTCTCTCAGTGTATGTACACTGAGAGGTATCTATTTCTCATTGTGTATACAATGAGAGGTAATAAATGAGACACTTTGGCAACATTCGCGTATTTTTATTCTGAAAACGCGTCGCCACACAGTGGAGTCTTCAGTCCAATGCAGAAAAAGGTGGAATAAGAGGAGACTGAGGTAATCAGTCCCTCAGTCTTGCGTCGATGTGTTCAGTCCATCAATCTTGACACACTGAGAGGTGTCTGTCTCTCAGTGTATATACACTGAGAGGTGTCTGTCTCTCAGTGTATATACACTGAGAGGTGTCTGTCTCTCAGTGTATATACACTGAGAGGTGTCTGTCTCTCAGTGTATATACACTGAGAGGTGTCTGTCTCTCAGTGTATATACACTGAGAGGTGTCTGTCTCTCAGTGTATATACACTGAGAGGTGTCTGTCTCTCAGTGTATATACACTGAGAGTTTACTTTCATCCTGAGTGAAAAAGAGAAGAAAGTTTTTTAATTGTGATAATAGCTCAGTTATTTATCAGCGCAAAAATGAACTCCTGTACATGAGCAGGGCTCTGTCTGTCTGTCTGTCTGTCTGTCTGTCTGTCTGTCTGTCTGTCTGTCTGTCTGTCTGTCTGTCTGTCTGTCTGTCTCTCTGTCTGTCTGTCTGTCTGTCTGTCTCTCTCTCTCTCTCTCTCTCTCTCTCTCTCTCTCCCTGCATAAATATATACATATATATATATATATATATATATACATATATATATATATATATATATATATAGATATATATATATATATATATATATACATCTATATACATATATATATATATATACATATATATATATACATATATATATATATATATATATATATATATATATATATATATATATATATATATATATATATATATATATATATATATATATATATAAATATATATATACATGTGTGTATGTGTGTGTGTGTATGTGTACTCACCTAATTGTACTCACCTAATTCTGGTTGCAGGGGTCGAGACTCAGCTCCTGGCCCCGCCTCTTCACTGATCGCTACTGGATCCTCTCTCTCTCTGCTTCCTGATCTTTGTCATACCTCTTCTTAAAACTATGTATGGTTCCTGCCTCCACTACTTCACTTGCTAGGCTATTCCACTTGCTGACAACTCTATGACTGAAGAAATACTTCCTAACGTCCCTGTGACTCGTCTGAGTCTTCAGCTTCCAGTTGTGACCCCTTGTCCCTGTGTCCCCTCTCTGGAACATCCTATCTCTGTCCACCTTGTCTATTCCCCGCAGTATCTTGTATGTCGTTATCATGTCTCCCCTGACCCTTCTGTCCTCCAGTGTCGTCAGTCCGATTTCCCTTAACCTTTCCTCGTACGACATTCCCTTGAGCTCTGGGACTAGCCTTGTTGCAAACCTTTGTACTTTCTCTAACTTCTTGACGTGCTTGACCAGGTGTGGGTTCCAGACTGGTGCTGCATACTCCAGTATGGGCCTAACATACACAGTGTACAGTGTCTTGAACGATTCCTTATTAAGGTATCGGAACGCTATTCTCAGGTTTGCCAGGCGCCCGTATGCTGCAGCGGTTATTTGGTTGATGTGTGCCTCCGGTGATGTGCTCGGTGTTATGGTCACCCCAAGGTCTTTCTCCCTGAGTGAGGTCTGTAGTCTTTGTCCACCTAGCCTATACTCTGTCTGCGGTCTTCTTTGCCCCTCCCCAATCTTCATGACTTTGCATTTGGCTGGATTGAATTCGAGAAGCCAGTTACTGGACCACATGTCCAGCCTGTCCAGGTCTCTTTGCAGTCCTGCCTCATCCTCGTCCGATTTAATTCTTCTCATTAAGTTCACGTCATCTGCGAACAGGGACACTTCAGAGTCTATTCCTTCCATCATGTCGTTCACATATATCAAAAATAGCACTGGTCCTAGAACTGACCCCTGTGGGACCCCGCTCGTAACAGGCGCCCACTGTGATACCTCTTCACGTACCATGACTCGTTGCTGCCTCCCTGTCAGGTATTCCCTTATCCATTGCAGTGCCCTTCCTTTTACGTGTGCCTGATCCTCCAGCTTCTGCACTAATCTCTTGTGGGGAACTGTGTCAAAGGCCTTCCTGCAGTCTAGGAAAACGCAATCTACCCAACCCTGTCTCTCGTGTCTTACTTCTGTTACCTTGTCATAAAACTCCAGGAGGTTTGTGATACAAGATTTGCCTTCCATGAACCCATGCTGGTTTTCATTTATAATCTTGTTCCTTTCCAGGTGTTCGACCCTTCTCCTCCTTATAATCTTCTCCATGACTTTGCACACGATACATGTCAGAGACACAGGTCTGTAGTTTAGTGCCTCGTTTCTGTTTCCTTTCTTAAATATGGGGACTACATTAGCTGTCTTCCATTTCTCAGGTAGTTGCCCAGTTTCAAGGGATGTGTTGAAGATTGTGGTTAGAGGCACACACAGCATCTCTGCTCCTTCTCTAAGGACCCATGGGGAGATGTTGTCCGGTCCCATCGCCTTTGAGGTGTCAAGGTCACTTAAGAGCTTCTTCACCTCCTCCTCAGTTGTTCGTATGTCATCCAACACTTGTTGGTATATTCCCTCTTGATGTTCCCTTCTGTTCTGTCTTCCCACAGCCCTTCCTGTCTCTACTGTAAAAACTTCCTTAAATCTCCTGTTCAGTTCCTCACATACCTCCTGATCATTTCTTGTGAGTTCTCCACCTTCTGTCCTTAATCTGATCACCTGGTCTTTGACTGTTGTCTTCCTCCTGATGTGGCTATACAACAGTTTCGGGTCAGTCTTGATTCTCGATGTTATGTCATTTTCATACTGTCGCTGGGCCTCCCTCCTTACCTGTGCGTACTCATTCCTGGCTCTGCGACTGATCTCCCTATTTTCGTGTGTTCTCTGCCTTCTGTACTTTTTCCATTCTCTATTGCACTTTGTTTTTGCCTCCTTACAACGTCGGGTAAACCAGGGGCTTGTTCTGGTCTTCCCGTTGTTACTGTTGCCCTTGGGAATGAACCTTTCCACTGCCTCCTGTGTGTGTGTGTATGTGTGTGTGTATGTATGTGTGTGTGTGTGTGTGTGTGTGTGTGTGTATGTGTGTGTGTGTGTGTGTGTGTGTGTGTATGTGTGTGTGTGTGTGTGTGTGTGTGTGTGTGTGTGTATGTGTGTGTGTGTGTGTGTGTTTTACCTGCTTAATATAAATATAACGTGTATATCTCCGTACATGTGTTATTTGTTTATTACACATGTATGCATATGTGTATGTATATACGGTACATGAGTTACGTGTGTACACTACACAGAACAATGTTAAACTATCAACTTTCATTGTGATTTAACGTCATAAGTTTAAATAAAACTACCAAAAAAGTTTGTCAACAACGCAATATATGTCATCGTTCCTTTTCCTAATTCAGAAAAAGTTATTAATCATCCAAACCCTCACTGACGATACATAAATTTTAATTAAGGATATTTCTAACAGAGTTACATTTGTATTTCATATATTTATCTTGACCTTTTGCGTACAGAATATTCAGATATATAGTCACATTCTTGGTTAAATAGCTTGATGTGGAATACATGGTGTGGTTGGTGGTGTTTGTGACTCTCAGTGGTCGTTACCCACGTATGGTGTGGTTGGTGGTGTTTGTGGCTCTCAGTGGTCGTTACCCACGTATGGTGTGGTTGGTGGTGTTTGTGACTCTCAGTGGTCGTTACCCACGTATGGTGTGGTTGGTGGTGTTTGTGACTCTCAGTGGTCGTTACCCACGTATGGTGTGGTTGGTGGTGTTTGTGACTCTCAGTGGTCGTTACCCACGTATGGTGTGGTTGGTGGTGTTTGTGACTCTCAGTGGTCGTTACCCACGTATGGTGTGGTTGGTGGTGTTTGTGACTCTCAGTGGTCGTTACCCACGTATGGTGTGGTTGGTGGTGTTTGTGACTCTCAGTGGTCGTTACCCACGTATGGTGTGGTTGGTGGTGTTTGTGACTCTCAGTGGTCGTTACCCACGTATGGTGTGGTTGGTGGTGTTTGTGACTCTCAGTGGTCGTTACCCACGTATGGTGTGGTTGGTGGTGTTTGTGACTCTCAGTGGTCGTTACCCACGTATGGTGTGGTTGGTGGTGTTTGTGACTCTCAGTGGTCGTTACCCACGTATGGTGTGGTTGGTGGTGTTTGTGACTCTCAGTGGTCGTTACCCACGTATGGTGTGGTTGGTGGTGTTTGTGACTCTCAGTGGTCGTTACCCACGTATGGTGTGGTTGGTGGTGTTTGTGGCTCTCAGTGGTCGTTACCCACGTATGGTGTGGTTGGTGGTGTTTGTGACTCTCAGTGGTCGTTACCCACGTATGGTGTGGTTGGTGGTGTTTGTGACTCTCAGTGGTCGTTACCCACGTATGGTGTGGTTGGTGGTGTTTGTGACTCTCAGTGGTCGTTACCCACGTATGGTGTGGTTGGTGGTGTTTGTGACTCTCAGTGGTCGTTACCCACGTATGGTGTGGTTGGTGGTGTTTGTGACTCTCAGTGGTCGTTACCCACGTATGGTGTGGTTGGTGGTGTTTGTGACTCTCAGTGGTCGTTACCCACGTATGGTGTGGTTGGTGGTGTTTGTGACTCTCAGTGGTCGTTACCCACGTATGGTGTGGTTGGTGGTGTTTGTGACTCTCAGTGGTCGTTACCCACGTATGGTGTGGTTGGTGGTGTTTGTGACTCTCAGTGGTCGTTACCCACGTATGGTGTGGTTGGTGGTGTTTGTGACTCTCAGTGGTCGTTACCCACGTATGGTGTGGTTGGTGGTGTTTGTGACTCTCAGTGGTCGTTACCCACGTATGGTGTGGTTTGTGGTGTTTGTGGCTCTCAGTGGTCGTTACCCACGTATGGTGTGGTTGGTGGTGTTTGTGACTCTCAGTGGTCGTTACCCACGTATGGTGTGGTTGGTGGTGTTTGTGACTCTCAGTGGTCGTTACCCACGTATGGTGTGGTTGGTGGTGTTTGTGACTCTCAGTGGTCGTTACCCACGTATGGTGTGGTTGGTGGTGTTTGTGACTCTCAGTGGTCGTTACCCACGTATGGTGTGGTTGGTGGTGTTTGTGACTCTCAGTGGTCGTTACCCACGTATGGTGTGGTTGGTGGTGTTTGTGACTCTCAGTGGTCGTTACCCACGTATGGTGTGGTTGGTGGTGTTTGTGACTCTCAGTGGTCGTTACCCACGTATGGTGTGGTTGGTGGTGTTTGTGACTCTCAGTGGTCGTTACCCACGTATGGTGTGGTTGGTGGTGTTTGTGGCTCTCAGTGGTCGTTACCCACGTATGGTGTGGTTGGTGGTGTTTGTGACTCTCAGTGGTCGTTACCCACGTATGGTGTGGTTGGTGGTGTTTGTGGCTCTCAGTGGTCGTTACCCACGTATGGTGTGGTTGGTGGTATTTGTGACTCTCAGTGGTCGTTACCCACGTATGGTGTGGTTGGTGGTGTTTGTGACTCTCAGTGGTCGTTACCCACGTATGGTGTGGTTGGTGGTGTTTGTGACTCTCAGTGGTCGTTACCCACGTATGGTGTGGTTGGTGGTATTTGTGACTCTCAGTGGTCGTTACCCACGTATGGTGTGGTTGGTGGTGTTTGTGACTCTCAGTGGTCGTTACCCACGTATGGTGTGGTTGGTGGTGTTTGTGACTCTCAGTGGTCGTTACCCACGTATGGTGTGGTTGGTGGTGTTTGTGACTCTCAGTGGTCGTTACCCACGTATGGTGTGGTTGGTGGTGTTTGTGACTCTCAGTGGTCGTTACCCACGTATGGTGTGGTTGGTGGTGTTTGTGACTCTCAGTGGTCGTTACCCACGTATGGTGTGGTTGGTGGTGTTTGTGGCTCTCAGTGGTCGTTACCCACGTATGGTGTGGTTGGTGGTGTTTGTGACTCTCAGTGGTCGTTACCCACGTATGGTGTGGTTGGTAGTGTTTGTGACTCTCAGTGGTCGTTACCCACGTATGGTGTGGTTGGTGGTGTTTGTGACTCTCAGTGGTCGTTACCCACGTATGGTGTGGTTGGTGGTGTTTGTGACTCTCAGTGGTCGTTACCCACGTATGGTGTGGTTGGTGGTGTTTGTGACTCTCAGTGGTCGTTACCCACGTATGGTGTGGTTGGTGGTGTTTGTGACTCTCAGTGGTCGTTACCTACGTACATCGTTACCCACGTACATGCAGAGTTTAATTAATGATAATAGTATTTTTGCAATAATGTTGGTGGAATTACCTACAATATCTTGGGTAACATGATACAAGAATAACTAATGTGATATTTTTATTATGGCGACGTTTCGCTCTCCAGGAGTTTTTTCACATAGTTTAAGTAGTTCTTGTCTGGTAGTTCGGCCCATGAAACCTCACTCAGACACGTAGATCATCCACTAACCTCACCTCACCACTCGTAGATCATCCACTAACCTCACCTCACCACTCGTAGATCATCCACTAACCTCACCTCAACACTCGTAGATCATCCACTAACCTCACCTCAAAACTCGTAGATCATCCACTAACCTCACCTCACCACTCGTAGATCATCCACTAACCTCACCTCAACACTCGTAGATCATCCACTAACCTCACCTCAACACTCGTAGATCATCCACTAACCTCACCTCAACACTCGTAGATCATCCACTAACCTCACCTCACCACTCGTAGATCATCCACTAACCTCACCTCAACACTCGTAGATCATCCACTAACCTCACCTCAACACTCGTAGATCATCCACTAACCTCACCTCAACACTCGTAGATCATCCACTAACCTCACCTCACCACTCGTAGACCATCCACTAACCTCACCTCAACACTCGTAGATCATCCACTAACCTCACCTCACCACTCGTAGATCATCCACTAACCTCACCTCAACGCTCGTAGATCATCCAGTAACCTCACCTCACCACTCGTCGATCATCCACTAACCTCACCTCACCACTCGTAGATTATCCACTAACCTCACCTCAACACTCGTAGATCATCCACTAACCTCACCTCAACACTCGTAGATCATCCACTAACCTCACCTCAACACTCGTAGATCATCCACTAACCTCACCTCACCACTCGTAGATCATCCACTAACCTCACCTCACCACTCGTAGATCATCCACTAACCTCACCTCAACACTCGTAGATCATCCACTAACCTCACCTCAACACTCGTAGATCATCCACTAACCTTACCTCAACACCGTAGATCATCCACTAACCTCACCTCAACACTCGTAGATCATCCACTAACCTCACCTCAACACTCGTAGATCATCCACTAACCTCACCTCACCACTCGTAGATCATCCACTAACCTCACCTCAACACTCGTAGATCATCCACTAACCTCACCTCAACACTCGTAGATCATCCACTAACCTCACCTCAACACTCATAGATCATCCACTAACCTCACCTCACCACTCGTAGATCATCCACTAACCTCACCTCAACACGTAGATCATCCACTAACCTTACCTCAACACTCGTAGATCATCCACTAACCTCACCTCAACACTCGTAGATCATCCACTAACCTCACCTCACCACTCGTAGATCATCCACTAACCTCACCTCAACACTCGTAGATCATCCACTAACCTCACCTCACCACTCGTAGATCATCCACTAACCTCACCTCAACACTCGTAGATCATCCACTAACCTAACCTCAACACTCGTAGATCATCCACTAACCTCATCTCAACACTCGTAGATCCTCCACTAACCTCACCTCAGCACTCGTAGATCATCCACTAACCTCACCTCAACACTCGTAGATCATCCACTAACCTCACCTCAGCACTCGTAGATCATCCACTAACCTCACCTCAACACTCGTAGATAATCCACTAACCTCACCTCACCACTCATAGATCCACTAACCTCACCTCACCACTCATAGATCATCCACTAACATTACCTCAACACTCATAGATCATCCACTAACCTAACCTCACCACTCATAGATCATCCACTAACCTAACCTCAACACTCATAGATCATCCACTAACCTCACCTCAACACTCATAAATCATCCACTAACCTCACCTCACCACTCATAGATCATCCACTAACCTCATCTCAACATTTATAGATCATCCACTAACCTAACCTCACCACTCATAGATCATCCACTAACCTCACCTCACCACTCATAGATCATCCACTAACCTCACCTCACCACTCATAGATCATCCACTAACCTCACCACTCATAGATCATCCACTAACCTCACCTCACCACTCACAGATCATCCACTAACCTCACCACTCATAGATCATCCACTAACCTCACCTCACTACTCACAGATCATCCACTAACCTCACCTCAACACTCTTAGATCATCCACTAACCTCACCACTGACAGATCATCCACTAACCTCACCACTCACAGATCATCCACTAACCTCACCTCACCACTCACAGATCATCCACTAACCTCACCACTCATAGATCATCCACTAACCTCACCTCACCACTCATAGATCATCCACTAACCTCACCTCACCACTCATAGATCATCCACTAACCTCACCTCACCACTCATAGATCATCCACTAACCTAACCTCAACACTCATAAATCATTCACTAACCTCACCTCACCACTCATAGATCATCCACTAACCTCACCTCACCACTCATAGATCATCCACTAACCTCACCTCACCACTCATAGATCATCCACTAACCTCACCTCAACACTCATAAATCATTCACTAACCTCACCTCAACACTCATAGATCATCCACTAACCTCACCTCAACACTCATAAATCATTCACTAAACTCACCTCACCACTCATAGATCATCCACTAACCTCACCTTACCACTCACAGATCATCCACTAACCTCACCTCACCACTCACAGATCATCCACTAACCTCACCACTCACAGATCATCCACTAACCTCACCTCACCACTCACAGATCATCCACTAACCTCACCTCACCACTCACAGATCATCCACTAACCTCACCACTCACAGATCATCCACTAACCTCACCTCACCACTCACAGATCATCCACTAACCTCACCTCACCACTCACAGATCATCCACTAACCTCACCACTCACAGATCATCCACTAACCTCACCTCACCACTCACAGATCATCCACTAACCTCACCTCACCACTCACAGATCATCCACTAACCTCACCACTCACAGATCATCCACTAACCTCACCTCACCACTCACAGATCATCCACTAACCTCACCTCACCACTCACAGATCATCCACTAACCTCACCACTCACAGATCATCCACTAACCTCACCTCACCACTCACAGATCATCCACTAACCTCACCTCACCACTCACAGATCATCCACTAACCTCACCTCACCACTCATAGATCATCCACTAACCTCACCTTACCACTCATAGATCATCCACTAACCTCATCACTGTCAACATCAGCGTGAGTTTTGCAAACTGTAGTCAGCAACCTGGAAGTTGTTCAACCTTTGCAATCCTTTTTCACCTAATTCCTCTTACCGTCTTCCTGATCCGTAAGATTTAAGCTGAGAAATTTTAAGCCACGAATAACTTCAATGGGTGCCCAGCCAGGCGGGTTTTAAAAACCGGGCCATCATTTTCAACTCTCAACCTCGTAATCTCAAAATTTAAAAGTATAACATATTTTATTTTTAAATTTCTATTCTTTTCCTCTTTATCATGTCATTTAGTTTGTAACTCGAAATTGTTTTAATGTTTAAGAGAAAATTTTCGCGATTGTGATGCTGGTAGAGTCAGCGAGAAAGAGAAGATTGTTGATAATTGTGGCTCTAGAGATGATTCTTTTAAATTGTGGCTCTAGAGATGATTGTTTAAAATTGTGGCTCTAGAGATGATTGTTTACTGTTTTGTGTTTTATCCTCACAGGGATAAACTCTAGATCTTTATCAAGTTCTAGAGTTTTGTTAAGTTTTAGAGTTTTATTAAGTTTTAGAGTTTTATTAAGTTTCAGAGTTTTATTAAGTTCTAGAGTTTTATTAAGTTCTAGAGTGTTATTAAGTACTAGAGTTTTATTAAGTTTTAGAGTTTTATTAAGTTTTAGAGTTTTAATAAGTTCTAGAGTTTTATTAAGTTCTAGAGTTTTATTAAGTTTTTGATTTTTAATAAGTTCTAGAGTTTTAATAAGTTCTAGAGTTCTATTAAGTTTTAGAGTTGTATCAAATGTTAGAGTTTTATGACTCACGAAATCGTAATGACACGACTGCAAAAAAACCATACCACGGGCAGGATTTGAACCCGCGATCAGAGAGTCTCAAAACTCCAGACCGTGGCGTTAGCCACTGGACCAGCTAGCCACAATAAGATTCATCCAACTAGGAATATTTCTACACCATAGGAAGGTTAGCACAGGCACCACTGTACATTTGTGGTCACAGTGGTGCCTGTGCTAACCTTCCTATGGTGTAGAAATATACCTAGTTGGATGAATCTTATTGTGGCTAGCTGGTCTAGTGGCTAACGCGACGGTCTGGAGTTTTGAGACTCTCTGATCGCGGGTTCAAATCCTGCCCGTGGTATGGTTTTTTAGAGTGTTATCAAATTCTAGAGGTTTGTCAGGTTCTAGAGATTTATCAAGTTCTTGGGATTTATCAAGTTCTGAAACTTAATCAAGACTTGAAGCAGATGCTCGTCCAGCAGCCTTTGTTCTGTCTTGTACTTCACGCAGCGCTAAACGCTTGTGGGTTATTCAGTGCACGGCGTGATGGAGGCTCGATCCACCGTCCACTGAGCTCATCGCGACTTCTGACCAATCAGCAGGTTGGCGACCACCTAATTACCTGGTAGGGTTACATAACTCCGCTTGTTATCTTGCAAGACACCTAACTTAGACGGGAACTTGTCAAGTTCCTTAAAGGAACATGAAAAGGCTTTACAGGATCTACGTATCCTCGAGAACTTTGCAACTTAAAGTTCTATCCTCTGTTAGTCTTTACGTCAAGTTAGAGCATTCATTTCTTTCTTTCAGTTTTGGTTGTACGTTTTTCTCTCGACTAGCGCTGTCTCGCCACTTTAAAAACGCAGTTTCAAGAGGAGGTATAACATGAGCCAGGATATGTGAATCAAGAGCACAGGCACAGATAAGTTAGTATAAATAAGTGAATGCTTCATGTTTTTCTCTCTGTCACTGTCTGGGTGACTGTCACTCTCAGTCACTGTCTGGGTGACTGTCACTCTCTGTCACTGTCTGGGTGTCTGTCACTCTCAGTCACTGTATGGGTGACTCAATCTCAGTCACTGTCTGGGTGACTGTCAATCTCAGTCACTGTCTGGGTGACTGTCACTCTCTGTCACTGTCTGGGTGTCTGTCACTCTCAGTCACTGTATGGGTGACTCAATCTCAGTCACTGTCTGGGTGACTGTCAATCTCAGTCACTGTCTGGGTGACTGTAACTCTCAGTCACTATTTGGGTGACTGTCACTCTCAGTCACTGTCTGGGTGGCTGTAACTTTCAGTCACTATCTGGGTGACTGTCACTCTCTGTCACTGTCTGAGTGACTGTCACTCTCAGTCACTCTCTGGGTGACACTCTCAGTCACTCTCTGGGTAACTGTCACTCTCAGTCACTGTCAGGGTGACTGTAACTTTCAGTCACTATTTTGGTGACTGACACTCTCAGTCACTGTCTGAGTGACTGTCACTCTCAGTCACTGTCTGGGTGGCTGTCACTCTCTGTCACTGTCTGAGTGACTGTCACTCTCAGTCATTGCCTGGGTGATTGTCACTCTCAGTCACTCTCTGGGTGACTGTCACTCTCAGTCACTGTCTGGGTGACTGTCACTCTCAGTCACTGTCTGAGTGACTGTCACTCTCAGTCACTCTCTGGGTGACAGTCACTCTCTGGTGACTGTCACTCTCATTCACTCTCTGGTGACTGTCACTCTCAGTCTCTGTCTGAGTGACTGTCACTCTCAGTAACTCTCTGGGTGACTGTCACTCTCAGTCACTCTCTGGGTGACTGTCACTCTCAGTCACTGTCTGGGTGACTGTCAGTCTCAGCCACTCTCTAGTGACTGTCACTGTCAGTCACTGTCTGAGTGACTGTCACACTCAGTCACTACCTGGGTGACTGTCACTCTCAGTCACTTTCTGGGTAACTGTCACTCTCAGTCACTCTCTGGGTGACTGTCACTCTCAGTCACTGTCGGGGCAACTGTCACTCTCAGTCACTTTCTGTGTGACTGTCACTCTCAGTCACTCTCTGGGTGACTGTCACTCTCAGTCACTGTCTGGGCAACTGTCACTCTCAGTCACTGTCTGGGCAACTGTCACTCTCAGTCACTTTCTGGGTGACTGTCACTCTCAGTCACTCTTTGGGTGACTGTCACTCTGAGTCACTGTCTGGGTGACTGTCACTCTCAGTCACTGACTGGGTGACTGTCACTCTCAATCACTGTCTGGGTGACTGTCACTCTCAGTCACTTTCTGGGTGACTGTCACTCTCAGTCACTCTCTGGGTGACTGTCACTCTCAGTCTCTCTCTGGGTGACTGTCACTCTCAGTCACTGCCTGGGTGACTGTCAGTCTCAGCCACTCTCTAGTGACTGCCACTCTCAGTCACTGTCTGAGTGACTGTCACGCTCAGTCACTACCTGGGTGACTGTCACTCTCAGTCACTGTCCGGGTGACTCACTCTCAGTCACTGTCTGGGTGACTGTCAATCTCAGTCACTGTCTGGGTGACTGTAACTCTCAGTCACTATCTGGGTGACTGTCACTCTCAGCCACTGTCTGGGTGGCTGTAGCTTTCAGTCACTATCTGGGTGACTGTCACTCAGTCACTGTCTGAATGACTGTCACTCTCGGTCACTGTCTGGGTGACTGTCACTCTCTGTCACTGTCTGAGTGACTGCCACTCTCAGTCACTCTGTGGGTGACTGTCACTCTCAGTCACTCTCTGGGTGACTGTCATTCTCAGTCACTGTCTGGGTGACTGTAACTTTCAGTCACTATCTTGTTGACTGTCACTCTCAGTCATTGCCTGGGTAACTGTCACTCTCAGTCACTCTCTGGGTGACTGTCACTCTCAGTCACTGTCTGGGAGACTGTCACTCTCAGTCACTGAGTGACTGTCATTCTCAGTCACTGTCTGGGTGACTGTCACTCTCAATCACTCTCTGGGTGATTGTCACTATTAGTCACTCTCTGGGTGACTGTCACTCTCAGTCACTCTCTTCATGAATGTCACTCTCAGTCACTGTCTGAGTGACTGTCTCTCTCAGTCACTCTCTGGGTGACTGTCACTCTCAATCACTCTCTGGGTGATTGTCACTATTAGTCACTCTCTGGGTGACTGTCACTCTCAGTCACTCTCTGGGTGACTGTCACTCTCAGTCACTCTCTGGTGACTGTCACTCTCAGTCACTCTCTGATGACTGTCACTCTCTGATGACTGTCACTCTCAGTCACTGTCTGAGTGACTGTCACTCTCAGTCACTGTCTGAGTGACTGTCACTCTCAGTCACTCTCTGGGTGACTGTCACTCTTCGTCACTCTCTGGGTGACTGTCACTCTCAGTCACTGTCTGGGTGACTGTCACTCTCAGCCACTCTCTAGTGACTGTCACTCTCAGTCACTGCCTGAGTGACTGTCACACTCGGTCACTACCTGGGTGACTGTCACTCTCAGTCACTTTCTGGGTGACTGTCACTCTCAGTCACTTTCTGGGTAACTGTCACTCTCAGTCACTCTCTGGTGACTGTCACTCTCAGTCACTGTCTGAGTGACTGTCACTCTCAGTCACTCTCTGGGTGACTGTTACTCTCAGTCACTGTCTGAGTGACTGTCAGTCTCAGTCACTTTCTGGGTAACTGTCACTCTCAGTCACTCTCTGGGTGACTGTCACTCTCAGTCACTGTCTGGGCAACTGTCACTCTCAGTCACTTTCTGGGTGGCTGTCACTCTCAGTCACTCTCTGGGTTACTGTCACTCTCAGTCACTGTCTGGGC
Organism: Cherax quadricarinatus; assembly: GCF_038502225.1. NCBI lineage: Eukaryota > Metazoa > Arthropoda > Malacostraca > Decapoda > Parastacidae > Cherax > Cherax quadricarinatus. The sequence goes on along the minus strand of NC_091356.1, from coordinate 15,557,614 downwards.
AACTGTCACTCTCAGTCACTTTCTGGGTGACTGTCACTCTCAGTCACTCTCTGGGTGACTGTCACTCTCAGTCACTTTCTGGGTAACTGTCACTCTCAGTCACTCTCTGGGTGGCTGTCACTCTGAGTCACTGTCTGGGTGACTGTCACTCTCAGTCACTCTCTGGGTTACTGTCACTCTCAGTCACTTTCTGGGTAACTGTCGCTCTCAGTCACTCTCTGGGTGACTGTCACTCTGAGTCACTCTCTGGGTGACTGTCACTCTCAGTCACTTTCTGGGTGACTGTCACTCTCAATCACTTTCTGGGTGATTGTCACTATTAGTCACTCTCTGGGTGACTGTCACTCTCAGTCACTGTCTGGGTGACTGTCACTCTCAGTCACTTTCTGGGTGACTGTCACTCTCAGTCACTTTCTGGGTGACTGTCACTCTGAGTCACTCTCTGGGTGACTGTCACTCTCAGTCACTTTCTGGGTGACTGTCACTCTCAATCACTTTCTGGGAGACTGTCACTCTCAGTCACTCTCTGGATGACTGTCACTCTCAGTCACTTTCTGGGTGACTGTCACTCTCAGTCACTGTCTGGGTGACTGTCACTCTGTCACTTTCTGGGAAACTGTCACTTTCATTCACTCTCTGGATGACTCTCACTCTGAGTCACTGTCTGGGTGACTGTCACTCTCAGTCACTTTCTGGGTGACTGTTACTCTCAGTCACTTTCTGGGTGACTGTCACTCTCAGTCACTCTGTGGGTGACTGTCACTCTCTGGGTGACTGTCACTCTCAGTCACTCTCTGGGTGACTGTCACTCTGAGTCACTGTCTGGGTGACTGTCACTCTCAGTCACTTTCTGGGTGACTGTCACTCTCAGTCACTGTCTGCGTGACTGTCACTCTGTCACTTTCTGGGTAACTGTCAGTCTCAGTCACTCTCTGGGTGACTACCACTCTGAGTCACTGTCTGGGTGACTGTCTCTCTCAGTCACTTTCTGGGTGACTGTTACTCTTAGTCACTTTCTGGGTGACTATCACTCTCAGTCACTCTCTGGGTGATTGTCACTCTCAGTCACTCTCTGGGTGACTGTTACTCTCAGTCACTTTCTGGGTAACTGTCACTCTCAGTCACTTTCTGGGTGACTGTCACTCTCAGTCACTTTCTGGGTAACTGTCACTCTCAGTCACTTTCTGGGTGACTGTCACTTTCCGTCAGTGTCTTTGAAAATTACACTGACTTTTTGAGTTCTTCGTCTTGTAATTTTCCCCTTTGATGTCTTGCTATTGACCGCTCATTCCATTGATGTCGGTGGGCATCTGTTGATGCTTGTCTCAGCGGGATCTGCAATGAATATCAAATATTCTGAGAAACGCAAAATAAAAGGGATCGGATATTTCCAAGGCACATATAATTATACGTTTCATTTACTGCTTCTGAGTTTCGCTCAATATCCTGAGCGAATTGTTGACAAAGTTTGAGGTGTTAGTCTGTAATGTTTACAAGAGTCTATGGCTAGACAGCTGCTCATTGTGTGAGCGAGACAGTGATAATCAAGGATGGCTTGATTCTTTTTCTGTGTCTTTTTCTGTCTTGTCGGTATTTTGTATCATTTCTCTCAGTCTTTACCTATTTAAATATTGATGTAATTAGGGCGAAATTAGGTGTAATAGCAGATTCACTCGTGTTGGTTGGTCGATTAACGGGGTTTGAAGTGTACTAACTACTCGAGGGTCATTTAGACTGCATCTTACCTCTTCAACGACAGTCAAGAATATTTTTTTTTAATATTTTATTTAAAACGTAATATTACAACATAAAAAATAAATATATAGAAAACCACCATCCCTTAGCAAACAGGTATCCAAATGAGAATTCATAAGCCCAGTACAACATATAAATTGCTCAACATTCCGACAGTCGCTATATACACTTGGAGTCACCAAAGATGTTCATCATGTATAAAAAAACATCAGATAAGATTTTTGTGGCCACATATGTCATTCTAGTACAAAAATGCACTAAAAGATGTGCTTTAATAAATTATATAGCACTATCTCCTCCACCATAATAGATATTATATAATCACATAGCTCGACCTATAGCATATATGTTTAGGAACTTATTTTATAATACTTAAAACATTATAACAAAATAATAATACTAAACATTAATACATGATGTTACATTACAGTGGTACAAACACATAATAACAATATATAAATGTTACATTACAGTGGTACAAACACATAATAACAATATATAAATGTTACATTACAGTGGTACAAACACATAATAACAATATATAAATGTTACATTACAGTGGTACAAACCCATAATAACAATATATAAATGTTACATTACAGTGGTACAAACCCATAATAACAATATATAAATGTTACATTACAGTGGTACAAACCCATAATAACAATATATAAATGTTACATTACAGTGGTACAAACACATAATAACAATATATAAATGTTACATTACAGTGGTACAAACACATAATAACAATATATAAATGTTACATTACAGTGGTACAAACACATAATAACAATATATAAATGTTACATTACAGTGGTACAAACCCATAATAACAATATATAAATGTTACATTACAGTGGTACAAACCCATAATAACTATATATAAATGTTACATTACAGTGGTACAAACACATAATAACAATATATAAATGTTACATTACAGTGGTACAAACACATAATAACAATATATAAATGTTACATTACAGTGGTACAAACACATAATAACAATATATAAATGTTACATTACAGTGGTACAAACACATAATAACAATATATAAATGTTACATTACAGTGGTACAAACACATAATAACAATATATAAATGTTACATTACAGTGGTACAAACACATAATAACAATATATAAATGTTACATTACAGTGGTACAAACCCATAATAACAATATATAAATGTTACATTACAGTGGTACAAACCCATAATAACAATATATAAATGTTACATTACAGTGGTACAAACACATAATAACAATATATAAATGTTACATTACAGTGGTACAAACACATAATAACAATATATAAATGTTACATTACAGTGGTACAAACACATAATAACAATATATAAATGCTACATTACAGTGGTACAAACACATAATAACAATATATAAATGTTACATTACAGTGGTACAAACACATAATAACAATATATAAATGTTACATTATAGTGGTACAAACACATAATAACAATATATAAATGTTACATTACAGTGGTAAAAAACACATAATAACAATATATAAATGTTACATTACAGTGGTACAAACACATAATAACAATATATAAATGTTACATTACAGTGGTACAAACACATAATAACAATATATAAATGTTACATTACAGTGGTACAAACACATAATAACAATATATAAATGTTACATTACAGTGGTACAAACCCATAATAACAATATATAAATGTTACATTACAGTGGTACAAACCCATAATAACAATATATAAATGTTACATTACAGTGGTACAAACACATAATAACAATATATAAATGTTACATTACAGTGGTACAAACACATAATAACAATATATAAATGTTACATTACAGTGGTACAAACACATAATAACAATATATAAATGTTACATTACAGTGGTACAAACCCATAATAACAATATATAAATGTTACATTACAGTGGTACAAACCCATAATAACAATATATAAATGTTACATTACAGTGGTACAAACCCATAATAACAATATATAAATGTTACATTACAGTGGTACAAACCCATAATAACAATATATAAATGTTACATTACAGTGGTACAAACACATAATAACAATATATAAATAAAAACAAAACGCAGAACGTAAAACGCTAACACCAGGAAACATATAGTTTAACATGCTGACATAAAACAGATGCTCACGGAAAACTAGAAATTAAACATTATAACAACCCGTATACAATATCCCTGTGGAAATAGTTACTACAAGAATACAACACACACTACAACCCCCCCCCCTCCTGTTCCCAACAGCTGTATCTGCCGTCACCATCATAACCAAAACTATAAAATAACATTAATTAACATGGTTGAAAATAGAAACATTCTGAAACACACTTCATACATAACAACATTCCTGCATAACCCAGGTGAGACAAATGCATAAACACATGTATTACATACGTACAAAAACTACAATGAATACAGCGGTATACATAGACACAGCATACCTCTCCAAACGTGTAATTAAACCCCTACATAACAATACAACATAATAAAATAGTCTACGGAAACATGCCATCACTTCATAGAAGTACTAAGTATTAATAATAATATATAAAAATTAAAATCCAGTAAAATCCCCCCCCCCAAAAAAAAATCAACATATCTTAATACAGAAGCTTTCTTAAATATGCTTCATACATAGCCACACCCTGCAAGACACAGCCACACCCTGCAAGACACATAGCCACACACGTGCAAGACACATAGCCACACACCTGCAAGACACATAGCCACACCCCTGCAAGACACATAGCCACACACCTGCAAGACACAGGAAGTACATTTGTTAAAAATGATACATTAGCATAATAAGAACCTTCAGAGTCATCTTGCACACAAGAGGCTCACAGTCACATAAAGTACCAGACTTCATACCTTGCTAAATTAAAGCTCCATCTTACTCATACCAGTTTCTCAATCCCTCACTTCGCATAACACATGTCATTAAAAATTCCCTGACACCAAGCCACTCACTTGACCCACACAACTCACATTACACCTCTTGTCCTCCAAATGCACCAATTACGCCCGCGCCTTCCTCAAGAAGCCAGCCTCGTCACGTCCCCTGAATTTGTAATGCCCATAAGTCCTCCACTCGAAAGCTACGATATCCATCTGAAAATTTGAAATACCATCTATTCCCAGTGATATCCTTATTCCTCCTTTGTGTCTCATAAAATATCGCTGCCAGGGCCCTAATTCGCTCCCCTACCGGCGCTCTCCGTAAAACCCACGAAGTATACACGAAGTCGGCTACCAGATAACCCATCGCATTTTGTACCGGCACCCCCACCCCCCAAATCCAAGCTTAAAAAAAAAACACTCTCTCACTGGTTCCAACCTTTCACAAAAATATACTGCATGGAAAACAGTGTCAATACCCCCACACTCACAACATTCCCGTCCCTCCTGCACACGCCTATTACCAAATACCTCCCCCGACGGCAATATATTATGGAGAAATTTAAACATTACCTCCCGCACCACAGCCTTCAATCGCAACCCTTGCAGGCGCCCCCGTATATCACTCCATGCATACATCGGATACAAACCCACAACCCTAGCAACTACCTCCCCACCACCCACCCGAGCCAGTGTACCTATCTTAACCCCGCAGGGTTCCCTTGCATAACACAACCTCAACATTCCCTCACACACCTGAACATCCCTACCCCTCGCCCAACGTACCAAGTCCCTTCTCACCCATGCCAAACCTGTACCTGTGATTCTGCCCTCCCTCAAATAACTATGTTTAACGTACATACCCAACAACCTTTGATGCAGCGCCATTAACCCCAGCCCTCCCTGGCGTACCGGTAAACACACATCTCTCGACAACCATTCACAACCCGAACCCCAAATATATTGATACACGCGCTTCAACAGACGCTTCTTATCACATGTTTCCAAGGGATATATACCTGCCACATGCCATAGCTTACTATACAGTTTCACATTCACCACAATAGCTCGCTGGTGCAGCGTCAAACCTCCTGTACGCAAACCCGCTAATCTACCCAAAACCCTATCTACAGCTTCTTTTGAATTCACCTTCCGTGCCTCCAGGATATTTTCCATGTGAACAACCCCTCATACCTTAAGTCTACTTAGTCTACTTACCAGGGACCAACCTTCACCCTGTTCGTATACCCCACCCACACCATCCCCCACCCTCAATAACATCGACTTGTCTCTATTAAGCGTCATCCCTGTTGCCATACCAAAACTCTCCACCAACTCACTAACCCTAGGTAAATCTTCGGACCTTCTAAATAGCACTGTGGTGTCATCAACATATCCAACGATCCCCGGTTCCACAGACACCCCATCCCTCACCATCCCTTCCCGTACGCCCCAACGCACAGCCCTATAGAACGGGTCCTGGAGTAATGCAAAGAGAAGCTGCGACACAGGGCATCCCTGCCTTAAGCCCCTTTCCATCCTAACAGGTTGACCTAATCTACCATTCACTTGTACCCTAACCGTTGCCTTCTCATACAACACCTTAGTCCAACTGACGATTTCCCTCCCAACCCCTGTCATTGCATAAACTTCCACAACGCCTCACGCTCCACACAGTCATACACTGCATGCCAATCTAATGCTAAAACCCCACCCTTGATGTTTCCCCTACTTTCATCTATAAACCTACGTATAATCCCCTGCCCCACACACATCGAACGCCTAGGCACTCCATATTGACCCTCGTCCAAAACGCTGGCAAGAACACCTTTCAACCTATTTCCCAACGCTTTAGCAAATATCTTGTAATCGCCACACATTAAGGTGATCGAACGGTAGTCATGCACACATTCACAAGACTTCTTTTTAGGGACCATGACCACTACACCCGTTCTCTGCTATTCCCCCAACCTACCCCTGGTTTTCATGGCATTAAATAACTCAACTAAAAACCCATGCAAACACTCCCAGTTTTCCCTATAAAAATCACAAGGGACGCCATCAATACCAGGCGATTTACCAATGCTCATCCCGTCCACTGCCACCCTAATCTCCTCCTCACTTACAGGCCCACTCAAACTCAATCGATCCTTATGCACTAGATTACAGTTTACCCATTCGCCCATTGCGCCTAACGCCTTACAATTAACCCTCACACTTTTACCATTCTTCTCGTACCACGCATCCACATAACAACCCATACCCTCTGTTGACGAAAGCACCTGCCCCTGACGATATCCCGTCAATTGCTCCAGTACCCGCAAACTCATCACCTCTGTTGCCCTACGACGTGTCCCCTGCTCCTGCAAGACATACGCCGACGGACGGTCCCCCCATAAGACCTCATCAAGGCCCCCTGCAACCCTTGCAGCATCAAAATTGAGATTTTGAATATCCCTAATCCGTTGTTTCAAACCCTCAATCTCACCCATCGGATATGCACTCCCCCCCCCCTCCCATATAGCATTCTTGTAGTTGACCCTCAAGGTAATTTAAAATCCCATATTGAAACCGCCTCTCTTCCTTTCCCCTCTTCTGATAAAAATCCCTCACCTTTCCCTTACCGACCGAGTCCCACCACCCAATGACATCAACCCCCCCCCCCATCCATCAGCCCACCACCTTTTCCAAGCGCACGCAAAAGATTCCCTCCCCTTCCCTGTTTTCAATAACCCAACATTCATCTTCCAGAAACCTCTGAAACGCTTCGGCAAACCCTCCCAATTTAAATCCACCAGAACCCCACGATGATCAGAGAAGCTTACATTCAACGCACACACACTGCTCACTCTCACCCCCCGAGATACATAAATACGATCAAGCCTCGCCGCATAATCACGCTTAATAAACGTATGCATCACTCCGCTCACCTCCCCTCCAACATCCACTACATTCACAGCTCTCAACAGATCCCCTAAAAAAAAACGAAAAAAACCTCCCCCTAGGCTCTACATCCTTACGTCTGACAACACAGTTCCAATCACCCCCTATAATTGTAATACCTGACAGCGATCTGAAATGGTAGACAAGGACATCCCAAAAGAATTTATTTTTAACACCCATGTCCCCTTCCGCCGGCCCATACACCCCAATGAAACCCACCCGAACCCCTCCCCACATACCCTCAACCCTAACCACCCGCTCCTCCTCCCCTACCTCACACCTATGCAAAAGAAACGGGCTGGCTTCCTTAATTAATAGCGCCACACCACCTTTCAGTCCTGTAGAGCAACCCATGTACACGTCATATCCGGTAATTGACAATTCACCTAAATATTTATAATTATGTTCCTGCAAGAACACAAGGTCTGGCACATATCTCCTCAAATAACCCTCCAGAACTTTACATTTGCCCACTGCCTTCAACCCATTAACATTTAAAGTAAGACACCTGAAGGCCGTAATGAGGGCTTTCCCTTAGACACCCTAACACACTTAGAACCCTGGCGAGAAACCCCACCCCGCCCCCCACACTTCCCATCACCTTCCCCTTGCTCACGCTCTACATTCTTTAAACCATCTTTCTCTCTAGGCGTTAGATCATGCCAGGTTTCCTTCCCAGTCCTTTGCCCAGGCGTCAAAACATCCTCACTATCAGAAATGACAGCCGTCCTCTTGCGAGAGCCACGCTTCTCACGCTTCGCCTCCTCTTGGGCTTCTTCCCTGTGGACCTCCACTGCCACACTCTGGACCCGCCCCTCATCACTCACAACCTTCTCATTGAGGCCACCCACCTCAGCCTCTACACTCACATCATCCAAGCCAGCATTGACCGAAACATCCAGTAAGTCGTCCAGGGTCTCCTGAATAGTAGCTTCCAAAACATGGTGTGCAATTGCAGACTCCTCACCACTCTTCGCCGACACCAAGCCTACGTCCTCGTCAAGTCCAGTTAGTCTCACACACTCAGGCGACGACGCCTCCTCCCTCTCCACCTCCACACTCCACGCCTCCCGTGACAAAGGCTTACGTTGCGTTGCCGTTGCATAAGTCAATTGGTCCGTAGTACCATTAGATCCCGCCTCAGCGTCAGGTTTCCCACGTCTCGTTGGACAAGTCGGCGCTATGTGGTCGTACGCCCCACACACACGGCACGTACGCCTCTGACTTGTGTATGCTACGTACACCTGAGTCCGAAAGTCCTCCATTCCCACATAAGATGGAATGGGATGCCTTAGGGACATTTTCAGGGAAAACGTCCCTTCAGGGAAGCCAACTAGTGGTCCATCTCGCCAACTTAACATAACTTAACTTAACATAAACCTTCTGGACAAAGCATGTAAAAAATTACGTAAGGATACATCTATTCAGACTACTTGTCTTTAATATTCACTAAGTTACCAGCAAAAATATTACCAAAATATAGAGGATGTAAATAAGGCTTATTTTTTGACGAGAATTATGAGAATTTATGTATTTGTTTTTTCCGGATTTCTTAACTTGTTTTATATAGAAAATATTAGTCTGCCAAAATAACTGAAGGGAAAAAAATGAGGTTTGCTCATGGCATAGAACCTCATCTAAGACAAAATTAAGCCTGTATTAGCATCTTTCAAGTACCGGGATGGTGTACCTAAGTAGCTGCATGGTAGAAAGGAACCATCCAGGCAGGTGCTAACTTCCTGGTTTAGAAAAACACGTAAGCAAACACTAGAACATATGTCCAAGTGTTTGCTAAACCAACTTATCGGTATTTAATACCAAGGTTTATACCATGAACATTTCTGCACTCTGTCAGGATTCCTGGTATTATCTTTCTCTCTCATGAGCACGTAAGATGGAAGGTAAATCTTCAGTACACATCTTCAATTTCCTGGATTTCTTTATAGTTTTTATTCCGGTAATCATTATAAATGGCAAGACGAAAAATTTCGCTGCAAGGGACTTCTTTTTTTATTTTGTCAGAAAATTAGGTGCGAAAAAGAGACTCGCGGCCACAAGCTTCCATAAGTGTCCTAAACCGAAATATTACGTTCCTGTAATATTTCCTTTCCAATTTATGAGAGTCTGAGGCGAGGCCCGTAAGGAGAGATGTTTCAAGTGTCGACCGTAAGGATAGATGTCTCAAGAAGTATCTCCCGTAAGGAGAGATGTCTCAAGAAGTGTCTCCCGTAAGGAGAGACGTCTCAAGAAGTATCTCCCGTAAGGAGAGACGTTTCCGAAAGTGTCTCGATTGATATGTCTTTCAGAATTCTATTGATTAAAATCTATTGACTGCTCGGGGGTTATCAAGGATGAATTTAAACTTCATTCTAACACTGGAAACAGTGAAAAAGGTGGTCAGTCCCTCAGCTTTGATGGAAGGTGGCCAGTCCCTCACCCTTGATGGAAGGTGGTCAGTCCCTCAGCTTTGATGGAAGGTGGCCAGTCCCTCACCCTTGATGGAAGGTGGTCACTCCCTCAGCCTTAATGGAAGGTAGTCAGTCCCTCAGCCTTGATGGAAGGTGGTCAGTCCCTCAGCCTTTGATGGAAGGTGGTCAGTCCCTCAGCCTTAACGGAAGATGGTCAGTCCCTCAGCCTTGATGGAAGGTGGTCAGTCCCTCAGCTTTGATGGAAGGTGGTCAGTCCTCCAGCCTTGATGGAGGGTGGTCAGTCCCTCAGCCTTGATGGAAGATGGTCAGTCCCTCAGCCTTGATGGAAGGTGGTCAGTCCCTCAGCCTTGATGGAAGGTGGTCAGTCCCTCAGCCTTGATGGAAGGTGGTCAGTCCCTCAGCTTTGATGGAAGGTGGTCAGTCCCTCAGCTTTGATGGAAGGTGGTCAGTCCCTCAGCCTTCATGGAAGGTGGTCAGTCCATCAGCCTTGATGGAAGGTGGTCAGTCCCTCTGCCATGATGGAAGGTGATCAGTCCCTCAGCCTTAATGGAAGGTGGTCAGTCCCTCAGCCTTCATGGAAGGTGGTCAGTCCCTCAGCTTTGATGGAAGGTGGTCAGCCCCTCAGCCTTGATTGAAGGTGGTCAGTCCCTCAGCTTTGATGGAAGGTGGTCAGTCCCTCAGCTTTGATGGAAGGTGGTCAGTCCCTCAGCTTTGATGGAAGGTGGTCAGTCCCTCAGCTTTGATGGAAGGTGGTCAGTCCCTCAGCTTTGATGGAAGGTGGTCAGTCCCTCAGCTTTGATGGAAGGTGGTCAGTCCCTCAGCCTTGATGGAAGGTGGTCAGTCCCTCAGCTTTGATGGAAGGTGGTCAGTCTCTCAGCCTTGATGGAAGGTGGTCAGTCCCTCAGCTTTGATGGAAGGTGGTCAGTCCCTCAGCCTTGATGGAAGGTGGTCAGTCCCTCAGCCTTGAGGGAAGGTGGTCAGTCCCTCAGCCTTGATGGAAGGTGGTCACTCCCTCAGCCTTGATGGAAGGTGGTCACTCCCTCAGCCTTGATGGAAGGTGGTCACTCCCTCAGCCTTGATGGAAGGTGGTCACTCCCTCAGCCTTGATGGAAGGTGGTCAGTCCCTCAGTCTTGATGGAAGGTGGTCAGTCCCTCTGCCATGATGGAAGGTGATCAGTCCCTCAGCCTTGATGGAAGATGGTCAGTCCCTCAGCCTTGAAGGAAGGTGGTCAGTCCCTCAGCTTTGATGGAAGGTGGTCAGCCCCTCAGCATTGATGGAAGGTGGTCAGTCCCTCAGCCTTGATGGAAGGTGGTCAGTCCCTCAGCCTTGATGGAAGATGGTCAGTCCCTCAGCCTTGATGGAAGGTGGTCAGTCCCTCAGCCTTAATGGAAAGTGGTCAGTCCCTCAGCCTTCATGGAAGGTGGTCAGTCCCTCAGCCTTGATGGAAGGTGGTCAGTTCCTCAGCTTTGATTGAAGGTTGTCAGTCCCTCAGCCTTGATGGAAGGTGGTCAGTCTCTCAGCCTTGATGGAAGGTGGTCAGTCTCTCAGCCTTAATTGAAGGTGGTCAGTCCCTCAGCCTTCATGGAAGGTGGTCAGTCCCTCAGCTTTGATTGAAGGTTGTCAGTCCCTCAGCCTTGATGGAATGTGGTCAGTCCCTCAGCTTTGATTGAAGGTTGTCAGTCCCTCAGCCTTGATGGAAGGTGGTCAGTCTCTCAGCCTTAATGGAAGGTGGTCAGTCTCTCAGCCTTGATGGAGGTGGTCAGTTCCTCAGCTTTGATTGAAGGTTGTCAGTCCCTCAGCCTTGATGGAAGGTGGTCAGTTCCTCAGCTTTGATTGAAGGTTGTCAGTCCCTCAGCCTTGATGGAAGGTGGTCAGTCCCTCAGCCTTGATGAAAGGTGGTCAGTTCCTCAGCTTTGATTGAAGGTTGTCAGTCCCTCAGCCTTGATGGAAGGTGGTCAGTCCCTCAGCCTTGATGGAAGGTGGTCAGTTCCTCAGCCTTGAATGGAAGGTGGTCAGTCCCTCAGCCTTGATGGAAGGTGGTCACTCCCTCAACCTTGATGGAAAGTGGTCAGTCCCTCAGCCTTGATGGAAGGTGGTCAGTCCCTCAGCTTTGATGGAAGGTGGTCAGTCCCTCAGCTTTGATGGAAGGTGGTCAGTCCCTCAGCTTTGATGGAAGGTGGTCAGTCCTTCAGCCTTGATGGAAGGTGGTCAGTCCCTCAGCCTTGAGGGAAGGTGGTCAGTCCCTCAGCCTTGATGGAAGGTGGTCACTCCCTCAGCCTTGATGGAAGGTGGTCACTCCCTCAGCCTTGATGGAAGGTGGTCACTCCCTCAGCCTTGATGGAAGGTGGTCACTCCCTCAGCCTTGATGGAAGGTGGTCAGTCCCTCAGTCTTGATGGAAGGTGGTCAGTCCCTCTGCCATGATGGAAGGTGATCAGTCCCTCAGCCTTGATGGAAGGTGGTCAGTCCCTCAGCCTTGAAGGAAGGTGGTCAGTCTTTCAGCTTTGGTGGAAGGTGGTCAGCCCCTCAGCATTGATGGAAGGTGGTCAGTCCCTCAGCCTTGATGGAAGGTGGTCAGTCCCTCAGCCTTGATGGAAGATGGTCAGTCCCTCAGCCTTGATGGAAGGTGGTCAGTCCATCAGCCTTGATGGAAGGTGGTCAGTCCCTCTGCCATGATGGAAGGTGATCAGTCCCTCAGCTTTGATGGAAGGTGGTCAGTCTCTCAGCCTTGATGGAAGGTGGTCAGTCCCTCAGCTTTGATGGAAGGTGGTCAGTCCCTCAGCCTTGATGGAAGGTGGTCAGTCCCTCAGCCTTGAGGGAAGGTGGTCAGTCCCTCAGCCTTGATGGAAGGTGGTCACTCCCTCAGCCTTGATGGAAGGTGGTCACTCCCTCAGCCTTGATGGAAGGTGGTCACTCCCTCAGCCTTGATGGAAGGTGGTCACTCCCTCAGCCTTGATGGAAGGTGGTCAGTCCCTCAGTCTTGATGGAAGGTGGTCAGTCCCTCTGCCATGATGGAAGGTGATCAGTCCCTCAGCCTTGATGGAAGGTGGTCAGTCCCTCAGCCTTGAAGGAAGGTGGTCAGTCCCTCAGCTTTGATGGAAGGTGGTCAGCCCCTCAGCATTGATGGAAGGTGGTCAGTCCCTCAGCCTTGATGGAAGGTGGTCAGTCCCTCAGCCTTGATGGAAGATGGTCAGTCCCTCAGCCTTGATGGAAGGTGGTCAGTCCCTCAGCCTTGATGGAAGGTGGTCAGTCCCTCAGCCTTGAGGGAAGGTGGTCAGTCCCTCAGCCTTGATGGAAGGTGGTCACTCCCTCAGCCTTGATGGAAGGTGGTCACTCCCTCAGCCTTGATGGAAGGTGGTCACTCCCTCAGCCTTGATGGAAGGTGGTCACTCCCTCAGCCTTGATGGAAGGTGGTCAGTCCCTCAGTCTTGATGGAAGGTGGTCAGTCCCTCTGCCATGATGGAAGGTGATCAGTCCCTCAGCCTTGATGGAAGGTGGTCAGTCCCTCAGCCTTGAAGGAAGGTGGTCAGTCCCTCAGCTTTGATGGAAGGTGGTCAGCCCCTCAGCATTGATGGAAGGTGGTCAGTCCCTCAGCCTTGATGGAAGGTGGTCAGTCCCTCAGCCTTGATGGAAGATGGTCAGTCCCTCAGCCTTGATGGAAGGTGGTCAGTCCCTCAGCCTTAATGGAAAGTGGTCAGTCCCTCAGCCTTCATGGAAGGTGGTCAGTCCCTCAGCCTTGATGGAAGGTGGTCAGTTCCTCAGCTTTGATTGAAGGTTGTCAGTCCCTCAGCCTTGATGGAAGGTGGTCAGTCTCTCAGCCTTGATGGAAGGTGGTCAGTCTCTCAGCCTTAATTGAAGGTGGTCAGTCCCTCAGCCTTCATGGAAGGTGGTCAGTCCCTCAGCTTTGATTGAAGGTTGTCAGTCCCTCAGCCTTGATGGAATGTGGTCAGTCCCTCAGCTTTGATTGAAGGTTGTCAGTCCCTCAGCCTTGATGGAAGGTGGTCAGTCTCTCAGCCTTAATGGAAGGTGGTCAGTCTCTCAGCCTTGATGGAGGTGGTCAGTTCCTCAGCTTTGATTGAAGGTTGTCAGTCCCTCAGCCTTGATGGAAGGTGGTCAGTTCCTCAGCTTTGATTGAAGGTTGTCAGTCCCTCAGCCTTGATGGAAGGTGGTCAGTCCCTCAGCCTTGATGAAAGGTGGTCAGTTCCTCAGCTTTGATTGAAGGTTGTCAGTCCCTCAGCCTTGATGGAAGGTGGTCAGTCCCTCAGCCTTGATGGAAGGTGGTCAGTTCCTCAGCCTTGAATGGAAGGTGGTCAGTCCCTCAGCCTTGATGGAAGGTGGTCACTCCCTCAACCTTGATGGAAAGTGGTCAGTCCCTCAGCCTTGATGGAAGGTGGTCAGTCCCTCAGCTTTGATGGAAGGTGGTCAGTCCCTCAGCTTTGATGGAAGGTGGTCAGTCCCTCAGCTTTGATGGAAGGTGGTCAGTCCTTCAGCCTTGATGGAAGGTGGTCAGTCCCTCAGCCTTGAGGGAAGGTGGTCAGTCCCTCAGCCTTGATGGAAGGTGGTCACTCCCTCAGCCTTGATGGAAGGTGGTCACTCCCTCAGCCTTGATGGAAGGTGGTCACTCCCTCAGCCTTGATGGAAGGTGGTCACTCCCTCAGCCTTGATGGAAGGTGGTCAGTCCCTCAGTCTTGATGGAAGGTGGTCAGTCCCTCTGCCATGATGGAAGGTGATCAGTCCCTCAGCCTTGATGGAAGGTGGTCAGTCCCTCAGCCTTGAAGGAAGGTGGTCAGTCTTTCAGCTTTGGTGGAAGGTGGTCAGCCCCTCAGCATTGATGGAAGGTGGTCAGTCCCTCAGCCTTGATGGAAGGTGGTCAGTCCCTCAGCCTTGATGGAAGATGGTCAGTCCCTCAGCCTTGATGGAAGGTGGTCAGTCCCTCAGACTTGATGGAAGGTGGTCAGTCCCTCTGCCATGATGGAAGGTGATCAGTCCCTCAGCTTTGATGGAAGGTGGTCAGTCTCTCAGCCTTGATGGAAGGTGGTCAGTCCCTCAGCTTTGATGGAAGGTGGTCAGTCCCTCAGCCTTGATGGAAGGTGGTCAGTCCCTCAGCCTTGAGGGAAGGTGGTCAGTCCCTCAGCCTTGATGGAAGGTGGTCACTCCCTCAGCCTTGATGGAAGGTGGTCACTCCCTCAGCCTTGATGGAAGGTGGTCACTCCCTCAGCCTTGATGGAAGGTGGTCACTCCCTCAGCCTTGATGGAAGGTGGTCAGTCCCTCAGTCTTGATGGAAGGTGGTCAGTCCCTCTGCCATGATGGAAGGTGATCAGTCCCTCAGCCTTGATGGAAGGTGGTCAGTCCCTCAGCCTTGAAGGAAGGTGGTCAGTCCCTCAGCTTTGATGGAAGGTGGTCAGCCCCTCAGCATTGATGGAAGGTGGTCAGTCCCTCAGCCTTGATGGAAGGTGGTCAGTCCCTCAGCCTTGATGGAAGATGGTCAGTCCCTCAGCCTTGATGGAAGGTGGTCAGTCCCTCAGCCTTAATGGAAAGTGGTCAGTCCCTCAGCCTTCATGGAAGGTGGTCAGTCCCTCAGCCTTGATGGAAGGTGGTCAGTTCCTCAGCTTTGATTGAAGGTTGTCAGTCCCTCAGCCTTGATGGAAGGTGGTCAGTCTCTCAGCCTTGATGGAAGGTGGTCAGTCTCTCAGCCTTAATTGAAGGTGGTCAGTCCCTCAGCCTTCATGGAAGGTGGTCAGTCCCTCAGCTTTGATTGAAGGTTGTCAGTCCCTCAGCCTTGATGGAAGGTGGTCAGTCCCTCAGCTTTGATTGAAGGTTGTCAGTCCCTCAGCCTTGATGGAAGGTGGTCAGTCTCTCAGCCTTAATGGAAGGTGGTCAGTCCCTCAGCTTTGATGGAAGGTGGTCAGTCCCTCAGCTTTGATGGAAGGTGGTCAGTCCCTCAGCTTTGATGGAAGGTGGTCAGTCCCTCAGCTTTGATGGAAGGTGGTCAGTCCCTCAGCTTTGATGGAAGGTGGTCAGTCCCTCAGCTTTGATGGAAGGTGGTCAGTCCCTCAGCCTTGATGGAAGGTGGTCAGTCCCTCAGCTTTGATGGAAGGTGGTCAGTCTCTCAGCCTTGATGGAAGGTGGTCAGTCCCTCAGCTTTGATGGAAGGTGGTCAGTCCCTCAGCCTTGATGGAAGGTGGTCAGTCCCTCAGCCTTGAGGGAAGGTGGTCAGTCCCTCAGCCTTGATGGAAGGTGGTCACTCCCTCAGCCTTGATGGAAGGTGGTCACTCCCTCAGCCTTGATGGAAGGTGGTCACTCCCTCAGCCTTGATGGAAGGTGGTCACTCCCTCAGCCTTGATGGAAGGTGGTCAGTCCCTCAGTCTTGATGGAAGGTGGTCAGTCCCTCTGCCATGATGGAAGGTGATCAGTCCCTCAGCCTTGATGGAAGGTGGTCAGTCCCTCAGCCTTGAAGGAAGGTGGTCAGTCCCTCAGCTTTGATGGAAGGTGGTCAGCCCCTCAGCATTGATGGAAGGTGGTCAGTCCCTCAGCCTTGATGGAAGGTGGTCAGTCCCTCAGCCTTGATGGAAGATGGTCAGTCCCTCAGCCTTGATGGAAGGTGGTCAGTCCCTCAGCCTTAATGAAAAGTGGTCAGTCCCTCAGCCTTCATGGAAGGTGGTCAGTCCCTCAGCCTTGATGGAAGGTGGTCAGTTCCTCAGCTTTGATGGAAGGTGGTCAGTCCCTCAGCCTTGATGGAAGGTGGTCAGTCTCTCAGCCTTGATGGAAGGTGGTCAGTCTCTCAGCCTTAATTGAAGGTGGTCAGTCCCTCAGCCTTCATGGAAGGTGGTCAGTCCCTCAGCTTTGATTGAAGGTTGTCAGTCCCTCAGCCTTGATGGAAGGTGGTCAGTCCCTCAGCTTTGATTGAAGGTTGTCAGTCCCTCAGCCTTGATGGAAGGTGGTCAGTCTCTCAGCCTTAATGGAAGGTGGTCAGTCTCTCAGCCTTGATGGAGGTGGTCAGTTCCTCAGCTTTGATTGAAGGTTGTCAGTCCCTCAGCCTTGATGGAAGGTGGTCAGTTCCTCAGCTTTGATTGAAGGTTGTCAGTCCCTCAGCCTTGATGGAAGGTGGTCAGTTCCTCAGCTTTGATTGAAGGTTGTCAGTCCCTCAGCCTTGATGGAAGGTGGTCAGTCCCTCAGCCTTGATGGAAGGTGGTCAGTTCCTCAGCCTTGAATGGAAGGTGGTCAGTCCCTCAGCCTTGATGGAAGGTGGTCACTCCCTCAACCTTGATGGAAAGTGGTCAGTCCCTCAGCCTTGATGGAAGGTGGTCAGTCCCTCAGCTTTGATGGAAGGTGGTCAGTCCCTCAGCTTTGATGGAAGGTGGTCAGTCCCTCAGCTTTGATGGAAGGTGGTCAGTCCCTCAGCCTTGATGGAAGGTGGTCAGTCCCTCAGCCTTGAGGGAAGGTGGTCAGTCCCTCAGCCTTGATGGAAGGTGGTCAGTCCCTCAGCCTTGATGGAAGATGGTCAGTCCCTCAGCCTTGATGGAAGGTGGTCAGTCCATCAGCCTTGATGGAAGGTGGTCAGTCCCTCTGCCATGATGGAAGGTGATCAGTCCCTCAGCCTTGATGGAAGATGGTCAGTCCCTCAGCCTTCATGGAAGGTGGTCAGTCCCTCAGCTTTGATGGAAGGTGGTCAATCCCTCAGCTTTGATGGAAGGTGGTCAGTCCCTCAGCTTTGATGGAAGGTGGTCAGTCCCTCAGCTTTGATGGAAGGTGGTCAGTCCCTCAGCTTTGATGGAAGGTGGTCAGTCCCTCAGCTTTGATGGAAGGTGGTCAGTCCCTCAGCTTTGATGGAAGGTGGTCAGTCCCTCAGCCTTGATGGAAGGTGGTCAGTCCCTCAGCTTTGATGGAAGGTGGTCAGTCTCTCAGCCTTGATGGAAGGTGGTCAGTCCCTCAGCTTTGATGGAAGGTGGTCAGTCCCTCAGCCTTGATGGAAGGTGGTCAGTCCCTCAGCCTTGAGGGAAGGTGGTCAGTCCCTCAGCCTTGATGGAAGGTGGTCACTCCCTCAGCCTTGATGGAAGGTGGTCACTCCCTCAGCCTTGATGGAAGGTGGTCACTCCCTCAGCCTTGATGGAAGGTGGTCACTCCCTCAGCCTTGATGGAAGGTGGTCAGTCCCTCAGTCTTGATGGAAGGTGGTCAGTCCCTCTGCCATGATGGAAGGTGATCAGTCCCTCAGCCTTGATGGAAGGTGGTCAGTCCCTCAGCCTTGAAGGAAGGTGGTCAGTCCCTCAGCTTTGATGGAAGGTGGTCAGCCCCTCAGCATTGATGGAAGGTGGTCAGTCCCTCAGCCTTGATGGAAGGTGGTCAGTCCCTCAGCCTTGATGGAAGATGGTCAGTCCCTCAGCCTTGATGGAAGGTGGTCAGTCCCTCAGCCTTAATGGAAAGTGGTCAGTCCCTCAGCCTTCATGGAAGGTGGTCAGTCCCTCAGCCTTGATGGAAGGTGGTCAGTTCCTCAGCTTTGATTGAAGGTTGTCAGTCCCTCAGCCTTGATGGAAGGTGGTCAGTCTCTCAGCCTTGATGGAAGGTGGTCAGTCTCTCAGCCTTAATTGAAGGTGGTCAGTCCCTCAGCCTTCATGGAAGGTGGTCAGTCCCTCAGCTTTGATTGAAGGTTGTCAGTCCCTCAGCCTTGATGGAAGGTGGTCAGTCTCTCAGCCTTAATGGAAGGTGGTCAGTCTCTCAGCCTTGATGGAGGTGGTCAGTTCCTCAGCTTTGATTGAAGGTTGTCAGTCCCTCAGCCTTGATGGAAGGTGGTCAGTTCCTCAGCTTTGATTGAAGGTTGTCAGTCCCTCAGCCTTGATGGAAGGTGGTCAGTCCCTCAGCCTTGATGAAAGGTGGTCAGTTCCTCAGCTTTGATTGAAGGTTGTCAGTCCCTCAGCCTTGATGGAAGGTGGTCAGTCCCTCAGCCTTGATGGAAGGTGGTCAGTTCCTCAGCCTTGAATGGAAGGTGGTCAGTCCCTCAGCCTCGATGGAAGGTGGTCAGTCCCTCAGCCTTGATGGAAGGTGGTCACTCCCTCAGCCTTGATGGAAGGTGGTCACTCCCTCAGCCTTGATGGAAGGTGGTCACTCCCTCAGCCTTGATGGAAGGTGGTCACTCCCTCAGCCTTGATGGAAGGTGGTCAGTCCCTCAGTCTTGATGGAAGGTGGTCAGTCCCTCTGCCATGATGGAAGGTGATCAGTCCCTCAGCCTTGATGGAAGGTGGTCAGTCCCTCAGCCTTGAAGGAAGGTGGTCAGTCCCTCAGCTTTGGTGGAAGGTGGTCAGCCCCTCAGCATTGATGGAAGGTGGTCAGTCCCTCAGCCTTGATGGAAGTTGGTCAGTCCCTCAGCCTTGATGGAAGATGGTCAGTCCCTCAGCCTTGATGGAAGTTGGTCAGTCCCTCAGCCTTGATGGAAGATGGTCAGTCCCTCAGCCTTGATGGAAGGTGGTCAGTCCCTCAGCCTTAATGGAAGGTGGTCAGTCCCTCAGTTTTCATGGAAGGTAGTCAGTCCCTCAGCCTTGATGGAAGGTGGTCAGTTCCTCAGCTTTGATTGAAGGTTGTCAGTCCCTCAGCCTTGATGGAAGGTGGTCAGTCTCTCAGCCTTGATGGAAGGTGGTCAGTCTCTCAGCCTTAATTGAAGGTGGTCAGTCCCTCAGCCTTGATGGAAGGTGGTCAGTCTCTCAGCCTTAATGGAAGGTGGTCAGTCCCTCAGCTTTGATGGAAGGTGGTCAGTCCCTCAGCTTTGATGGAAGGTGGTCAGTCCCTCAGCTTTGATGGAAGGTGGTCAGTCCCTCAGCTTTGATGGAAGGTGGTCAGTCCCTCAGCTTTGATGGAAGGTGGTCAGTCCCTCAGCTTTGATGGAAGGTGGTCAGTCCCTCAGCCTTGATGGAAGGTGGTCAGTCCCTCAGCTTTGATGGAAGGTGGTCAGTCTCTCAGCCTTGATGGAAGGTGGTCAGTCCCTCAGCTTTGATGGAAGGTGGTCAGTCCCTCAGCCTTGATGGAAGGTGGTCAGTCCCTCAGCCTTGAGGGAAGGTGGTCAGTCCCTCAGCCTTGATGGAAGGTGGTCACTCCCTCAGCCTTGATGGAAGGTGGTCACTCCCTCAGCCTTGATGGAAGGTGGTCACTCCCTCAGCTTTGATGGAAGGTGGTCAGTCCCTCAGCTTTGATGGAAGGTGGTCAGTCCCTCAGCTTTGATGGAAGGTGGTCAGTCCCTCAGCTTTGATGGAAGGTGGTCAGTCCCTCAGCTTTGATGGAAGGTGGTCAGTCCCTCAGCTTTGATGGAAGGTGGTCAGTCCCTCAGCCTTGATGGAAGGTGGTCAGTCCCTCAGCTTTGATGGAAGGTGGTCAGTCTCTCAGCCTTGATGGAAGGTGGTCAGTCCCTCAGCTTTGATGGAAGGTGGTCAGTCCCTCAGCCTTGATGGAAGGTGGTCAGTCCCTCAGCCTTGAGGGAAGGTGGTCAGTCCCTCAGCCTTGATGGAAGGTGGTCACTCCCTCAGCCTTGATGGAAGGTGGTCACTCCCTCAGCCTTGATGGAAGGTGGTCACTCCCTCAGCCTTGATGGAAGGTGGTCACTCCCTCAGCCTTGATGGAAGGTGGTCAGTCCCTCAGTCTTGATGGAAGGTGGTCAGTCCCTCTGCCATGATGGAAGGTGATCAGTCCCTCAGCCTTGATGGAAGGTGGTCAGTCCCTCAGCCTTGAAGGAAGGTGGTCAGTCCCTCAGCTTTGATGGAAGGTGGTCAGCCCCTCAGCATTGATGGAAGGTGGTCAGTCCCTCAGCCTTGATGGAAGGTGGTCAGTCCCTCAGCCTTGATGGAAGATGGTCAGTCCCTCAGCCTTGATGGAAGGTGGTCAGTCCCTCAGCCTTAATGGAAAGTGGTCAGTCCCTCAGCCTTCATGGAAGGTGGTCAGTCCCTCAGCCTTGATGGAAGGTGGTCAGTTCCTCAGCTTTGATTGAAGGTTGTCAGTCCCTCAGCCTTGATGGAAGGTGGTCAGTCTCTCAGCCTTGATGGAAGGTGGTCAGTCTCTCAGCCTTAATTGAAGGTGGTCAGTCCCTCAGCCTTCATGGAAGGTGGTCAGTCCCTCAGCTTTGATTGAAGGTTGTCAGTCCCTCAGCCTTGATGGAAGGTGGTCAGTCTCTCAGCCTTAATGGAAGGTGGTCAGTCTCTCAGCCTTGATGGAGGTGGTCAGTTCCTCAGCTTTGATTGAAGGTTGTCAGTCCCTCAGCCTTGATGGAAGGTGGTCAGTTCCTCAGCTTTGATTGAAGGTTGTCAGTCCCTCAGCCTTGATGGAAGGTGGTCAGTCCCTCAGCCTTGATGAAAGGTGGTCAGTTCCTCAGCTTTGATTGAAGGTTGTCAGTCCCTCAGCCTTGATGGAAGGTGGTCAGTCCCTCAGCCTTGATGGAAGGTGGTCAGTTCCTCAGCCTTGAATGGAAGGTGGTCAGTCCCTCAGCCTTGATGGAAGGTGGTCAGTCCCTCAGCCTTGATGGAAGGTGGTCACTCCCTCAGCCTTGATGGAAGGTGGTCACTCCCTCAGCCTTGATGGAAGGTGGTCACTCCCTCAGCCTTGATGGAAGGTGGTCACTCCCTCAGCCTTGATGGAAGGTGGTCAGTCCCTCAGTCTTGATGGAAGGTGGTCAGTCCCTCTGCCATGATGGAAGGTGATCAGTCCCTCAGCCTTGATGGAAGGTGGTCAGTCCCTCAGCCTTGAAGGAAGGTGGTCAGTCCCTCAGCTTTGGTGGAAGGTGGTCAGCCCCTCAGCATTGATGGAAGGTGGTCAGTCCCTCAGCCTTGATGGAAGTTGGTCAGTCCCTCAGCCTTGATGGAAGATGGTCAGTCCCTCAGCCTTGATGGAAGTTGGTCAGTCCCTCAGCCTTGATGGAAGATGGTCAGTCCCTCAGCCTTGATGGAAGGTGGTCAGTCCCTCAGCCTTAATGGAAGGTGGTCAGTCCCTCAGTTTTCATGGAAGGTAGTCAGTCCCTCAGCCTTGATGGAAGGTGGTCAGTTCCTCAGCTTTGATTGAAGGTTGTCAGTCCCTCAGCCTTGATGGAAGGTGGTCAGTCTCTCAGCCTTGATGGAAGGTGGTCAGTCTCTCAGCCTTAATTGAAGGTGGTCAGTCCCTCAGCCTTGATGGAAGGTGGTCAGTCTCTCAGCCTTAATGGAAGGTGGTCAGTCCCTCAGCTTTGATGGAAGGTGGTCAGTCCCTCAGCTTTGATGGAAGGTGGTCAGTCCCTCAGCTTTGATGGAAGGTGGTCAGTCCCTCAGCTTTGATGGAAGGTGGTCAGTCCCTCAGCTTTGATGGAAGGTGGTCAGTCCCTCAGCTTTGATGGAAGGTGGTCAGTCCCTCAGCCTTGATGGAAGGTGGTCAGTCCCTCAGCTTTGATGGAAGGTGGTCAGTCTCTCAGCCTTGATGGAAGGTGGTCAGTCCCTCAGCTTTGATGGAAGGTGGTCAGTCCCTCAGCCTTGATGGAAGGTGGTCAGTCCCTCAGCCTTGAGGGAAGGTGGTCAGTCCCTCAGCCTTGATGGAAGGTGGTCACTCCCTCAGCCTTGATGGAAGGTGGTCACTCCCTCAGCCTTGATGGAAGGTGGTCACTCCCTCAGCCTTGATGGAAGGTGGTCACTCCCTCAGCCTTGATGGAAGGTGGTCAGTCCCTCAGTCTTGATGGAAGGTGGTCAGTCCCTCTGCCATGATGGAAGGTGATCAGTCCCTCAGCCTTGATGGAAGGTGGTCAGTCCCTCAGCCTTGAAGGAAGGTGGTCAGTCCCTCAGCTTTGATGGAAGGTGGTCAGCCCCTCAGCATTGATGGAAGGTGGTCAGTCCCTCAGCCTTGATGGAAGGTGGTCAGTCCCTCAGCCTTGATGGAAGATGGTCAGTCCCTCAGCCTTGATGGAAGGTGGTCAGTCCCTCAGCCTTAATGAAAAGTGGTCAGTCCCTCAGCCTTCATGGAAGGTGGTCAGTCCCTCAGCCTTGATGGAAGGTGGTCAGTTCCTCAGCTTTGATTGAAGGTTGTCAGTCCCTCAGCCTTGATGGAAGGTGGTCAGTCTCTCAGCCTTGATGGAAGGTGGTCAGTCTCTCAGCCTTAATTGAAGGTGGTCAGTCCCTCAGCCTTCATGGAAGGTGGTCAGTCCCTCAGCTTTGATTGAAGGTTGTCAGTCCCTCAGCCTTGATGGAAGGTGGTCAGTCCCTCAGCTTTGATTGAAGGTTGTCAGTCCCTCAGCCTTGATGGAAGGTGGTCAGTCTCTCAGCCTTAATGGAAGGTGGTCAGTCTCTCAGCCTTGATGGAGGTGGTCAGTTCCTCAGCTTTGATTGAAGGTTGTCAGTCCCTCAGCCTTGATGGAAGGTGGTCAGTTCCTCAGCTTTGATTGAAGGTTGTCAGTCCCTCAGCCTTGATGGAAGGTGGTCAGGTCCTCAGCTTTGATTGAAGGTTGTCAGTCCCTCAGCCTTGATGGAAGGTGGTCAGTCCCTCAGCCTTGATGGAAGGTGGTCAGTTCCTCAGCCTTGAATGGAAGGTGGTCAGTCCCTCAGCCTTGATGGAAGGTGGTCACTCCCTCAACCTTGATGGAAAGTGGTCAGTCCCTCAGCCTTGATGGAAGGTGGTCAGTCCCTCAGCTTTGATGGAAGGTGGTCAGTCCCTCAGCTTTGATGGAAGGTGGTCAGTCCCTCAGCTTTGATGGAAGGTGGTCAGTCCCTCAGCCTTGATGGAAGGTGGTCAGTCCCTCAGCCTTGAGGGAAGGTGGTCAGTCCCTCAGCCTTGATGGAAGGTGGTCAGTCCCTCAGCCTTGATGGAAGATGGTCAGTCCCTCAGCCTTGATGGAAGGTGGTCAGTCCATCAGCCTTGATGGAAGGTGGTCAGTCCCTCTGCCATGATGGAAGGTGATCAGTCCCTCAGCCTTGATGGAAGATGGTCAGTCCCTCAGCCTTCATGGAAGGTGGTCAGTCCCTCAGCTTTGATGGAAGGTGGTCAATCCCTCAGCTTTGATGGAAGGTGGTCAGTCCCTCAGCTTTGATGGAAGGTGGTCAGTCCCTCAGCTTTGATGGAAGGTGGTCAGTCCCTCAGCTTTGATGGAAGGTGGTCAGTCCCTCAGCTTTGATGGAAGGTGGTCAGTCCCTCAGCTTTGATGGAAGGTGGTCAGTCCCTCAGCCTTGATGGAAGGTGGTCAGTCCCTCAGCTTTGATGGAAGGTGGTCAGTCTCTCAGCCTTGATGGAAGGTGGTCAGTCCCTCAGCTTTGATGGAAGGTGGTCAGTCCCTCAGCCTTGATGGAAGGTGGTCAGTCCCTCAGCCTTGAGGGAAGGTGGTCAGTCCCTCAGCCTTGATGGAAGGTGGTCACTCCCTCAGCCTTGATGGAAGGTGGTCACTCCCTCAGCCTTGATGGAAGGTGGTCACTCCCTCAGCCTTGATGGAAGGTGGTCACTCCCTCAGCCTTGATGGAAGGTGGTCAGTCCCTCAGTCTTGATGGAAGGTGGTCAGTCCCTCTGCCATGATGGAAGGTGATCAGTCCCTCAGCCTTGATGGAAGGTGGTCAGTCCCTCAGCCTTGAAGGAAGGTGGTCAGTCCCTCAGCTTTGATGGAAGGTGGTCAGCCCCTCAGCATTGATGGAAGGTGGTCAGTCCCTCAGCCTTGATGGAAGGTGGTCAGTCCCTCAGCCTTGATGGAAGATGGTCAGTCCCTCAGCCTTGATGGAAGGTGGTCAGTCCCTCAGCCTTAATGGAAAGTGGTCAGTCCCTCAGCCTTCATGGAAGGTGGTCAGTCCCTCAGCCTTGATGGAAGGTGGTCAGTTCCTCAGCTTTGATTGAAGGTTGTCAGTCCCTCAGCCTTGATGGAAGGTGGTCAGTCTCTCAGCCTTGATGGAAGGTGGTCAGTCTCTCAGCCTTAATTGAAGGTGGTCAGTCCCTCAGCCTTCATGGAAGGTGGTCAGTCCCTCAGCTTTGATTGAAGGTTGTCAGTCCCTCAGCCTTGATGGAAGGTGGTCAGTCTCTCAGCCTTAATGGAAGGTGGTCAGTCTCTCAGCCTTGATGGAGGTGGTCAGTTCCTCAGCTTTGATTGAAGGTTGTCAGTCCCTCAGCCTTGATGGAAGGTGGTCAGTTCCTCAGCTTTGATTGAAGGTTGTCAGTCCCTCAGCCTTGATGGAAGGTGGTCAGTCCCTCAGCCTTGATGAAAGGTGGTCAGTTCCTCAGCTTTGATTGAAGGTTGTCAGTCCCTCAGCCTTGATGGAAGGTGGTCAGTCCCTCAGCCTTGATGGAAGGTGGTCAGTTCCTCAGCCTTGAATGGAAGGTGGTCAGTCCCTCAGCCTTGATGGAAGGTGGTCACTCCCTCAACCTTGATGGAAAGTGGTCAGTCCCTCAGCCTTGATGGAAGGTGGTCAGTCCCTCAGCTTTGATGGAAGGTGGTCAGTCCCTCAGCTTTGATGGAAGGTGGTCAGTCCCTCAGCTTTGATGGAAGGTGGTCAGTCCCTCAGCCTTGATGGAAGGTGGTCAGTCCCTCAGCCTTGAGGGAAGGTGGTCAGTCCCTCAGCCTTGATGGAAGGTGGTCACTCCCTCAGCCTTGATGGAAGGTGGTCACTCCCTCAGCCTTGATGGAAGGTGGTCACTCCCTCAGCCTTGATGGAAGGTGGTCACTCCCTCAGCCTTGATGGAAGGTGGTCAGTCCCTCAGTCTTGATGGAAGGTGGTCAGTCCCTCTGCCATGATGGAAGGTGATCAGTCCCTCAGCCTTGATGGAAGGTGGTCAGTCCCTCAGCCTTGAAGGAAGGTGGTCAGTCCCTCAGCTTTGGTGGAAGGTGGTCAGCCCCTCAGCATTGATGGAAGGTGGTCAGTCCCTCAGCCTTGATGGAAGTTGGTCAGTCCCTCAGCCTTGATGGAAGATGGTCAGTCCCTCAGCCTTGATGGAAGTTGGTCAGTCCCTCAGCCTTGATGGAAGATGGTCAGTCCCTCAGCCTTGATGGAAGGTGGTCAGTCCCTCAGCCTTAATGGAAGGTGGTCAGTCCCTCAGTTTTCATGGAAGGTAGTCAGTCCCTCAGCCTTGATGGAAGGTGGTCAGTTCCTCAGCTTTGATTGAAGGTTGTCAGTCCCTCAGCCTTGATGGAAGGTGGTCAGTCTCTCAGCCTTGATGGAAGGTGGTCAGTCTCTCAGCCTTAATTGAAGGTGGTCAGTCCCTCAGCCTTCATGGAAGGTGGTCAGTCCCTCAGCTTTGATTGAAGATTGTCAGTCCCTCAGCCTTGATGGAAGGTGGTCAGTCCCTCAGCTTTGATTGAAGGTTGTCAGTCCCTCAGCCTTGATGGAAGGTGGTCAGTCTCTCAGCCTTAATGGAAGGTGGTCAGTCTCTCAGCCTTGATGGAGGTGGTCAGTTCCTCAGCTTTGATTGAAGGTTGTCAGTCCCTCAGCCTTGATGGAAGGTGGTCAGTTCCTCAGCTTTGATTGAAGGTTGTCAGTCCCTCAGCCTTGATGGAAGGTGGTCAGTCCCTCAGCCTTGATGAAAGGTGGTCAGTTCCTCAGCTTTGATTGAAGGTTGTCAGTCCCTCAGCCTTGATGGAAGGTGGTCAGTCCCTCAGCCTTGATGGAAGGTGGTCAGTTCCTCAGCCTTGAATGGAAGGTGGTCAGTCCCTCAGCCTTGATGGAAGGTGGTCACTCCCTCAACCTTGATGGAAAGTGGTCAGTCCCTCAGCCTTGATGGAAGGTGGTCAGTTCCTCAGCCTTGATGGAAGGTGGTCAGTCCCTCAGCCTTGATGGAAGGTGGTCAGTCCCTCAGCCTTAACGGAAGGTGGTCAGTTCCTCAGCCTCGATGGAAAGTGGTCAGTCCCTCAGCCTTGATGGAAGGTGGTCAGTCCCTCAGCCTTAACGGAAGGTGGTCAGTCCCTCAGCCTTGATGGAAGGGGGTCAGTCCCTCAGCCTTGATGGAAGGTGGTCAGTCCTTCAGCCTTGATGGAGGGTGGTCAGTCCCTCAGAATTGATGGAAGGTGGTCAGTCCCTCAGCCTTGATGGAAGGTGGTCAGTCCCTCAGCTTTAACGGAAGGTGGTCAGTCCCTCAGCCTTGATGGAAGGTGGTCAGTCTCTCAGCCTTGATGGAAGGTGGTCAGTTCCTCAGCCTTGATGGAAGGTGGTCAGTCCCTCAGCCTTGATGGAAGGTTGTCAGTCCCTCAGCCTTGATGGAAGGTGGTCAGTCTCTCAGCCTTGATGGAAGGTGGTCAGTTCCTCAGCCTTGATGGAAGGTGGTCAGTCCCTCAGCCTTGATGGAAGGCGGTCAGTCCCTCAGCCTTGATAGAAGGTGGTCAGTCCCTCAGCCTTGATGGAAGGTGGTCAGTCCCTCAGCCTTGATGGAAGGTGGTCAGTCTCTCAGCCTTGATGGAAGGTGGTCAGTCTCTCAGCCTTGATGGAAGGTGGTCAGTCCCTCAGCCTTGATGGAAGGTGGTCAGTCTCTCAGCCTTGATGGAAGGTGGTCAGTCTCTCAGCCTTAATTGAAGGTGGTCAGTCCCTCAGCCTTCATGGAAGGTGGTCAGTCCCTCAGCTTTGATTGAAGGTTGTCAGTCCCTCAGCCTTGATGGAAGGTGGTCAGTTCGTCAGCTTTGATTGAAGGTTGTCAGTCCCTCAGCCTTGATGGAAGGTGGTCAGTCCCTCAGCCTTGATGGAAGGTGGTCAGTTCCTCAGCTTTGATTGAAGGTTGTCAGTCCCTCAGCCTTCATGGAAGGTGGTCAGTCCCTCAGCCTTGATGGAAGGTGGTCAGTTCCTCAGCCTTGAATAGAAGGTGGTCAGTCCCTCAGCCTTGATGGAAGGTGGCCACTCCCTCAACCTTGATGGAAAGTGGTCAGTCCCTCAGCCTTGATGGAAGGTGGTCAGTCCCTCAGCTTTGATGGAAGGTGGTCAGTCCCTCAGCTTTGATGGAAGGTGGTCAGTCCCTCAGCTTTGATGGAAGGTGGTCAGTCCCTCAGCTTTGATGGAAGGTGGTCAGTCCCTCAGCCTTGATGGAAGGTGGTCAGTCCCTCAGCCTTGAGGGAAGGTGGTCAGTCCCTCAGCCTTGATGGAAGGTGGTTACTCCCTCAGCCTTGATGGAAGGTGGTCACTCCCTCAGCCTTGATGGAAGATGGTCAGTCCCTAAGCCTTGATGGAAGGTGGTCAGTCCCTCAGCCTTAACGGAAGGTGGTCTGTCCCTCAGCCTTGATGGAAGGTGGTCAGTCCCTCAGCCTTGATGGAAGGTGGTCAGTCCCTCTGCCATGATGGAATGTGGTCAGTCCCTCAGCCTTGATGGAATGTGGTCAGTTCCTCAGCCTTGATGGAAGGTGGTCAGTCCCTCAGCCTTGATGGAAGGTGGTCAATTCCTCAGCCTTGATGGAAGGTGGTCAGTCCCTCAGCCTTCATGGAAGGTGGTCAGTTCCTCAGCCTTGATGGAAGGTGGTCTGTCCCTCAGCCTTGATGGAAGGTGGTCACTCCCTCAGCCTTGATGGAAGGTGGTCAGTCCCTCAGCCTTGATGGAAGGTGGTCAATTCCTCAGCCTTAATGGAAGGTGGTGAGTCCCTCAGCCTTGATGGAAGGTGGTCAGTCCCTCAGCCTTGATGGAAGGTGGTCAATTCCTCAGCCTTAATGGAAGGTGGTGAGTCCCTCAGCCTTGATGGAAGGTGGTCAGTTCCTCAGCCTTGATGGAAGGTGGTCAGTCCTTCAGCCTTGATGGAAGGTGGTCAGTCCCTCAGCCTTGATGGAAGGTGGTCAGTTCCTCAGCCTTGATGGAAGGTGGTCAGTCTCTCAGCCTTGATGGAAGGTGGTCAGTTCCTCAGCCTTGATGGAAGGTGGTCAGTCCCTCAGCCTTGATGGAACGTGGTCAGTCCCTCAGCCTTGATGGGAGGTGGTCAGTCCCTCAGCCTTGATGGAAGGTGGTCAGTTCCTCAGCCTTGATGGAAGGTGGTCAGTCCCTCAGCCTTGATGGAAGGTGGTCAGTTCCTCAGCCTTGATGGAAGGTGGTCAGTCCCTCAGCCTTGATGGAAGGCGGTCAGTCCCTCAGCCTTGATGGAAGGTGGTCAGTCCCTCAGCCTTGATGGAATGTGGTCAGTCTCACATCCTTGATGGAAGGTGGTTAGTTCCTCAGCCTTGATGGAAGGTGGTCAGTCCCTCAGCCTTGATGGAAGGTGGTCAGTCCCTGAGCCTTGATGGAAGGTGGTCAGTCCCTCAGCCTTGATGGAAGGTGGTCAGTTCCTCAGCTTTGATTGAAGGTTGTCAGTCCCTCAGCCTTCATGGAAGGTGGTCAGTCCCTCAGCCTTGATGGAAGGTGGTCAGTTCCTCAGCCTTGAATAGAAGGTGGTCAGTCCCTCAGCCTTGATGGAAGGTGGCCACTCCCTCAACCTTGATGGAAAGTGGTCAGTCCCTCAGCCTTGATGGAAGGTGGTCAGTCCCTCAGCTTTGATGGAAGGTGGTCAGTCCCTCAGCTTTGATGGAAGGTGGTCAGTCCCTCAGCTTTGATGGAAGGTGGTCAGTCCCTCAGCTTTGATGGAAGGTGGTCAGTCCCTCAGCCTTGATGGAAGGTGGTCAGTCCCTCAGCCTTGAGGGAAGGTGGTCAGTCCCTCAGCCTTGATGGAAGGTGGTTACTCCCTCAGCCTTGATGGAAGGTGGTCACTCCCTCAGCCTTGATGGAAGGTGGTCAGTCCCTAAGCCTTGATGGAAGGTGGTCAGTCCCTCAGCCTTAACGGAAGGTGGTCAGTTCCTCAGCCTTGATGGAAGGTGGTCAGTCCCTCAGCCTTGAAGGAAGGTGGTCAGTCCCTCAGCTTTGATGGAAGGTGGTCAGCCCCTCAGCATTGATGGAAGGTGGTCAGTCCTTCAGCCTTGATGGAAGGTGGTCTGTCCCTCAGCCTTGATGGAAGGTGGTCAGTCCCTCAGCCTTGATGGAAGGTGGTCAGTCCCTCTGCCATGATGGAATGTGGTCAGTCCCTCAGCCTTGATGGAATGTGGTCAGTTCCTCAGCCTTGATGGAAGGTGGTCAGTCCCTCAGCCTTGATGGAAGGTGGTCAATTCCTCAGCCTTGATGGAAGGTGGTCAGTCCCTCAGCCTTCATGGAAGGTGGTCAGTTCCTCAGCCTTGATGGAAGGTGGTCTGTCCCTCAGCCTTGATGGAAGGTGGTCACTCCCTCAGCCTTGATGGAAGGTGGTCAGTCCCTCAGCCTTGAAGGAAGGTGGTCAATTCCTCAGCCTTAATGGAAGGTGGTGAGTCCCTCAGCCTTGATGGAAGGTGGTCAGTCCCTCAGCCTTGATGGAAGGTGGTCAATTCCTCAGCCTTAATGGAAGGTGGTGAGTCCCTCAGCCTTGATGGAAGGTGGTCAGTTCCTCAGCCTTGATGGAAGGTGGTCAGTCCTTCAGCCTTGATGGAAGGTGGTCAGTCCCTCAGCCTTGATGGAAGGTGGTCAGTTCCTCAGCCTTGATGGAAGGTGGTCAGTCTCTCAGCCTTGATGGAAGGTGGTCAGTTCCTCAGCCTTGATGGAAGGTGGTCAGTCCCTCAGCCTTGATGGAACGTGGTCAGTCCCTCAGCCTTGATGGAAGGTGGTCAGTCCCTCAGCCTTGATGGAAGATGGTCAGTCCCTCAGCCTTGATGGAAGGTGGTCAGTCCCTCAGCCTTGATGGAAGGTGGTCAGTCCCTCAGCCTTGATGGAATGTGGTCAATTCCTCAGCCTTGATGGAAGGTGGTCAGTTCCTCAGCCTTGATGGAAGGTGGTCAATTCCTCAGCCTTAATGGAAGGTGGTCAGTCCCTCAGCCTTGATGGAAGGTGGTCAGTTCCTCAGCCTTGATGGAAGGTGGTCTGTCCCTCAGCCTTGATGGAAGGTGGTCACTCTCTCAGCCTTGATGGAAGGTGGTCAGTCCCTCAGCCTTGATGGAAGGTGGTCAATTCCTCAGCCTTAATGGAAGGTGGTCAGTCCCTCAGCCTTGATGGAAGGTGGCCAGTCCCTCAGCCTTGATGGAAGGTGGTCAGTCCCTCAGCCTTAATGGAAGGTGGTCAGTCCCTCAGCCTTGATGGAAGGTGGTCAGTCCCTCAGCTTTGATGGAAGGTGGTCAGTCCCTCAGCCTTGATGGAAGGTGGTCAGTCCCTCAGCCTTGATGGAAGGTGGTCAGTCCCTCAGCCTTAATGGAAGGTGGTCAGTCCCTCGGCCTTGATGGAAGGCGGTCAGTCCCTCAGCCTTGATGAAAGGTGGCCAGTCCCTCAGCCTTGATGGAAGGTGGTCAGTCCCTCAGCCTTGATGGAAGGTGGTCAGTCCCTCAGCCTTGATGGAAGGTGGTCAGTTCCTCAGCCTTGATGGAAGGTGGTCAGTCCCTCAGCCTTGATGGAAGGCGGTCAGTCCCTCAGCCTTGATGGAAGGTGGTCAGTCCCTCAGCCTTGATGGAAGGTGGTCAGTCTCACATCCTTGATGGAAGGTGGTTAGTTCCTCAGCCTTGATGGAAGGTGGTCAGTCCCTCAGCCTTGATGGAAGGTGGTCAGTCCCTGAGCCTTGATGGAAGGTGGTCAGTCCCTGAGCCTTGATGGAAGGTGGTCAGTCCCTCAGCCTTGATGGAAGGTGGTCAGTCCCTCAGCCTTGATGGAAGGTGGTCAGTCCCTCAGCCTTGTTGGAATGTGGTCATTCCCTCAGCCTTGTTGGAATGTGGTCAGTTCCTCAGCCTTGATGGAAGGTGGTCAGTTCCTCAGCCTTGATGGAAGGTGGTCAATTCCTCAGCCTTAATGGAAGGTGGTCAGTCCCTCAGCCTTGATGGAAGGTGGTCAGTTCCTCAGCCTTGATGGAAGGTGGTCAGTACCTCAGCCTTGATGGAAGGTGGTCAGTCCCTCAGCCTTGATGGAAGGTGGTCAGTCCCTCAGCCTTGATGGAAGGTGGTCAGTCCCTCAGCCTTGATGGAAGGTGGTCAGTTCCTCAGCCTTGATGGAAGGTGGTCAGTCCCTCAGCCTTGATGGAAGGCGGTCAGTCCCTCAGCCTTGATGGAAGGTGGTCAGTCCCTCAGCCTTGATGGAAGGTGGTCAGTCTCACATCCTTGATGGAAGGTGGTTAGTTCCTCAGCCTTGATGGAAGGTGGTCAGTCCCTCAGCCTTGATGGAAGGTGGTCAGTTCCTCAGCCTTGATGGAAGGTGGTCAGTCCCTCAGCCTTGATGGAAGGCGGTCAGTCCCTCAGCCTTGATGGAAGGTGGTCAGTCCCTCAGCCTTGATGGAAGGTGGTCAGTCTCACATCCTTGATGGAAGGTGGTTAGTTCCTCAGCCTTGATGGAAGGTGGTCAGTCCCTCAGCCTTGATGGAAGGTGGTCAGTCCCTGAGCCTTGATGGAAGGTGGTCAGTCCCTGAGCCTTGATGGAAGGTGGTCAGTCCCTCAGCCTTGATGGAAGGTGGTCAGTCCCTCAGCCTTGATGGAAGGTGGTCAGTCCCTCAGCCTTGTTGGAATGTGGTCATTCCCTCAGCCTTGTTGGAATGTGGTCAGTTCCTCAGCCTTGATGGAAGGTGGTCAGTTCCTCAGCCTTGATGGAAGGTGGTCAATTCCTCAGCCTTAATGGAAGGTGGTCAGTCCCTCAGCCTTGATGGAAGGTGGTCAGTTCCTCAGCCTTGATGGAAGGTGGTCAGTACCTCAGCCTTGATGGAAGGTGGTCAGTCCCTCAGCCTTGATGGAAGGTGGTCAGTCCCTCAGCCTTGATGGAAGGTGGTCAGTCCCTCAGCCTTGATGGAAGGTGGTCAGTTCCTCAGCCTTGATGGAAGGTGGTCAGTCCCTCAGCCTTGATGGAAGGCGGTCAGTCCCTCAGCCTTGATGGAAGGTGGTCAGTCCCTCAGCCTTGATGGAAGGTGGTCAGTCTCACATCCTTGATGGAAGGTGGTTAGTTCCTCAGCCTTGATGGAAGGTGGTCAGTCCCTCAGCCTTGATGGAAGGTGGTCAGTCCCTGAGCCTTGATGGAAGGTGGTCAGTCCCTGAGCCTTGATGGAAGGTGGTCAGTCCCTCAGCCTTGATGGAAGGTGGTCAGTCCCTCAGCCTTGATGGAAGGTGGTCAGTCCCTCAGCCTTGTTGGAATGTGGTCATTCCCTCAGCCTTGTTGGAATGTGGTCAGTTCCTCAGCCTTGATGGAAGGTGGTCAGTTCCTCAGCCTTGATGGAAGGTGGTCAATTCCTCAGCCTTAATGGAAGGTGGTCAGTCCCTCAGCCTTGATGGAAGGTGGTCAGTTCCTCAGCCTTGATGGAAGGTGGTCTGTCCCTCAGCCTTGATGGAAGGTGGTCAGTCCCTCAGCCTTGATGGAAGGTGGTCAGTCCCTCAGCCTTGATGGAAGGTGGTCAGTCCCTCAGCCTTGATGGAAGGTGGTCAGCCCCTCAGCCTTAATGGAAGGTGGTCAGTCCCTCAGCCTTGATGGAAGGTGGTCAGTCCTTCAGCCTTGATGGAAGGTGGTCAGTCCTTCAGCCTTGATGGAAGGTGGTCAGTTCCTCAGCCTTGATGGAAGGTGGTCAGTCCCTCAGCTTTGATGGAAGGTGGTCAGTCCCTCAGCCTTGATGGAAGGTGGTCAGTTCCTCAGCCTTGATGGAAGGTGGTCAGTCCTTCAGCCTTGATGGAAGGTGGTCAGTCCCTCAGCCTTGATGGAAGGTGGTCAGTGCCTCAGCCTTGATGGAAGGTGGTCAGTCCCTCAGCCTTGATGGAAGGTGGTCAGTCCCTCAGCCTTGATGGAACGTGGTCAGTCCCTCAGCCTTGATGGAAGGTGGTCAGTCCCTCAGCCTTGATGGAAGGTGGTCAGTCCCTCAGCCTTGATGGAAGGTGGTGAGTCCCTCAGCCTTGATGGAAGGTGGTCAGTTCCTCAGCCTTGATGGAAGGTGGTCAGTCCTTCAGCCTTGATGGAAGGTGGTCAGTCCCTCAGCCTTGATGGAAGGTGGTCAGTCCCTCAGCCTTGATGGAAGGTGGTCAGTCTCTCAGCCTTGATGGAAGGTGGTCAGTTCCTCAGCCTTGATGGAAGGTGGTCAGTCCCTCAGCCTTGATGGAACGTGGTCAGTCCCTCAGCCTTGATGGAAGGTGGTCAGTCCCTCAGCCTTGATGGAAGGTGGTCAGTCCCTCAGCCTTGATGGAAGGTGGTCAGTCCCTCAGCCTTGATGGAAGGTGGTCAGTTCATCAGCCTTGATGGAAGGTGGTCAGTCCCTCAGCCTTGATGGAAGGCGGTCAGTCCCTCAGCCTTGATGGAAGGTGGTCAGTCCCTCAGCCTTGATGGAAGGTGGTCAGTCTCACATCCTTGATGGAAGGTGGTTAGTTCCTCAGCCTTGATGGAAGGTGGTCAGTCCCTCAGCCTTGATGGAAGGTGGTCAGTCTCTCAGCCTTGATGGAAGGTGGTCAGTCCCTCAGCCTTGATGGAAGGCGGTCAGTCCCTCAGCCTTGATGGAAGGTGGTCAGTCCCTCAGCCTTGATGGAAGGTGGTCAGTCTCACATCCTTGATGGAAGGTGGTTAGTTCCTCAGCCTTGATGGAAGGTGGTCAGTCCCTCAGCCTTGATGGAAGGTGGTCAGTCCCTCAGCCTTGATGGAAGGTGGTCAGTCCCTCAGCCTTGATGGAATGTGGTCAGTTCCTCAGCCTTGATGGAAGGTGGTCAGTTCCTCAGCCTTGATGGAAGGTGGTCAATTCCTCAGCCTTAATGGAAGGTGGTCAGTCCCTGAGCCTTGATGGAAGGTGGTCAGTTCCTCAGCCTTGATGGAAGGTGGTCTGTCCCTCAGCCTTGATGGAAGGTGGTCACTCCCTCAGCCTTGATGGAAGGTGGTCAGTCCCTCATCCTTGATGGAAGGTGGTCAATTCCTCAGCCTTAATGGAAGGTGGTCAGTCCCTCAGCCTTGATGGAAGGTGGCCAGTCCCCCAGCCTTGATGGAAGGTGGTCAGTCCCTCAGCCTTGATGGAAGGTGGTCAGTCCCTCAGCCTTGATGGAAGGTGGTCAGTCCCTCAGCCTTGATGGAAGGTGGTCAGTCCCTCAGCCTTGATGGAAGGTGGTCAGTCCCTCAGCCTTGATGGAAGGTGGTCAGTCCCTCAGCCTTGATGGAAGGTGGTCAGTCCCTCAGCCTTGATGGAAGGTGGTCAGTCCCTCAGCCTTGATGGAAGGTGGTCATTCCCTCAGCCTTGATGGAAGGTGGTCAGTCCCTCAGCCTTGATGGAAGGTGGTCAGTCCCTCAGCCTTGAACCTCAAGGCACTGTACCACATCACCTGAAAAAGAGACAAAAATTGATCTGATTCCAGGATGGGGAGGATATCTAGTTCCGTGGACCAAGAGCCTTTCTCTAAGATATCAGGAGAGTGACTCCCATTTTTTTAATTATGTCTTCCAAGAGGAGAGGGTTTCCCAATAAGTGGATCAGGGCCTGATAAATCAGGCTGTTATTTCTGGCTGCACCCAAACCGACGTACCGACTTTAAGGAGTTGTAAGGCCTAGCTAAATGTCATAATTGCTAGACTCCTCGAGTCTGGTGTCTAGGTACTGGTGATGGGTTCTTAATCCAAGAAATTACAGTTATTGTAAAATCAGGTTGAAACAGTCCTCATAACCTCCACTGTAACTCTACAACCACGAGAACAACATTTAAAGTATTTAAGTATTTAGGATTATTACATTGGTCTGTATGATTTTTTTTATTGAATCTGTGGTATCTTTTTCAGTGTATATATATGGAAAATAGTAATTCACTGTGTTTTTTATTCATCTCTGTCACATCAGGTTGTCAAGTTATACGTAAACGTTACTTTTCTCTTTTCGTATAACGTAAGTAAATGAGAAAGTGGTATATTACCAATTAAAATGCTTACCTTTTAATGACTTAAATGTTAAATCTAATATATTTCTCTTAATTTTCAGATTATTAATATGTCTAGAAGCTTCATAAATTCACCAGACATATTTTGCTGTCTGAAGACAATTCACACCTTCAGATTCCCGGAGCAACATTATTCCTGTATTGAAGCTCTGCTACTTTACTTATTTTGGCTGCAAACTTGGAGACCAGGAGAACCATTTCCACCACACTAAGCTTGCAAGAGTTGCATCAGTAAGCTCCAAATGTAGTCAGTTGGTATGGCGGAAGCAGATGAACCATCATGATGACTGCTACTTTTGTATCACTAAAGTAGCTGGATTCAACAAGAAGACCAAAGATCGCATAATATACACAAATACTCCTTCAGCAAAAAGGGCTGTTCCACACTCTGAAGATATTTATGTACTTGTGCCATCTGAGACATGGCAAATTTCATCAGAGTCTGATACCAGTGATTCTAAGGAGATGGAAGTAGACTATGAACCATCGACAAATGACGATCCCAAACCCTTCAACCAAGTTGAGTTCAATGACTTGGTGAGAGACCTTAACCTTCCAAAAGAAAGTGCACAGTTACTTGGCTCTAAATCCTTGAGTAGAATTACCGACAATATGTAAAGTAAATGGATACAAGTGCAACTAATGTGACATTTTATTGTGGCAACGTTTCGCTCTCCAGGAGCTTTGTTCAGCTCCTGGAGAGCGAAACGTTGCCACAATAAAATGTCACATTAGTTGCACTTGTGTCCTTTTACTTTACTTGGTTCTAGACTGAAGGAACACAGGCTTCTAGCTCCTGGAACAACATTCGCTTGGTACCGTCATCGTGAAGCGGAATTCACTCAGTTCTTTGACAAATAGAAATCTTTTGGTATCTTTTCAAATATTTCTCACCTTATTGAGCACATGGTGATGTCATACAAAGCACATGAATGGAGACTCTTCAGTGATTCTTCTAAAAGAAGTTTAAAGGCTGTTCTTCTCTACAATGGCAACACAGCTGCAGCTGTGACAGTTTGCCATAATGTCCAAATGTCAGAAACTTATGCAAATATGAAGACACTAATTTCTGCAATCAAGTACCAGAATCACAATTTTATCATTTGTTGTGATTTAAAAGTTATTTCTCTCCTACTAGGTCTTCAAGGAGGATACACCCGGAAATCACAACGTGACAATTTGCCATTAGTTGACCTCAAGAAAATTCTGCTGCCACGACTCCACATCAAATTAGGGCTTATGAAAAATTTTGTGAACACTTTCAACAAGAATGCAACTGCTTTAAAGTACCTGGAGTTAAAGTTTCCTGGTATATGTAAAGGCAAGCTAAAGGCAGAATCTTTGTTGGCCCTCAGATTCGGAAATTGATGAAGGACAAGCATTTTGATGAAGCATTAGCAGGTGTGGAGGTGTATGCCTGGTTTTCATTCCAGCAGATTGTCCACAACTTCCTGGGGAACAAGCGCTCCCCTGAATATGAATAAATGATCCAAGACCTGATTTCAATTTTCCAACAACTTGGGTCTAGAATGAGTGTGAAGATGCGCTTTTTGCACTCACATCTTGAGTATTTTCCCAACAATTGTAGAGACTACAGTGAGGAACAAGGAGAGCGGTTCTATCAAGATATTTACACATTGTAAACTCGATACCAGGGCAAATGAAATGTCAGCATGATGGCAGATTACTGCTGGTCATTGAAACGTAATGGTCTCGATGCACAGCAGAAGTGAAAATTAAAGCAGTCCTCCTTCCTTTGATTTAATGTGTAGGCTAACCATTAGGAGCATATTTTTTAATATAATCATTTGATTTGATTCATGTTGATTTAGAATTCATTTGTTCTTAAAACTAACAGAATGTGCTTTTCCATGATTACTTGCCTAATTTGTATTTTATTCTTCTTCCTCTTCCTTTTGATTCTCCGGTACTGTCCCGGCCCGGGCCTTTTCCAAGTGGTGGCCCGGCCTTGGCTCCCTGTCTCGGGAGTATCTCAGACTAATGTCTGCCCTGGGAGGAGGTACAAGTACCTCCTCATCGTTGGGACCAAGTGTCCCCAGGCCTAGCCACATTCCCCGCCCTCACGGGGATCGTAGGGAGAAGCTAGGCCTCTCTGGGCTTCCATCTTCCCCGCCCCAGGGGGGCTAATGGGAATGACAGTCTTTTGAGCTGCAGGTGGTAGCATGCTCAGGCTCGGGGCACCTACCCTGCCCTAGAAGGGCTGGGCATGATGTCTTACTCAATTATTCAAAATCCTTACGTGATAGAGTCAGCAGTACAAGAATATGTAAGATCGCAACCATGAATAAACATAAAAATTAAAAGCATTCCAAATGCAGACCAGTGTTATTATTATTATTATTATTATTATTATTATTATTATTATTATTATTATTATGATTATTATTATTATTATTATTATTATTATTATTATGATTATTATTATGATTATTATTATTATTATTGTTATTATTATAAAGCACCAGGATAATGAGTAGTAGCCAAGTTTGATACGAGGAAGAGGAGGAGGGGATGAAAATGAGAAGACATAAAGAAAGAAGTCGTTCTCTCTCTATAGTGTCTCACGTTCAACAGTCATCAACACCAATTTGTGAGGTCGAAGCTTCGGGTTCACTACATATACACTCCCAGAGGTGTATGTCCTATGATATATAAGACATTATACACAAGAGGACATACATTGTGAGGTGTATGTCTCTCAGTGTATATATACAGGTTATTTTAATCCCTATTTAAGGTATTGAAGTATTCTTGATTGGTGGTAAAGAGGTGATATGCAGCCTTAATAACCCTCTTCTTAGTAATGCTTTTCAGGCACATTAACTTAACCTTTTTTTCCAATTTTCGGGATTAAATCAGTCTTGACTGATAGCATCCAATTTACCCCTCGACCAATATTAATAACTCTATAGATAGCGAAACATGTTAAGCATAAAGAACGTTTCATTCACCGAAACGTTGTGAAACATTCGCCTGTGACTCCTGACGTCAGCTTGTAACAGTGTTGGGTGAGGGGCGACACACAGGAACCTGCCAGCTCATCTCTGCCTCACCCAAACTCAGTTCTTGTTTGCGTGGTGTGTTGCGTATATTTTTATGGCCATGAACGCTAAGTGACCTATGTGAGAGTTGAACATTACGGTGTGTACGAACATTACGGTGTGTACGAACATTGCAGTGTGTATGAACATTGCAGTGTGTACGAACATTGCAGTGTGTACGAACATTGCAGTGTGTACGAACATTGCAGTGTGTACGAACATTACAGTGTGTAAGCTGTCGTATATATAAAGTTTATTGCGCATATATTCAGTAGTGTATATAAACATTTCAGTGAGAAGACATCCTAGTGTATATAAACATTAGTGTATAAACATTACTGTGTTTATAAACCCCACTACGTGTTACTGTTGAGTAACAACGGTGAGAATAACGGATGAGAGGCGTTCAACAGTCCAAGACACAAACAACGGTATCACGACTCTTCCGTTAACAGTTAAGTAAAGTATACTTTATAAAGTGGGAAGATTTACTTTTAAAAATGCCTAAGTTTGATGATAAGTGAGACACCTGGCAAGTAGCTAGTGACCTGGCAAGTAGCTAGTGACCTGGCAAGTAGCTAGTGACCTGGCAAGTAGCTAGTGACCTGGCAAGTAGCTAGTGACCTGGCAAGTAGCTAGTGACCTGGCAAGTAGCTAGTGACCTGACAAGTAGCTAGTGACCTGGCAAGTAACTAGTGACCTGACAAGTAACTAGTGACCTGACAAGTAGCTAGTGACCTGACAACTAGTGACCTGACAAGTAACTAGTGACCTGACAACTAGTGACCTGACAAGTAACTAGTGACCTGACAACTAGTGACCTGACAAGTAGCTAGTGACCTGACAACTAGTGACCTGACAAGTAGCTAGTGACCTGACAAGTAACTAGTGACCTGGCAAGTAACTAGTGACCTGACAAGTAACTAGTGACCTGGCAAGTAACTAGTGACCTGGCAAGTAGCTAGTGACCTGACAAGTAACTAGTGACCTGGCAAGTAACTAGTGACCTGGCAAGTAGCTAGTGACCTGGCAAGTAGCTAGTGACCTGGCAAGTAGCTAGTGACCTGGCAAGTAGCTAGTGACCTGGCAAGTAACTAGTGACCTGGCAAGTAGCTAGTGACCTGGCAAGTAACTAGTGACCTGACAAGTAGCTAGTGACCTGGCAAGTAACTAGTGACCTGACAAGTAACTAGTGACCTGACAAGTAGCTAGTGACCTGACAACTAGTGACCTGACAAGTAGCTAGTGACCTGACAAGTAGCTAGTGACCTGACAAGTAGCTAGTGACCTGGCAAGTAGCTAGTGACCTGACAAGTAACTAGTGACCTGACAAGTAGCTAGTGACCTGACAACTAGTGACCTGACAAGTAGCTAGTGACCTGACAAGTAACTAGTGACCTGACAAGTAGCTAGTGACCTGACAACTAGTGACCTGGCAAGTAGCTAGTGACCTGACAAGTAACTAGTGACCTGACAAGTAACTAGTGACCTGGCAAGTAGCTAGTGACCTGACAAGTAACTAGTGACCTGGCAAGTAGCTAGTGATCTGGCAAGTAGCTAGTGGCCTGGCAAGTAGCTAGTGACCTGGCAAGTAGCTAGTGACCTGACAAGTAACTAGTGACCTGGCGAGTAATTAGACCGACCTGGCAAGTAATTAGACCGACCTGTCAAGTAACTAGACCGACCTGACAAGCCACTAGACCGACCTGACAAGCCACTAGACCGACCTGACAAGCCACTAGACCGACCTGACAAGCCACTAGACCGAACTGACATGCCACTAGACCGAACTGACATGCCACTAGACCGAACTGACATGCCACTAGACCGAACTGACATGCCACTAGACCGACCTGACATGCCACTAGACCGACCTGACATGCCACTAGACCGACCTGACATGCCACTAGACCGACCTGACAAGCCACTAGACCCACCTGACAAGCCACTAGACCCACTTGACAAGCCATTAGCCCCTCTGACAAGCCACTAGACCGACTTGATACTCCACTAGACCCACTTGACAAGCCACTATACCCACTGACAAGCCACTAGACCGATCTGACAAGCCACTAGACCGACTTGATACTCCACTAGAACGACTTGATACTCCACTAGAACGACTTGATACTCCACTAGAACGACTTGATACTCCACTAGAACGACTTGATACTCCACTAGAACGACTTGATACTCCACTAGACCGACTTGACAAGCCACTAGACCGACTTGACAAGCCACTAGACCCACCTGACGAGCCACTAGACCCACCTGACGAGCCACTAGACCCACCTGACGAGCCACTAGACCCACCTGACGAGCCACTAGACCCACCTGACGAGCCACTAGACCCACCTGACGAGCCACTAGACCCACCTGACGAGCCACTAGACCCACCTGACGAGCCACTGGACCCACCTGACGAGCCACTGGACCCACCTGACGAGCCACTGGACCCACCTGACGAGCCACTGGACCCACCTGACGAGCCACTGGACCCACCTGACGAGCCACTGGACCCACCTGACAAGCCACTGGACCCACCTGACAAGCCACTAGACCCACCTGACAAGCCACTTGACCCACCTGACAGAGCTTGGGTTAACACACAAACCTCCCTGGAAGGGGTTTATTAATGTTAATAAATAGCTCTAGGTATGAAATTTAAAGCTCCCCTTCCTTGGCTCAAACCTGATATACTCCCATTTCCCAGACACTGTATGACCCTTACGGGTTTAGGTTAGTTAACCAGCAGAATATGTTGCAAAATACATAAACAAAACAGAACTTAGAAATATTTGAGACTCGCAGGAAAATTTAGATCAACAATGTCTTCTGTTTTCCTAAATGGATTTATTTCCCAGGGAAAAGGGAAAAATACCTCTTTTGTTTTTTCCTCCGACGTTAGGGTATGTATACCGAGATTTGTATATACTTAGGGTATATACACTGAAATATATCTCTGTGAATAAATTTAAGATCTGGAAGATTGTATAATATTCTTCTCAGTATTGTAATTGTATCATTTTATCTTTCATTTCAACAACAGTTAATTATTAATGAAGAGTAGATAGTTTTAGTTCATCAGGTCGCTGGACTTTTGATTATTAACCAGCACTACATTAGAGTTAACAACATTTGATTACGTTTCATTAAAATAATAGCGTTGGAGTGTTGGTTTAGTAACAGAAGGTTTAACGAGCCATTGAAGGGTAATTAATATTTGTATAATACTGAACGGTGATCGGGACAATTTTTCACGTTAGGTGATTATGGTGGTTGTATGTGGTGGTAGGTGGGGTCTGGTTGGTGGTAGTTGTTGATGAGGCAGGTTAGTCTGATAATTGGGTTTAAAGCCCATTGATTACACGACGGTCATTATGGCAGCATACAACCAGTTCTCCACCAGTCGGTAATATTTTAATTCCTATAATAAAAATTAAACCACTAGACACTGAGATATAAATTCCTTGGTATAAACATCGTGTGAGGTCGGAGAGTAACAGTGTCTGGTGGTGACGGTGATACTGCACAACACTTCTAATAACATATGAAAATATCTGAAAATAGTGTTCATAGCAGGACATATTTCATGATTGTAGAGATTTAACCAATGTTTAATAAGGAAGCATAAATATTCCCGCAGTTTGCGGCTATACTAGACTATGTGAGAGTTTTGTTGGAACACCCACACTATCTGGCTACACTGTGACACACAGGATTGTTCATACGATCTATAGTCTCCATTCACTGGCTAATAAGTTGATATACCAATTTGTTGGCCATCAGATGAAGTGGTCAGAAACGTTTGGTGTATATCCTGGGTACGTTACGTGACGGAGGGTAACTAGCACTTCACCCTCGACGGATATGAAGTAAGTTCAGAAAGATGTCAGGGAAGTACTCTCTCTGTGCAATTGCATCTGCAAGTTGGAGAGGATGTATAATGTTCGTTTCGACTGGTAGAAACAAAAGGCTGCATTTCTTCGATGCAATTTGGCTGCCACAACTTTCAATCAACGACGGATCTTTTGGTGCAGTTAGCTGGTGACAATACAGAAGGTTCTGCATGACGCAATCATACCTGGAGTCTTTTTTTTTTTTTTTTTTTTTTTTTTTTTTTTACCTGGAGAAAGCCTATGACAACTTGGCGGTTTTCCACTATAAAGACGGTTACTGTTCATTTAACCAGACCCTGGTTCAACAGCTTGTTTCCCATGTTCTCCTATACATTATCTTCTTTCTGTATAAGCAGCAGGTGATGTTTCTGAGCATGACTTTGATAGTCGCTAGACGTGCAGGAGGAGCCACATGTCTATGGTGCATCCAACAAGATAAGCAGACTCTTGGATGTCGCTACTGTCCGGCTCCGGCTGTCACTACTGCCCGGCTCCGGCTGTCAGTACCGCCCGGCTCCAGCTGGGTTATAAGTATCTTTGGCAGGCTAAGTAACCACCACCAGATGTAGACCAAACGAAATGTAAACTTTGCCAGATGGATTATTGTCACACCTTGCTTCATTATATGCTGGAATGAGATAAAAATTAATGAATTCAAGGACAACTCAGAAATGTTCAAGAAATTTCGAAGTATTTTGTTTAGTGGCATATTGTAAACCATTCTGGAAAAATACTCTGAATTTCCTCACTGTAAATAAAGCATTACCTGTGTGTGTGTGTGT
Organism: Cherax quadricarinatus; assembly: GCF_038502225.1. Classification (NCBI taxonomy): domain Eukaryota; kingdom Metazoa; phylum Arthropoda; class Malacostraca; order Decapoda; family Parastacidae; genus Cherax; species Cherax quadricarinatus. The sequence continues at coordinate 15,514,041 of NC_091356.1, read as the reverse complement.
ATGTGTGTGTGGGTGTATGTGTGTGTGGGTGTATGTGTGTGTGTGGGTGTATGTGTGTGTGGGTGTATGTGTGTGTGACCAAATTAATGTCTGCATAAATAACTCATTACGATTGTGACCGGAAATAAGCATGTAAATGGTTCATTATCACTGTAACTTGTTCAGCTATCAAAAGTTTGTGGTCCATCCCCATTATGTACCTCTGTAATCTTTTGACTACCGCCCACAGGGTGAGTATGAAGTGCATAATAAAATGTTAAACTAACTAGACGTGGGCCTCATATAAACAACTTAAAGTGGATGCTCTGCAGGCGCTAGACATTCTTAAGGTGCTCTCCCACAATACTTGGAAGGGAAGGGGTAGAGCGGCGGAAAGTGCTCAGTGTGCAGCTTTGTGACATTAGAGGTTGGAGTATGGCTGCCAGCTCTGCTTCTCAGCCAGCTCTGCTTCTCAGCCAACTCTGCTTCTCAGCCAGCTCTTCTCTGTTGTTTTTCTTGAACTCTGTTCGTCACCCAAGGATTCAGCTTTCCATAGATGCATTCATTACTCCCCCAGCCGAGAGCCTCTGAGCATGGTAAGCTTCCTCTAGCGTACTCCTGGCAACCTGGTTTATACTGCTGTCTTTGTAGGTCTTGGGAAGAAGGCGAAAGACCTTTGCTCGTCTTGCGAGGCTTCTTATGGCTTCCAATACCATTTGGCATTCAGATGCCGGGCCCTCTCCTGGATTGTGGCGTCGATGTGTGCTGCTCTCCTTGTTCTCTTTAGACGGTGACTGAGGTTCTTTGCAGTCAGTGGATGAGAACCCGTAATTATCGGACACCTGTGATGACCTTCGCTAAGGGTTATTCTTGTGTACACTTAACAAGTCTCCTGCGCTCACTGCAGAGCTCAATGAAACCCTTGCTGCTCTTGTCCTGATAGCTGGCTTAGTTGTATCTTGGCTCACCATGTACTCAGATTCCTCAAATTCTCTACCCTGGCCATTGAGCTTTGAAAGATTTAGGAGTGGATAGCTCATCAGCAGTACACTCGCAGTACAAGGATGTGGAGTTCTGTTAATGTCCAGGATACTATGGTGACCTAGAAAATGAAGAGATGGATGCTGTGGCAAAGTCTTCTGCAGTGAGCCCTCTCTACAGCAAGCCTTAGCATTAATGACCTGGGCTTTCTCCATCAATATTCTTCTTGGAAGTGGCAAGCCCAGCGGGTCCTGCAGACCAGAAGCAAGTTGTACAGAGTTTGACGAGACCTGGCTGTTAGACACACCTCCTTCAACACATCTCACCCATAGCCACTTGTTTATAGGTGCCCATGTTTCTTTCTGTGTAGCTTGTGACATGCAGCTGAATGTGGAACACATATTTAGAGATCCTTGTAAGGACTTCGGGGAAATTAAGTGTAGTGCTTTGACATTAATGATTTAATGGGGATTTTAAGTGATATTCGCTCTTTTAACTTGGCATAATATTGTGTTGACTGCTTTATTCACGTTCATATTTTTTACTGTTTATTAATTTCCTTTGTTTTTAGTGTATGTGGGGGGGGTATACACATTTTTATATTATTGGTACGAGCGCTGAGTGACCTACACTGTGTAATTATCACAACTTCAACACTGTGATAATTACACAGTGGGAAGCCTCGCAGTGTGTTGCTACACTACATAGTGGTAGTGCGCAGTTGCACTATTCTTTAATATATTAACATTGTGGTAACACCCGCTGTGTACGGCTATATTATGCTATACGAGAGCTGCATGATGGGAGCAAAATCTAGTTATGTTTCCCTGTCATATTCCATCACACAGAATGGGTTTATAAATACAGTAATGAAATATGTCAACCTGAACCGCGACACTTCAGTAGAGAGGTAGCAAATGTAGTTAAATATTCGGCGGGATGAAGGTTTGTTGGGGTTGATGGTGATGCGATTTAAGGGGTTATTTGAAGACGGTGGAGAAGTTTGGATTTATTATTATTATAATCAAGGGGAAGCGCTAAACCCGTAGGATTATACAGCGCCTGGGAGGGATATGGAAGGCATTCAGGCTTAATTCGGGGAACTGGAGCACAGATCCAATTCCCTAAATCAAGAGCCCCTCACCAACATAAAGGAACCTTCCCTGAGGGGGAAGAAGTTTGGAGAGTTTGAGGGTGAGATTTACAGGTATTGCTTGATGTTGGTGGGGAGATTTAGGGAGCTCTTAGATAACAGAAGAAAAATTTGGAAAGATTGATGGTGGTGGGGGAATTTGAAAAAAATTTTCGTGGAACTGGGAATGTTTTGGTGAATGCCTTGCACCAGTAGTGTCCAGTACCTCTAAACCAGCTCTTATCTTACACCAGTAGTGTTTAGTACTTCTGCATCAACAATTACCTTACACAAGTAGTGTCCACTACCTCTAAAACAACAATTACCTTAAGAATTGCCCAGTACCTCTAAACTAACAATTACCTCGCATCAAAAGTGTCCAGTACCTCTAAACCAACAATTACCTTGCACCGGTAGTTTCCAGTACCTCTAAACCAACAATTACCTTACACCGGTAGTTTCCAGTACCTCTAAACCAACAATTACCTTACACCGGTAGTTTCCAGTACCTCTAAACCAACAATTACCTTACACCGGTAGTTTCCAGTACCTCTAAACCAACAATTACCTTACACCGGTAGTTTCCAGTTCCTCTAAACCAACAATTACCTTGCACCGGTAGTTTCCAGTTCCTCTAAACCAACAATTACCTTGCACCGGTAGTTTCCAGTTCCTCTAAACCAACAATTACCTTGCACCGGTAGTTTCCAGTACCTCTAAACCAGCAATTACCTTACACCGGTAGTTTCCAGTACCTCTAAACCAACAATTACCTTACACCGGTAGTTTCCAGTACCTCTAAACCAACAATTACCTTGCACCGGTAGTTTCCAGTACCTCTAAACCAACAATTACCTTACACCGGTAGTTTCCAGTACCTCTAAACCAACAATTACCTTACACCGGTAGTTTCCAGTACCTCTAAACCAACAATTACCTTACACCGGTAGTTTCCAGTACCTCTAAACCAACAATTACCTTACACCGGTAGTTTCCAGTACCTCTAAACCAACAATTACCTTACACCGGTAGTTTCCAGTACCTCTAAACCAACAATTACCTTACACCGGTAGTTTCCAGTTCCTCTAAACCAACAATTACCTTGCACCGGTAGTTTCCAGTACCTCCTAAACCAACAATTACCTTACACCGGTAGTTTCCAGTACCTCTAAACCAACAATTACCTTGCACCGGTAGTTTCCAGTACCTCTAAACCAACAATTACCTTGCACCGGTAGTTTCCAGTACCTCTAAACCAACAATTACCTTGCACCGGTAGTTTCCAGTACCTCTAAACCAACAATTACCTTGCACCGGTAGTTTCCAATATCTCTAAACCAACAATTACCTTACACCGGTAGTTTCCAGTACATCTAAACCAACAATTACCTTACACCGGTAGTTTCCAGTACCTCTAAACCAGCCCTTAATATAACACCAGTGGATTTCAATTCTAAACTTCACATTTTTTATACTCGACTATTGACTTTAGGAAACTTTTCTCATTACGAGTTTTCTGTGAAAGTTTTTCTCTTAAGGTTTGTGAAAGAGGCTAAAGCAGGAGATAAATCATTTGTTTTATTAATTAATTGTTTTGGTCAAGACGCAAGTGATAACAGGAGACTCGGTGAAAAAGTATCTCGATCTCTGAATATAGATACCAGATTATGGTTGATGTTTTATAAGATGACAGTCTGTTATGGATGCCCCGGGAGGAGGTCTGTTGGTCCCTTGTTCTGTTACTTTCCTACTCTGTTGGCGGGATCTGTTGGTCATTTCTGTTCTGTTGCTACATTTCCTTGTTCGTCTGTTAGGTTAATCCGTTGTTTTTCTCAGTTGTTCGGTTGCCTTTTATGGCCTGTTCCGTCGATTCATTTCTGGTGCATTGTTGCAATGTCACTCTCGCTCTCTCTCATTCTCAATAACTACCTTAGCACTCTTGCAATTGTCTTCCCTTTTATTTGAATGTTTTCACTCTTAAATGGGAGATAAAGGGGCACATTGTCATTATATATATATATATATATATATATATATATATATATATATATGCAAGGAATTCGCGAGAGCATGCGAAATATACAGTGTGGGTAGATTGGTAAAGCACTGCGTACCTTGTCCTAAGGTTCGTAGGTTCGAGTCTCCTTCAGCCAGAGATCAGTGTTTATATATATATATTTTTATTTTTTATTATCACACCGGCCGATTCCCACCAAGGCAGGGTGGCCCGAAAAAGAAAAACTTTCACCATCATTCACTCCATCACTGTCTTGCCAGAAGGGTGCTTTACACTACAGTTTTTAAACTGCAACATTAACACCCCTCCTTCAGAGTGCAGGCACTGTACTTCCCATCTCCAGGACTCAAGTCCGGCCTGCCGGTTTCCCTGAATCCCTTCATAAATGTTACTTTGCTCACACTCCAACAGCACGTCAAGTATTAAAAACCATTTGTCTCCATTCACTCCTATCAAACACGCTCACGCATGCCTGCTGGAAGTCCAAGCCCCTCGCACACAAAACCTCCTTTACCCCCTCCCTCCAACCCTTCCTAGGCCGACCCCTACCCCGCCTTCCTTCCACTACAGACTGATACACTCTTGAAGTCATTCTGTTTCGCTCCATTCTCTCTACATGTCCGAACCACCTCAACAACCCTTCCTCAGCCCTCTGGACAACAGTTTTGGTAATCCCGCACCTCCTCCTAACTTCCAAACTACGAATTCTCTGCATTATATTCACACCACACATTGCCCTCAGACATGACATCTCCACTGCCTCCAGCCTTCTCCTCGCTGCAACATTCATCACCCACGCTTCACACCCATATAAGAGCGTTGGTAAAACTATACTCTCATACATTCCCCTCTTTGCCTCCAAGGACAAAGTTCTTTGTCTCCACAGACTCCTAAGTGCACCACTCACTCTTTTTCCCTCATCAATTCTATGATTCACCTCATCTTTCATAGACCCATCTGCTGACACGTCCACTCCCAAATATCTGAATACGTTCACCTCCTCCATACTCTCTCCCTCCAATCTGATATTCAATCTTTCATCACCTAATCTTTTTGTTATCCTCATAACCTTACTCTTTCCTGTATTCACCTTTAATTTTCTTCTTTTGCACACCCTACCAAATTCATCCACCAATCTCTGCAACTTCTCTTCAGAATCTCCCAAGAGCACAGTGTCATCAGCAAAGAGCAGCTGTGACAACTCCCACTTTGTGTGTGATTCTTTATCTTTTAACTCCACGCCTCTTGCCAAGACCCTCGCATTTACTTCTCTTACAACCCCATCTATAAATATATTAAACAACCACGGTGACATCACACATCCTTGTCTAAGGCCTACTTTTACTGGGAAAAAATTTCCCTCTTTCCTACATACTCTAACTTGAGCCTCACTATCCTCGTAAAAACTCTTCACTGCTTTCAGTAACCTACCTCCTACACCATACACTTGCAACATCTGCCACATTGCCCCCCTATCCACCCTGTCATACGCCTTTTCCAAATCCATAAATGCCACAAAGACCTCTTTAGCCTTATCTAAATACTGTTCACTTATATGTTTCACTGTAAACACCTGGTCCACACACCCCCTACCTTTCCTAAAGCCTCCTTGTTCATCTGCTATCCTATTCTCCGTCTTACTCTTAATTCTTTCAATTATAACTCTACCATACACTTTACCAGGTACACTCAACAGACTTATCCCCCTATAATTTTTGCACTCTCTTTTATCCCCTTTGCCTTTATACAAAGGAACTATGCATGCTCTCTGCCAATCCCTAGGTACCTTACCTTCTTCCATACATTTATTAAATAATTGCACCAACCACTCCAAAACTATATCCCCACCTGCTTTTAACATTTCTATCTTTATCCCATCAATCCCGGCTGCCTTACCCCCTTTCATTTTACCTACTGCCTCACGAACTTCCCCCACACTCACAACTGGCTCTTCCTCACTCCTACAAGATGTTATTCCTCCTTGCCCTATACACGAAATCACAGCTTCCCTATCTTCATCAACATTTAACAATTCCTCAAAATATTCCTTCCATCTTCCCAATACCTCTAACTCTCCATTTAATAACTCTCCTCTCCTATTTTTAACTGACAAATCCATTTGTTCTCTAGGCTTTCTTAACTTGTTAATCTCACTCCAAAACTTTTTCTTATTTTCAACAAAATTTGTTGATAACATCTCACCCACTCTCTCATTTGCTCTCTTTTTACATTGCTTCACCACTCTCTTAACTTCTCTCTTTTTCTCCATATACTCTTCCCTCCTTGCATCACTTCTACTTTGTAAAAACTTCTCATATGCTAACTTTTTCTCCCTTACTACTCTCTTTACATCATCATTCCACCAATCGCTCCTCTTCCCTCCTGCACCCACTTTCCTGTAACCACAAACTTCTGCTGAACACTCTAACACTACATTTTTAAACCTACCCCATACCTCTTCGACCCCATTGCCTATGCTCTCATTAGCCCATCTATCCTCCAATAGCTGTTTATATCTTACCCTAACTGCCTCCTCTTTTAGTTTATAAACCTCCACCTCTCTCTTCCCTGATGCTTCTATTCTCCTTGTATCCCATCTACCTTTTACTCTCAGTGTAGCTACAACTAGAAAGTGATCTGATATATCTGTGGCCCCTCTATAAACATGTACATCCTGAAGTCTACTCAACAGTCTTTTATCTACCAATACATAATCCAACAAACTACTGTCATTTCGCCCTACATCATATCGTGTATACTTATTTATCCTCTTTTTCTTAAAATATGTATTACCTATAACTAAACCCCTTTCTATACAAAGTTCAATCAAAGGGCTCCCATTATCATTTACACCTGGCACCCCAAACTTACCTACCACACCCTCTCTAAAAGTTTCTCCTACTTTAGCATTCAAGTCCCCTACCACAATTACTCTCTCACTTGGTTCAAAGGCTCCTATACATTCACTTAACATCTCCCAAAATCTCTCTCTCTCCTCTGCATTCCTCTCTTCTCCAGGTGCATACACGCTTATTATGACCCACTTCTCGCATCCAACCTTTACTTTAATCCACATAATTCTTGAATTTACACATTCATATTCTCTTTTCTCCTTCCATAACTGATCATTTAACATTACTGCTACCCCTTCCTTTGCTCTAACTCTCTCAGATACTCCAGATTTAATCCCATTTATTTCCCCCCACTGAAACTCTCCTACCCCCTTCAGCTTTGTTTCGCTTAGGGCCAGGACATCCAACTTCTTTTCATTCATAACATCAGCAATCATCTGTTTCTTGTCATCCGCACTACATCCACGCACATTTAAGCAACCCAGTTTTATAAAGTTTTTCTTCTTCTCTTTTTTAGTAATTGTATACAGGAGAAGGGGTTACTAGCCCATTGCTCCCGGCATTTTAGTCGCCTCATACGACACGCATGGCTTACGGAGGAAAGATTCTTTTCCACTTCCCCATGGACAATAGAAGAAATAAAAAAGAACAAGAGCTATTTAGAAAAAGGAGAAAAACCTAGATGTATGTATATATATATATGCATGTGCGTGTCTGTGAAGTGTGACCAAAGTGTAAGTAGGAGTAGCAAGATATCCCTGTTATCTTAGCGTGTTTATGAGACAGAAAAAGAAGCCAGCAATCCTACCATCATGCAAAACAGTTACAGGTTTTTGTTTCACAGTCATCTGGCAGGACGGTAGTACTTCCCTGGGTGGTTGCTGTCTACCAACCTACTACCTACATATATATATATATATATATATATATATATATATGTGTGCAAGGAATCGCAAGAGCAGGCGAAATATACACAAACACTGTTCTCTGGCTGAAGGAGACTCGAACCTACGAACCATGGAACAAGGTACGCAGTGCTATACCATTCTCACCACACTGGACCAATACCTTGGCGTCCAGGGAGAAGGTTTACAGCTTTTCATCTCATCCCCTCCATGCATCAGCCTTACTATATATACATTATATATATATATATATATATATATATATATATATATATATATATATATATATATATATATATATATATATATATATTATAAATTGTGTGTGCGCGCGCGCGCATGATAACCACAGCGAAAACAGAAATAGAGACTAGAGAAATGTGATAAATCTTAGAGGAGGAGAAATAATTTCCTTCAGAGCAGTGGTCATCCGGTGGTCTTGTTGCCTCGGATCCAGTTAATATATCACCTGGGGCGGGAGACTTGATGGTTGCAGCCGCAGCACGAGAGAATAGAAGGCAACCCGGGATGGATGAGTGGATAGGTGAGCTCCTGGGATGGAAGAACCCTGAAGTTTTATATTCTTATCCTCCTGCTTTCTTCCTCCTCCACTATCTCCACTATCACTTCCCTCGCAGCTTTCTTATTCCACAGGTTTTTCAACCCAATCATACATTCCTGCCCTTCTTACCAAGCGTCCCTCACCCCCAGTAACAGCTTACCTTCCCTTACCCAAACTACACCACAACATAGAACTCGCAAATTAGGCCTAGCTCACGAAATCGTAGTGACACTATTGCAAACAAACCATGCAACGGGTGGGGATAGAACCCGCGATCAGTCACAAAACTCCAGACCGACGCACTAGCCACTGGGCCAGCTGGCTATAAGATTCGCCCAACTACATACATTTATACATAATATATAAATATACCTAGTTGGATGAATCTTATTGTAGCCAGCTGACCCAGTGGCAAGCGCGTCGGTCTGGAGTTTTATGACTGTGATCGCGGGTTCTATCCCTACCCGTGGTATGGTTTAAACTAGGCCTGTACATAAAGGGATTATCAACAGACTCCTGGCTGTCTTCAAGAAGGCACTGGACAGGCACCTAAAGTCAGTACTTGATCAGCCGGGCTGTGGTTCGTACGTCGGTTTGCGTGCGGCCACCAGAAACAGCCTGGTTGATCACACGCTGATCCACCACGAGGCCTGGTCTCAGACCGAGCCACGGGGGCGATGACCCCCGAAACCCTCTCCAGAAATAGAAAAAATAATTGGCTTATGGTGGTACATCTGCACGTTTAGTTGTAAGAGTGGCGAGATTAAATACTGGAGGTCATGTCAATCCTCATAGCTCTCACAGAAACTATACTAAAGCCACGGGGAGGGTGTATTAAGGGGCTTAAAAACTCAAAGGCAAAGACTTATATTTATTTGATTAATGGTTAATTTTCACTATTTTATTGGCCAATAACCAAGAATACTCGACAATTGAAGAAATTTCAGACATACTGAATATTATGGAGTACTGTATTAAAAAAAAATATATACCACTGTTTTAAAAACTATTTCTTGTGTTTTTTGATCGTATAATTTTTAAGTATCCCTTAGATAAAAATCCTGGTTTAAGCCCCTCCGATAATACTACAAGCTGTTTTTGCATTAGGGACTCCAAAAACTGATTAAGGGCATGCAAGAATAGCCGAAATATAAGTAGAAGTTTATGTTAGTAAAGTGTACCCCTTTGTACACCACGTTGATCAGCCAGGCTGGTCGTGTAGGCATGTGAGCCAATGGCAACAAGAGTCTGGCTGACCAGGTGGAACTTCAAGAGGAACTTTTAAAACCAGTCATATATATGGAGAGCTGCACGCAGGTGCGTAATAAAAATAATAATACTGTTGACAGTTTCCAGTCTACGAAAGAGTAAACAAAAGAAGGTAGAGTTTGTTATGAATGTTTTATTGATGTGTGTCGCTGGCTGGCTGTGTCGCTGGCTGGCTGTGTCGCTGGCTGGCTGTGTCGCTGGCTGGCTGTGTCGCTGGCTGGCTGTGTCGCTGGCTGGCTGTGTCGCTGGCTGGCTGGCTGTGTCGCTGGCTGGCTGTGTCGCTGGCTGGCTGTGTCGCTGGCTGGCTGTGTCGCTGGCTGGCTGTGTCGCTGGCTGGCTGTGTCGCTGGCTGGCTGTGTCGCTGGCTGGCTGTGTCGCTGGCTGGCTGTGTCGCTGGCTGGCTGTGTCGCTGGCTGGCTGTGTCGCTGGCTGGCTGTGTCGCTGGCTGGCTGTGTCGCTGGCTGGCTGTGTCGCTGGCTGGCTGTGTCGCTGGCTGGCTGTGTCGCTGGCTGGCTGTGTCGCTGGCTGGCTGTGTCGCTGGCTGGCTGTGTCGCTGGCTGGCTGTGTCGCTGGCTGGCTGTGTCGCTGGCTGGCTGTGTCGCTGGCTGGCTGTGTCGCTGGCTGGCTGTGTCGCTGGCTGGCTGTGTCGCTGGCTGGCTGTGTCGCTGGCTGGCTGTGTCGCTGGCTGGCTGTGTCGCTGGCTGGCTGTGTCGCTGGCTGGCTGTGTCGCTGGCTGGCTGTGTCGCTGGCTGGCTGTGTCGCTGGCTGGCTGTGTCGCTGGCTGGCTGTGTCGCTGGCTGGCTGTGTCGCTGGCTGGCTGTGTCGCTGGCTGGCTGTGTCGCTGGCTGACTGTGTCGCTGGCTGACTGTGTCGCTGGCTGGCTGTGTCGCTGGCTGGCTGTGTCGCTGGCTGGCTGTGTCGCTGGCTGGCTGTGTCGCTGGCTGGCTGTGTCGCTGGCTGGCTGTGTCGCTGGCTGGCTGTGTCGCTGGCTGGCTGTGTCGCTGGCTGGCTGTGTCGCTGGCTGGCTGTGTCGCTGGCTGGCTGTGTCGCTGGCTGGCTGTGTCGCTGGCTGGCTGACTTTGTAGCTGGCTGGCTGACTGTGTAGCTGGCTGACTGACTGTGTAGCTGGCTGAATGGCTGTATCATAGCTGACTTCTGGAGTATATCTAGAGGGGATTTCAAGGTTCAACGCCCCCGCGGCCCTTGTGCGTGAACAGGCCTCGCGATAAATCAGGGCCTGATCAACCAAGCTTTTACTGCTGGCTCAGTATAATAACTATTAAGGGTGTTAGCGATGCTCCACTTAACATGCTAACATGAGTGTCGCAAAAGTGCTAAGTTTCAGTTAATATAGCAGCTAGGATATTAACCTCTAGCACCGTGTTAAGTGGAAGATTGAGACACTTATACAACATATGGGAATCTTTATTGAGGAAACGTTTCGCCACACAGTGGCTTCATCAGTCCAATACAAAGCAGAAAGGTGTAAGGTGAGGAGGAGTTTGAGGTAATCAGTCCCTCAGTCTGGAGTCGATGTGTTCAGTCCAACAATCTTGTAGAAAGTACAGCATAGGGCCGTAGACGTGGCTTATATACTGTAGTGAGGTGAGGCGAAGCAGGAGGAGGTGAGGTCATAGTGGTACCATCCACTAGTCGATACAACAGATCTTGTGAACCTGGCTGATACAACAAATCTTGTGGACCTGGCTGATACAACAAATCTTGTGGACCTGGCTGATACAACAAAGCTTGTGAACCTGGCTGATACAACAAAGCTTGTGAACCTGGCTGATACAACAAAGCTTGTAAACCTGGCTGATACAACAAATCTTGTGGACCTTGCTGATACAACAAAGCTTGTGAACCTGGCTGATGCAACAAAGCTTGTGAACCTAGCTGATGCAACAAAGCTTGTGAACCTGGCTGATACAACAAAGCTTGTGAACCTGGCTGATACAACAAAGCTTGTGAACCTGGCTGATACAACAAAGCTTGTGAACCTGGCTGATGCAACAAAGCTTGTGAACCTGGCTGATGCAACAAAGCTTGTGAACCTGGCTGATGCAACAAAGCTTGTGAACCTGGCTGATACAACAAAGCTTGTGAACCTGGCTGATACAACAAAGCTTGTGAACCTGGCTGATGCAACAAAGCTTGTGAACCTGGCTGATACAACAAAGCTTGTGAACCTGGCTGATACAACAAAGCTTGTGAACCTGGCTGATACAACAAAGCTTGTGAACCTGGCTGATACAACAAAGCTTGTGAACCTTGCTGATACAACAAAGCTTGTGAACCTGGCTGATACAACAAAGCTTGTGAACCTGGCTGATACAACAAAGCTTGTGAACCTGGCTGATACAACAAAGCTTGTGAACCTGGCTGATACAACAAAGCTTGTGAACCTTGCTGATACAACAAAGCTTGTGAATCTTGCTGATACAACAAAGCTTGTGAACCTGGCTGATACAACAAAGCTTGTGAACCTGGCTGATACAACAAAGCTTGTGAACCTTGCTGATACAACAAAGATTATTTTGCAAAATAGTAAATATATTGTTGTATTAAATCTGAAAATAATAATACAATATCTTCATTGTGTACAAGTACATGTACAAGGTACACAGTCCCAGCTGACATCACTGACATACTACTATATAGAAAGCCGCTTGTTATGCAGAGCATTTCGGGCAAATTTCGTCAATTTTGTCTCAGGATACGACCCATGCCAGTTTACTAACACCCAGGTACCTATTTACTGATGGGTGAACGTGGACAACAGGTGTAAGGAAACACTACCATTGTTTCCACCTTTGCCGGGAATCGATCCACGGACCCTCTGCCTATGAAGTGAGAACTTTGCCTACCAGGCCATGGGCCATCAGGAAATTACTAATCTCATAAAAGCTAAACAAATTTAGGTTGAAGTTGGATGCCTCAGTACCAGACTAAATTTTATTCATTACTATAGCAAGATTAATCGAGGTTCCTGAGTCTTGTTTGGGTGCAGAATTAAAAATTCTCAACAAAAGATGTAATCTCCTCTAGAATGATTGTGTTACATTGTTTTCCTTTATCATGCGCTATGTTGCATGAAAATGATCAGTGCATGTGCGCTTTTTTTATTGAAGGGGAAGAGACCAAGTTGAAATAGTTGAATTATTGGGAAGACTCTGAGGAAGCTTGACATATTGCATGGGAATGAGAGCTTGTCATATTGCATGGCAATAAGAGCTTGTCATATTGCATGGCAATAAGAGCTTGTCATATTGCATGACACTAAAAGATTGTGATATCGCATGGCAATAAGAGCTTGTCATATTGCATGACACTAAGAGCTTGTCATATTGCATGGCACTAAAAGATTGTGATATCGCATGGCAATAAGAGCTTGTCATATTGCATGACACTAAGAGCTTGTCATATTGCATGACACTAAGAGCTTGTCATATTGCATGACACTAAGAGCTTGTCATATTGCATGACACTAAGAGCTTGACATATTGCATGGCACTAAGAGCTTGACATATTGCATCATAATGAGCTTGACATATTGCATAGGAATAAGAGCTTCCCATATTGCATTGGAATAAGAGCTTGACATATTGCATGGCACTAAGAGCTTGACATATTGCATGGCACTAAGAGCTTGACATATTGCATGGCACTAAGAGCTTGACATATTGCATGGCACTAAGAGCTTGACATATTGCATGGCGCTAAGAGCTTGACATATTGCATGGCGCTAAGAGCTTGACATATTGCATGGCGCTAAGAGCTTGACATATTGCATGGCACTAAGAGCTTGACACATTGCACGGGAATGTGTCCTGTGTGTATGTCGTCACAATGTCCTAATGTGTGTCGCTACACAGTGTCCTAATGTTGTGTGTCGCTACACAGTGTCCTAATGTTGTGTGTCGCTACACAGTGTCCTAATGTTGTGTGTCGCTACACAGTGTCCTAATGTTGTGTGTCGCTACACAGTGTCCTAATGTTGTGTGTCGCTACACAGTGTCCTAATGTTGTGTGTCGCTACACAGTGTCCTAATGTTGTGTGTCGCTACACAGTGTCCTAATGTTGTGTGTCGCTACACAGTGTCCTAATGTTGTGTGTCGCTACACAGTGTCCTAATGTTGTGTGTCGCTACACAGTGTCCTAATGTTGTGTGTCGCTACACAGTGTCCTAATGTTGTGTGTCGCTACACAGTGTCCTAATGTTGTGTGTCGCTACACAGTGTCCTAATGTTGTGTGTCGCTACACAGTGTCCTAATGTTGTGTCGCTACACAATGTCCTAATGTGTGTCGCTACACAATGTCCTAATGTTGTGTCGCTACAGTGTCCTAATGTTGTGTGTCGTCACACAGTGTCCTAATGTATGTTGTCACAGTGTCCTAATGTGTGTTGTCACACAGTGTCCTAATGTGTGTTGTCAGTGTCCTAATGTGTGTCGTCACACAGTGTCCTAATGTGTGTTGTCACACAGTGTCCTAATGTGTGTCGTCAGTGTCCTAATGTGTGTCGTCACAGTGTGTCCTAATGTGCGTCATAATCCTTCAGGAAGCCTGTGTTTTATATGTAATGTCCCAGTAGGACTATATTTAGTGCCTGGTAATCTAATAGACCTAAATTTCAGACACAAGACTTCAAGTCTTGTTGAATGTTGTCAGTGTTCCGATGTCAGCCATGTTTGGCAGAGTCATCAAGCAACTGGTATTGTGGCGGTAAAATAATCCTCCACAAGACCGTCGGTGCTCTGAACTACAATACATTTCAGTTTTTTTCAATATTATCTACTACCTTCGAGGGTCATTGAGGCTGCATGTCACCTGTTACGCCACCTGTCGAGAATAATATTAAAATAGAAATTAAAGAGTATATACACCTCTCGGTATATATACTCTTTGTAAAGATGTGAGTGTTGAAACACAGGATAAATATGGGTATTACTGGGTTGTGGCCAGAGTTTATGGTGTTGTGAGAGTGTTATGTGAGGTAAAGGGACCACCGGGTTTATATACTCTTATTGTGCCTGTGACTCAAGTGGTAATGTTCTCGGCTCACGACTGACGGACCCAGGTACGACCCCGTGACGAGTGGAAACACCAGACATGTTTCATTATACCTGTTGGCCTAGTTCACCCAGCAGTAAGCAGGTACCTGGTGGCAGCAGGCTGATGGTGGCATCCCACGGGGTGGTAGTTTACCCCTGAGGTAGGATAACAGCTGAGGTACATTTAAATGTGCATTTAAATAAGTAAAATTTAAAAATGGCATATGAGATTTGTTCTCGTTCACAAATACTTTTATTTTGAAAATGTATGATGTGATATATTTACAAAATGTAATTGAAACTTAGGGAATTAGATCAAAGCCTGCCGAAATATATTCTGTTCATAAAAGGTAGTGTTGGGTATTTTTATAGTGACATATTTCTCTTTGTATTTACACAAAGAGCAGTACACACACACACACACACACACACACACACACACACACACACACACACACACACACACACACCAGTTTGGAATCCACACCTGGACAACCACGTCAAGAAATTAGAGAAATTGTGGAAAATATTATATTTTCCGAAAATATAGTGTATTTTCCATGTAAATTAGTGAAATACATTGTAGTTAATAAAAATTAATTTGTAAATAAAAAAGGAACCAGGGAGAGGATTAGCGTCGCTTGGGAGAGACGCCATGTTTTGAATTGGGTAGGAGGAACGCTAGTGAACGGGAAGAATATTTCGTCGCTCTGGAGGTTAATATATGGTTGAAACCTCTTAAATAGAAGCAGAAATTGTTGGAGTTACAGTCCTGCAGAATGTGAGAAACCAACGACTGGACAGGACTCCGAAATTAGACGCGAAAGGGATGAGAATTGGACCATCATATATTGAAATTTCTGGCCAATAGTTTCTTCATATTTTAGACAGGGGATTGTGGATGACACACCAAGTAATCTCCAGACAAATTGGTGAGTTATTAGTATAAATTCCCCTTCTGATACATAAATGTGTATATGTATTGATTAATTCAATTTAACATACAGTCCATATAATTTATATTAATAGCTTTACCAGAATTACTGGTGATGTTATTTTCATTTGAAATTAATATAGGTCCAGAGTGACTTGTGGAGGTATGAGATTAGTGGGTATTCGAAGGGGGACATTTCTTGCGACCTAGAATGACCAAAAATTCCTACATGCCTCAATAACAATTGATAAGGAACAATTATCTTTACCAATTACTGGTATGTATATTATGAGGTTCATCCAGGTAATTTTAATATTCCACACTAAGTGCAAAGATTTGCAACAAGACTAGTCCCGTAGCTAAGGGAATTGTCCTATGCAGAAAGGTTAAAGGAAATCGGCCTGACAAAACTGGAGGACAGGAGGGTCAGAGGAGACATGATAGCAACACACAATACTACGAGGAACTGACAAGGTGGAGAAAGGATGGTCCAGAGATGGGACACAGAAACAAGGGGTCACAATTGGAAGTTGAAGACTCCTATGAGTCAAAGGGATGTTAGGAAGCATTTCTTAAGTCACAGAGTTGTCAGGCAGTGGAATAGCCTAGAAAGTGACGTAGTGGAGTCAGGAACCATACATAGTTTTAAGACGAGGTTTGATAAAGCTCGTGTAGCAGGGAGAGAGAGGACCTAATAGTGAAGAAGCAGGGCCAGGAGCAATGAATTGATCCCTGCAACCACAAATAGGTGAGTACACACACACGGCAATGACTCTACCCCTGCAATCGCATGGCGTGGCTGCCGTGTGAAAGAAGTGCAGTGAATTCATTTATATTACATATCGTGAAGAAACGGAGGTGGATATACGCCAGGACATCACATCGAGTTGGACAATCTAAAGGCTGCTACAGGCTGTTATAGGCTGCATCGCAAAATTTTACCTATGCGTGCTTTTCGGGGAGTCAGGTGTGAGTTCCAGTTAACCGCCAAGCTGTTTGTACGATAAAAAAAATAGGCTGTCAAGTACTCAGTAACGAACAGCAATTGGTAAATTATAGCAGAACAGGGCGAGCAGACAGCTGTCTATTTGACTAGGAAGAAAGATGAACATAGAAGACATAAACTAGAAGGTGGTTGTAAAGTAAAAGGACACAAGTGCAACTAATGTGACATTTTATTGTGGCAACGTTTCGCTCTCCAGGAGCTTTGTCAAGCCGATACAAACAGTATATGGACACAGAGGGTATATAAAGGCTCAGAGTGAGGTACAATACTAGTGAGGTACCATTTCGATGTTCATTAGTGGTAGTAGTAGTAGTAGTGACAAAAGTTGTAGTAGTAATACAATATGGTAGAGCAATTAACACCAGACTAACACCAGAGTCGCCATCGCTTCTACCACTTCAATAAAGGATCTAACCAGGACAAAATCCAAGCACCACGAACCGGTCAATGCAGTTTACACTATACCCTGTGGAGGCTTTGACAAGATTTATGTAGGTGAAACAGCAAGAAACCTCGACACCCGCCTCAATGAACACATTTACGCATGTAGGAACGATAACTTGAACAACGCTTGTGTACAACACCGAAATTCCACCAATCATCTCATGAAATTCAGGGACGCCCAATTAGTGATCAAAGAAACTAATTTCCGCAGACGCAAGTGCCTCGAATCAGCACTGATCGCTGTTTCGAATACAATTAAACAAAACAAAGGCAGCTTCACCATCTCTGAAGTCTTAGCAAGAATCCTCCTGAAAACAGTAAACCCTGCCATCACATAGTCTCTCCTGTTATACTACACAAAGCACATTACAGAGAGTGAACATTGAAACAGGCCTTCTCTATCCAGTCTATATTTGTCCAACCTATTTTTATGTTACCCAATAGCTTTTATATCCTTTTACTCTTGTACGAATTAATTGCACTTCCATATTGTATTACTACTACCACTACAACTTTTGTCACTACTACTACTACCACTAGTGAACATCGAAATGGCACCTCACTCTGAGCCTTTATATACCCTCTGTGTCCATATACTGTTTGTATCGGCTTGACAAAGCTCCTGGAGAGCGAAACGTTGCCACAATAAAAAGTCACATTAGTTGCACTTGCGTCCTTTTACTTTACATATTGTCGGTAATTCTACCAACATTATTAGAAGGTGGTTGTGGGTCAGGTCAGGTAGAGGACCACTGTAGCCTACGTCTCACGCAAACTCCACATACACCGGCAAACTCATACACCATAACACACAATCCCACCTACTTTTCAACACAAACCCACACTCACATAGTTCTCCACATACACACATTCACACCAACACATAGACCCAGACACATACAGGCCCATAGGGGCCATAACTAGGGAAGGGACTGATTTAAGGAACACTCCACGGGAAGGAACTAAAACACATCAGAGGATGCAATGGGAGTCACAGTGGGAGGTGGAAAGGGAGAGATCCGAGTTTGTCTATGGGCTAGACGAAGCTAAAGGGGAAACTTATGATGAAAGAAAGCAGGAGGAGAAAAAAGCGATTGAAGATATTATGAAGGTGATAGGCGAGGGGGACATGACCCAGGTGGCAAATTTTCGGAGAATTGGGTGGTTCACAAAGAAAAGGAATCGGCCTCTCGAAGTAATTTTCAAGGCAGAATCAACCCGAACCATGATCCTGCAGGAGAAAGCACGGCTGAGAGGCAAGCAGGAGTTCCGGAGTGTGTACCTCGATCGAGACAGAACACAGGACGAAAGGAAGACGATGAAAGAGAGAGTTCAAAAACGAAAGGAGAAATGGGAGGAAATGAAAAAGAAGAGCAGAATAACCCAGGATCAAATGGAAGGACAAGCACACCCCCCAGAAACACCTGCAGAAGGACTCCAGCCACGACACCCCCAAGGCAACTGAACAATCCAAACCAACCATCACACACCGATCCCTCTGTTTCCACCCCCCGCACCACAGTTACAGTATTAGAACAGAAGTTGAAGGTTTGGTACACAAACGCAGATGCATTAACGAATAAACATGAGGAATGGCAAGAAAGAATCAATGAGAAGTCCCCAGACATCAAAGCAATTACAGAAACAAAACTCATGGAGACAATAACAGATGTAATCTTCACACCAGGATACCAGATCATGAGGAAAGATAGAAGGGGCAGGGGGGGGTTGCTCTGCTCGTAAAAAACAGATGGAAATTCGAGAAAATGGAAGGCATAGATGAGACGGGAGAAAGAGACTACATAGCAGGTACACTTCAGTCTAGGGAACACAAAGTGGTCATTGCAGTGATGTATAATCCACCTCAGAACTGCAGGAGGCCAAGAGAGGAATATGAAGAGAGCAACAGAGCAATGGTGGACACACTTGCTGAGGTGGCAAGAAGAGCTCACTCCAGCAGAGCAAAGTTGCTGGTTATGGGGGATTTCAACCACAGGGAGATTGACTGGGAAAACCTGGAGCCACATGGGGGTCCCGAAACATGGAGAGCCAGGATGTTGGACGTGGTGCTGGAAAACCTCGTGCACCAACATGTTAAGAACACTACCAGAGTGAGAGGGGAGGATGAACCAGCAAGATTGGACCTTGTGTTCACCCTGGGCAGCTCAGATATTGAGGACATCAAGTATGAGAGTCCCCTAGGAGCTAGCGACCACGTGGTTCTGTGCTTTGAATACATAGTAGAGCTGCAAGTGGTGAGAATAACAGGAGTTGAATGGGAAAAGCCTGACTATAAAAGAGGGGACTACATAGGGTTGAACTTCCTGCGGGAGGTCCAGTGGGACAGAGAACTGGCAGGAAAGCCAGTAAATGAAATGATGGAATATGTAACAACAAAATGCAAGGAGGCAGTGGAAAGGTTTATTCCCAAGGGCAACAGTAACAACGGGAAGACAGCATCGAAAGTCAAGTCTGACCCGAAGCTGCTGAATAGCCACATCAGGAGGAAAACAACAAGGACAAGGTAATCAGGATGAGGAAGGAAGGGGGGGGGGAAGTTCACAAGAAACGACCATGAAGTATGTGAGGAGCTCAACATGAGATTTAAAGAAGTATTTACAGTGGAGACAGGAAAGACTCTAGGAAGTCAGAATAGGGACGTACACCAACACGGGTTACACCAACAAGTGCTGGATGGTTTACACACAACCGAGGAGGTGAAGAAGCTGCAGTGTGAACTTGATGCCTCAAAGGCGCTGGAACTGGACGTTTCTCCATGGGTCCTTAGAGAGGGAGCAGAGATACTGTGTGTGCCACTAACAACACTCTTCAGCACATCCATTGAAACTGGGCAACTTCATGAGGCATGGAAGATGGCAAATGTAGTCCCAATTTTTAAGGAGACAGACACGTGGCATAAAACTACACACCTATGTCACTGACATGTATAATATGCAAAGTCGTGGATAAGATTGTCAGAAAGAGAGTGGTGGAGCACCTGGAAAGAAACAAGCTTAAAAACGACAACCAGCATGGTTTCAGGGAAGAAAAATCCTGTGTCACAAACCTACTGGAGTTTTATGACAAGGTGACAGAAGACACGAGAGAGAGGGGTGGATAGATTGCATTTTCTTGGTCTGCAAAAAGACCTTCGACACAGTTCCTCACAAGTGGTTAATGCAAAAGCTGGAGGGTCAGGCACGCATAACAGGAAAGGCATTGCAATGGATCACAGAGTATCTGACAGGGAGGCAACAACAAGTCATGGTACGTGACGAGGTGTCAGATTGGGCGCCTGTGACGAGCAAGGTTCCACAGGGGTCAGTCCTAGGACCTGTGCTGTTGTTGGTATATGTGAATGACATGACGGAAGGGATAGGCTCTGAATTGTCCCTATTTTCAAATGATGTGAAGTTAAGGAGAATTAAATCGGATGAGGATCAGGCAGAACTAAAAAGAAACTTGGACAGGGTAAAAGCCTGGTCCAGCAACTGGCTCCTTGAGTTTAAGCCCGCCAAATGCAAAGTCATGAAGATCGGGGAAGGGCAAAGAAGACTACAGACACAGTATAGTCTAGGTGGCCAAAGACTGCAAATCTCACTCAAGAAAAAAGATCTTGGGGTGAGTATAATACCGAGCACATCTCCTGAGGCGCACATCAACCAGATAACTGCTGCAGCATATGGACGCCTGGCAAACCTAAGAATAGTGTTCCGATATCTCAGTACGAAATCGTTCAGAACACTGTACACCATGTACGTCAGGCCCATACTGGAGTACGCAACACCAGTTTGGAACCCACACCTGGTAAAGCACCTCAAGAAATTAGAGAAAGTGCAACGGTTTGCAAAATGACAAGTCCCGGAGCTAAGGGGCATATCCTACTAGAAGAGATTAAGGGAAATCGGCCTAATGACACTAGAGGACAGGAGGGTTAAGGGAGACATGATGACGACATATACTGCGAGGAATTGACAAGGCGGACAAAGACAGGATGTTCCAGAGAGGGGACAAAGAAAGAAAGGGTCACATTTGGAAGTTGAAGATTCCTGTGAGTCAAAGGAATGTTAGGAAATATTTCCTCAGTCATAGACTTGCCAAGAAATGAAATAGCCTAGAAAGTGACGTAGTGGAGGCAGGAACCATACATAGTTTTAAGACGAGGTATGATAAAGCTCATGGAGCAGGGAGAGACAGGACCTAGTAGCGATCAGTGAAAAGGCGGGGCCAGGAGCTGTGAATCGACCCCTGCAACCACAAATAGGTGAGTACACATACACACAGACGCACAGACACACACACACACACACAGGGTAGGGACAGCGAGCGCTTGAGTCACGCCTTCCGTGCTCCAGGAATATAAGTGTTTTTGAGGGCTACCCAAGTGTTCTGCAAGCGTTGCTAAGTGTGTCAGGGTAGTGAACAATCCTGGAAGTGATTTTTAATCTGCCTGAGCCACATAAGTGTGGGGAGAGCCACAATTTTGTAAGTGATCTAGAAAATAAAAACGTTGTGGCGCAGAGTGGGCAGGCTAGTGTGGGTGGTAAGGCGACGTTGTCAAGTGTCACCCAAGAAAGATAATAAAGTGAAACAATCGTGTGACCAGTGAGAGAAATACAGTGAATAGGCTACATTATTAACGAGAAGAAATTGAGGTGGATCTACGCCAGGACGTCACATCGAGCTGGACAATCTACAGGCTGCTACAGCTGCACTACGAGTACTGTATCCACCTATGAGTGGTTTGGGTGTGGGGTTCCAGGTTCCAATTAACCGCCAAGCTGAATGTGAATGGTGTAACTCTCATAGCACGATAAAGAATAGGCACTCAAGTATTCAATAAGGAATAGCAATTGGTAATCCATTGAACAAGGCGATTAGCTTACTATAAGTTAGGTGGCAGGTCAGGCATGGGCAACATTGTAAGTAGGTGAGCGTAAGTCCCAGGAGGGTGGGAGTCAGGTCACAAGAGGTTGTGGACACAAGCGACCACTGAGAATCCACCTACTTTTCAGACACACAAACCCACACATAATTCGACACAATTTTACACACACACACACACACACACACACACACACACACACACACACTGACGACACTGGAGGACAGGAGGGTCAGGGGAGACATGATAACGACATATAAAATACTGCGTGGAATAGACAAGGTGGACAAGGACAGGATGTTCCAGCGAGGGGACACAGAAACAAGAGGCCACAATTGGAAGTTGAAGACACAAATGAGTCAGAGAGATAGTAGGAAGTATTTCTTCAGTCATAGAGTTGTAAGGCAGTGGAATAGCCTAGAAAATGACGTAGTGGAGGCAGGAACCATACACAGTTTTAAGACGAGGTTTGATAAAGCTCATGGAGCGGGGAGAGAGAGGGCCTAGTAGCAACCGGTGAAGAGGCGGGGCCAGGAGCTAGGACTCGACCCCTGCAACCACAAATAGGTGAGTACAAATAGGTGAGTACACACACACACACACACACCACCTACCCCCCCTAACCATCCCTCCTTCTCACACACACACACACACACACACACACACACACACACACACACACACACACACATACACACACAAGGGCAGACACTCATAGAAGCTTTAGACCCTAGTAGCAATTTCCGCTTTTTATAACCCAGAATTACTGGTATGTATTAATAGTATCTCCCCCTCATACACACGCACACGTGCACATACACACACACATATACACACACACACACACACACACACACACACACACACACACACACACACACACTGTAAGTACGTGCAGGTCAAGTCCCAGGAGGTTGGGGGTCAGGTCACAAGAAGTGGGCAGCCAAGGACCACTGTAACTCTACAACGCACAAGCCACCTACCTTTCAGTACATAAACCCACACATAATTTCACACAAAAATAACACACACACACACACACACACACACACACACACACACACACACACACACACACACACACACACACACTCGTTCACCCTCCCCCTCCCCACCCCTCCCCACTCCTCTCCCACATAGCCACAGTTCCTCCACTACCTCCCCCCCCACACTCTGACATACACACTACTAACATAACATACAGAACTACATAGGTTTCCCACTCTGAGGCAATCAGGATAAAACAAAAATGGGTTGCCAGAGAGCAACAAGAAAAACCAAGGGACAGGAGGAGGAAGCTGCAAAGGAAGACTGGGCAGCAGAGCTCATAAAAAGGGATCATGAATGGGAAAAGAAACTAGAAGAACTTAGCATGATAATGGATATGGAAAGCAGGAAGTGGGAGGTGCATGTCAAAGCAGCAGAGGCTAGAATACAGAGTTTAGAAGAGGAACTGAAAAATCTGAAACAGCCTAAAGAACTAAAGAACATTTTGGGATTGGCAACAGAGACTGCTACCTCAGCCACAAATAAGGGGACAGTAGGGAAAGAAGGAGCACAACTGCATGGAGAGGCTCTATCAAAGGAGACTGTAGTAAATGAAATAGCTAAGCTTTATGTGGAGGCCCTAACAGACAACAGAGCCCAAGGAAAGCCGAGAAGGGAAAATGACAGGCCGCTGAGCCCAAGTACATTAGCCAGTGAAACTGAAGGAAGGAAAGCTGCAGTGGAGGAAACCAAATTAAATGAGGGGATACACAGGGATATGCAGTGGCAGAATGAAAGGGTGAGGCCAGTCTTTGTGTATGGGCTCCAGGAAGTTGAAGGGGAAACATATGAAGCAAGAAAACAAGGGAAAAAAAAACAATTGAAAGCATCATTAAAGCAGTAGGAGAAGACATGACCCAGCTGGAAAATTTTCGGAGAATAGGGGGGTTTGTAAAAAAAAGAACCCAGCCAGTGAAAGTGACCTTCAAGGCAGAAGCGACTCGGAACAGTATCCTGCAGGAGAAAGCATGATTAAGGGACATGCCGGCATACAGGAAGGTGTATCTCGACTGCGACAGAACACAAGAAGAAAGGCAGAAACTGAGAGAGATGGTACAAAGGTGAAAGGAGGAAAGAGAGGGGATGGAGAAGACAGACAGGAGATCCCAGACCCAGGAAGATCAAATACAGCCTCCCTCACAACTTCCTATAGAAGCCTCCCAACCAGGTCAACCCCAGTGCAACCAAACACTCTAAATCAAAACACCCATGCCACATCCAATGCCCCCACCCACTACATTACAAACTCCACCCCCACAGCAACAACCCATAGTTCTTTACCAGGTCTCCCACTTCCCCAACCCCAATACACCTCCCAGACCACAATCTTAGAAAAGAAGTTGAAGGTGTGGTATACAAATGCAGATGGAATAACAAACAAGTATGAGGAGTGGCACGAAAGAATCAAGGAGACATCCCCAGACATAATAGCACTCACAGAAACAAAACTCACCAGAATAACAGATTCAATCTTTCCATCCGGATATCAAATCCTCAGAAAAGGCAGAGGGAGGAGAGGGAGAGGAGGAGTTGCACTGCTCATTAAAAACCAGTGGGGTTTTGAGAAAATGGAAGGAATGGATGGCATGGGCGAAAGGGACTACTTAGTAGGAACAATCCAGTCTGAGGGACATAAGGTGATAATTGCAGTAATGTACAACCCACCACAGAACTGCAGGAGGCCAAGAGAAGAATATGATGAGAGCAACAGAGCAATGATCGACACACTAGCCGAGGTGGCCAGGAGAGCACACATGGGGGGAGCAAAGTTACTAGTTATGGGTGATTTCAATCACAAGGAGATTGACTGGGAAAACCTGCAGCCCCATGGGGGTCCCGAAACATGGAGAGCCAAGATGATGGATGTGGTACTGGAAAACCTCATGCATCAACATGTTAGAGACACTACCAGAGAGAGAGGAGAGGATGAACAAGCAAGACTGGACCTTGTATTCACCTTGAGTAGTTTGGACATCGAGGGTATCATGTATGAAATGCCCCTGGGAGCTAGTGATCATGTGGTTCTGTGCTTTGACTACATAGTTGAGCTCCAAGTGGAGAGAGTAGCAGGAATAGGCTGGGAAAAACCTAACTACAAAAGGGGAAACTACTCAGGCATGAGGAACTTCCTTCAAGACATTCAGTGGGAGAGGGAACTGACAGGAAAACCAGTACAAGAAATGATGGACTATGTGGCAACAAAATGCAAGGAGGCAGAGGAGAGGTTTGTTCCCAAGGGAAACAGAAATAATGGGAAGAACAGAACGAGTCCTTGGTTCACCCAAAGGTGTAGGGAGGCAAAAACTAGGTGTACTAGAGAATGGAAAACGTACAGAAGACAGAGAACTCAGGAAAATAAAGAGATTAGCCGAAGAGCCAGAAACGAATATGCACAGATAAGAAGGGAGGCTCAGAGACAATATGAAAATGACATAGCATCAAAAGTAAAGACTGACCCGAAGCTGTTGCACAGCCACATCAGGAGGAAAACAACAGTCAAGGACAAGGTAATCAGACTGAGGAAGGGTGATGGGGAATTCACAAGAAACGACCGAGAGGTATGTGAGGAGCTCAACACAAGATTTAAAGAGGTATTTACAGTGGAAACCAGTAGGACTCCAGGAAATCAGAACAGGGGGGCACACCAGCAAGTGCTGGATGAGGTACATATAACCAAGGAGGAGGTGAAGAAGCTGCTACGCGAACTTGACACCTCAAAGGCGGTGGGACCAGACAACATCTCTCCATGGGTCCTTAAAGAGGGAGCAGAGATATTGTGTGAGCCATTAACAAAGATCTTCAACACATCATTTGAAACTGGGCAACTCCCTGAGGTATGGAAAATGGCAAATGTAGTCCCAATTTTTAAAAAGGGAGACAGACATGAGGCACTAAACTACAGACCTGTATCACTAACGTTTATAGTATGCAAGGTCATGGAGAAGATCATCAGGAGAGTGGTGGAGCACCTGGAAAGAAACTAGTGTATAATTGACAACCAGCACGGTTTTAGGGAAGGGAAATCCTGTGTCACAAACCTACTAGAGTTTTATGACAAGGTGACAGAAGTAAGACAAGAGAGAGAGGGGTGGATCGACTGCATATTTTTGGACTGCAAGAAGGCTTTCGACACAGTTCCTCACAAGAGGTTACTGCAAAAGCTAGAGGATCAGGCACACATAACAGGAAAGGCACTGCAATGGATCAGAGAATACCTGACAGGGAGGCAACAACGAGTCATGGTACGCGACGAGGTGTCAGAGTGGGCGCCTGTGACAAGCGGGGTTCCACAGGGGTCAGTCCTAGGACCTGTGCTGTTCTTGGTATATGTGAACGGCATAACGGAAGGGATAGACTCAGAGGTGTCCTTGTTTGCAGATGATGCAAAGTTAATGAGAAGAATCAAATCGGATGAGGATCAGGCAGGACTACAAAGAGACCTGGACAGGCTACAAGCTTGGTCCAGCAACTGGCTCCTTGAATTTAACCCTGCCAAATGCAAAGTCATGAAAATTGGGGAAGTGCAAAGAAGACCGCAGATACAATATAGTTTAGATGGCCAAAGACTGCAAACCTCACTCAAGGAAAAAGATCTGGGGGTGAGTAGAACACCGAGCATATCGCCTGAGGCGCACATCAATCAGACACGCACACACGCACACACGCACACACGCACACACGCACACACGCACACACGCACACACGCACACTCGCGCACACGCACACACACGCACGCACACACACGCACGCACACACAGACACACGCACGCGCACACACACACACGCACGCACACACACACACGCACGCAGACACACACACACAGACAGACAGACAGACACAGACAGACACAGACACACACACAGACACACACACAGACACACACACAGACACACACACAGACACACACACACACACACACAGACACACACACACACACACACACACAGACACACACACAGACACACACAGATACACATAGACACACACAGACACACACAGACACACACACACACACACACACACAGACACACACACACACACACACACACACACACACACACACAGACAGACACACACACACAGACACACACACACACACACAGACACACACAGACACACATAGACACACACAGACACACAGACACACACACACACACACAGACACACACACACAGACACACACACACACACACACACACACACACACACACACACACACACACACACACACACACACACACACATTTCCGCCGGGTCTTTATTTCATCATTTTATTCTAAACTGATAAACTGAATTTCGTTTCTGTGAATGTTACTTCTGTCAATTACATTTTCTTACATTTTATAATTATTTTCTTCACATAACTCTCGATTATATTAAAAATAATTTTTAATTATACTTTGTCATAATTATTGCCCGACTGTATGTATAAATTCCTGTACACTGAACTGTTTATCAAGAACCAGTAAACCAGTGTTTATTATACAATACAAGCAGTAATGAAGGCTCGATCCTCAGTCTAGAACCTGAATATTGGTTCTCTCCGCAAGAATATTTTTATGCTCGCCAACTCGGGTCTGTAAATAAAAAAAAAAAATAATCCAGCACATCGAAAATGTTGATATATTTGCTAGAGATGCAACATTCAGACTTAAGTTTTTGTTGACGTCTTGAGAAATATTGTGCGAGACCAGAGAGCTGAAACATTATTTATAAAAGGTATTCAAAACGCTCTTAAAATGGAATTGAAGTTAAGAAGCCGGAAAATTTCTTTACTTGTTTTTGTTTAGTGATTCACACTTATTAATCTATTGTATATTTGACTACTGTAAATATTGATGCTTACAGTTTCATTATTTTTATTGCCCTTGCGGGTTTTGAGCTTAGTTATGCTTATATACTACTATTTATTCATTCTTCCTTTGCTTTGTTCTATATTATTATTATTTCTTCTTCTTCTTCTTCTTCTTCTTCTTCTTCTTCTTCTTCTTCTTCTTCTTCTTCTTCTTCTTCTTCTTCTTATTATTATTATTATTATTATTATTATTATTATTATTATAGTAGCCATGAGCAGCCGTCTTGGAACCTCGTATATCGACTTATATTTCTCACTCAGAAGGAAACTTTGCCTGCAACAACTATTATAAACATTAACTTGTAAATTACTATCATCGCCTGTTTAATTAAGTGTAATTAAGGCTTAAGGAACATCTAATTTAGGTAGCGTCTAAGAGCGTAAAATGTGGAGGTTGTATTCTCTGGAGTTTGGTGGAGTTGCAACGTTTTCTGGCATCTAAACATGTATTTACACGTTACACCATCTCTCTTAGTCCCACCTGCATCTTCACAATGTTCCTTGATGGTTATTATTGGATGGTAGTTCACAATGTTTGCTGATAGTTCAGTATGTTTGCTGATAGTTCAATATGTTTGCTGGTAGTTCAGTATGTTTGCTGATAGTTCAGTATGTTTGCTGATAGTTCAATATGTTTGCTGGTAGTTCAGTATGTTTGCTGGTAGTTCAGTATGTTTGCTGATAGTTCAGTATGTTTGCTGAGAGTTCAATATGTTTGCTGGTAGTTCAGTATGTTTGCTGGTAGTTCAGTATGTTTGCTGATAGTTCAGTATGTTTGCTGATAGTTCAATATGTTTGCTGGTAGTTCAGTATGTTTGCTGGTAGTTCAGTATGTTTGCTGGTAGTTCAGTATGTTTGCTGGTAGTTCAGTATGTTTGCTGGTAGTTCAGTATGTTTGCTGGTAGTTCAGTATGTTTGCTGGTAGTTCAGTATGTTTGCTGGTAGTTCAGTATGTTTGCTGGTAGTTCAGCATGTTTGCTGGTAGTTCAGCATGTTTGCTGGTAGTTCAGTATGTTTGCTGGTAGTTCAGTATGTTTGCTGATAGTTCAGTATGTTTGCTGGTAGTTCACTATGTTTGCTGATAGTTCATTATGTTTGCTGATAGTTCAGTATGTTTGCTGATAGTTCAGTATGTTTGCTGATAGTTCAATATGTTTGCTGGTAGTTCACTATGTTTGCTGGTAGTTCAGTATATTTGCTGGTAGTTCAGTATGTTTGCTGATAGTTCAGTATGTTTGCTGATAGTTCAATATGTTTGCTGGTAGTTCAGTATGTTTGCTGGTAGTTCAGTATGTTTGCTGGTAGTTCAGTATGTTTGCTGGTAGTTCAGTATGTTTGCTGGTAGTTCAGTATGTTTGCTGATAGCTCAGTATGTTTGCTGATAGCTCAGTATGTTTGCTGATAGCTCAGTATGTTTGCTGATAGCTCAGTATGTTTGCTGATAGCTCAGTATGTTTGCTGATAGTTCAGTATGTTTGCTGGTAGTTCACTATGTTTGCTGGTAGTTCACTATGTTTGCTGGTAGTTCAGTATATTTGCTGGTAGTTCAGTATATTTGCTGGTAGTTCTGTATGTTTGCTGATAGTTCAGTATGTTTGCTGATAGTTCAGTATGTTTGCTGATAGCTCATCATGTTTGCTGATAGTTCAGTATGTTTGCTGATAGTTCAGTATGCTGATAGTTCAGTATGTTTGCTGGTAGTTCAGTATGTTTGTTGGTAGTTCAGTATGTTTGCTGGTAGTTCAGTATGTTTGCTGGTAGTTCAGTATGTTTGCTGGTAGTTCAGTATGTTTGCTGATAGTTCAGTATGTTTGCTGATAGTTCAGTATGTTTGCTGATAGTTCAGTATGTTTGCTGATAGTTCAGTATGTTTGCTGGTAGTTCACTATGTTTGCTGGTAGTTCACTATGTTTACTGATAGTTCAGTATCTCGACTGGCTAATAAGATAATACGCAAAAAAACACTAACAAAAATAGCGAACTTCCAAACGCTTTCGTGATTTCTCACATTATTATTGATAATGTGAGAATTCACGAAAGCGCTTGGTGGTTCACTCTTCTCTTCACATATATATATATATATATATATATATATATATATATATATATATATATGAATTAGATTAAATAGTAAATAAAAATATTAAATCAGTTTTATTAGGATCTACCACATATATTGTCTCGTTATTGTTAAGATCTACCACATATATTGTCTCGTTATTGTTAAGATCTACCACATATATTGTCTCGTTATTGTCAAGATCTACCACATATATTGTCTCGTTATTGTCAAGATCTACCACATATAGTCTCGTTATTGTCAAGATCTACCACATATATTGTCTCGTTATTGTCAAGATCTACCACATATATTGTCTCGTTATTGTTAAGATCTACCACATATATTGTCTCGTTATTGTTAAGATCTACCACATATATTGTCTCGTTATTGTTAAGATCTACCACATATATTGTCTCGTTATTGTTAAGATCTACCACATATATTGTCTCGTTATTGTTAAGATCTACCACATATATTGTCTCGTTATTGTTAAGATCTACCACATATATTGTCTCGTTATTGTTAAGATCTACCACATATATTGTCTCGTTATTGTTAAGATCTACCACATATATTGTCTCGTTATTGTTAAGATCTACCACATATATTGTCTCGTTATTGTTAAGATCTACCACATATATTGTCTCGTTATTGTTAAGATCTACCACATATATTGTCTCGTTATTGTTAAGATCTACCACATATATTGTCTCGTTATTGTTAAGATCTACCACATATATTGTCTCGTTATTGTTAAGATCTACCACATATATTGTCTCGTTATTGTTAAGATCTACCACATATATTGGGAAATCATCGAGTAGTTTACATTATACTGACGAATAACATGTAACTTTAGATACACCATCATAATATGTGAGATAGAATGTTTGAAGTCACTATAAAGTAAGGAGGGAAGAAGGGGTTATCACAGAATTGGCTATGCTGTCTAGTTGTGGTGGTGGGGGAATATGGCAGAGTTGGCTACACTGTCTAGTGGTGGAGGGGAATATTAAACAGAAAATTAACTTGGCTGCTAGGGGAGAAAAATGCATCGGTTATGTGGCATCACTGCTTGATGGTAACATGGAATCACTGGTCTGGCTACACTTACTGCTGGTAAGTACTAACCTGATTAAGCTAATTAACGGTATTATTAAGAACGAATGAGGTGGCTTCCACATTCTGGTACATAATGTTGGGATCAGTAATGATTAATATAATTATTGGTTTAATGAATTTTTGTGCTGGCTGTACTGATTACACAGCAAAAGTGCTGGCTACACTGTCAGTAACGATCATTGTGCTGGCTACACTGATTACACAGCAACTGTGCTGGCTACACTGGTTGTCTGTGAAGATCGCTGTGCTGGCTACACTGGTTGTCACTGAGGATCACTGTGCTGGCTACACTGGTTGTCAGTGAAGAACACTGTGCTGGCTACACTGGTTGTCAGTGAGGATCACTGTGCTGGCTACACTGGTTGTCAGTGAACCTCACTGTGCTGGCTACACTGATTGTCAGTGAAGCTCACTGTGCTGGCTACACTGGTTGTCAGTGAAGCTCACTGTGCTGGCTACACTGGTTGTCAGTGAGGCTCACTGTACTGGCTACACTGACTGTGAATGAAACTCACTGTGCTGACAACACTGACCATGAATGAAGCTCACTGTGCTGGCAACACTGACCATGAATGAAGCTCACTGTGCTGGCAACACTGACCATGAATGAAGCTCACTGTGCTGGCAACACTGACCATGAATGAAGCTCACTGTGCTGGCAACACTGACCATGAATGAAGCTCACTGTGCTGGTAACACTGACCATGAATGAAGCTCACTGTGCTGGTAACACTGACCATGAATGAAGCTCACTGTGCTGGTAACACTGACCATGAACGAAGCTCACTGTGCTGGTAACACTGACCATGAACGAAGCTCACTGTGCTGGTAACACTGACCATGAACGAAGCTCACTGTGCTGGTAACACTGACCATGAATGAAGCTCACTGTGCTGGTAACAATGACCATGAATGAAGCTCACTGTGCTGGTAACACTGACCATGAATGAAGCTCACTGTGCTGGTAACACTGACCATGAATGAAGCTCACTGTGCTGGTAACACTGACCATGAATGAAGCTCACTGTGCTGGTAACACTGACCATGAATGACGCTCACTGTGCTGGTAACACTGACCATGAATGAAGCTCACTGTGCTGGTAACACTGACCATGAATGAAGCTCACTGTGCTGGTAACACTGACCATGAATGAAGCTCACTGTGCTGGTAACACTGACCATGAATGAAGCTCACTGTGCTGGTAACACTGACCATGAATGAAGCTCACTGTGCTGGTAACACTGACCATGAATGAAGCTCACTGTGCTGGTAACACTGACCATGAATGAAGCTCACTGTGCTGGTAACACTGACCATGAATGAAGCTCACTGTGCTGGCAACACTGACCATGAATGAAGCTCACTGTGCTGGCAACACTGACCATGAATGAAGCTCACTGTGCTGGTAACACTGACCATGAATGACGCTCACTGTGCTGGTAACACTGACCATGAATGAAGCTCACTGTGCTGGTAACACTGACCATGAATGAAGCTCACTGTGCTGGTAACACTGACCATGAATGAAGCTCACTGTGCTGGTAACACTGACCATGAATGACGCTCACTGTGCTGGTAACACTGACCATGAATGAAGCTCACTGTGCTGATAACACTGACCATGAATGAAGCTCACTGTGCTGGTAACACTGACCATGAATGACGCTCACTGTGCTGGTAACACTGACCATGAATGAAGCTCACTGTGCTGGTAACACTGACCATGAATGACGCTCACTGTGCTGGTAACACTGACCATGAATGAAGCTCACTGTGCTGGTAACACTGACCATGAATGACGCTCACTGTGCTGGTAACACTGACCATGAATGAAGCTCACTGTGCTGGTAACACTGACCATGAATGAAGCTCACTGTGCTGGCAACACTGACCATGAATGAAGCTCACTGTGCTGGTAACACTGACCATGAATGAAGCTCACTGTGCTGGTAACACTGACCATGAATGAAGCTCACTGTGCTGGTAACACTGACCATGAATGAAGCTCACTGTGCTGGCAACACTGACCATGAATGAAGCTCACTGTGCTGGTAACACTGACCATGAATGAAGCTCACTGTGCTGGTAACACTGACCATGAATGACGCTCACTGTGCTGGTAACACTGACCATGAATGAAGCTCACTGTGCTGGTAACACTGACCATGAATGAAGCTCACTGTGCTGGTAACACTGACCATGAATGACGCTCACTGTGCTGGTAACACTGACCATGAATGACGCTCACTGTGCTGGCTACACTTGGAAAACAGCTCACTAATTAACACCTCACTTATTCTTCAGTGTTTTGCATCAAAAACTCGTAGACACATCACAGAGCGATGAAGTTGATGTTGTTACTGTTTGTAGGAGTGAGGGTCGTCCCTCGACTGGCTTGACGGAGGGGAGGAGTGAGGGTCGTCCCTCGACTGGCTTGACGGAGGGGAGGAGTGAGGGTCGTCCCTCGACTGGCTTGACGGAGGGGAGGAGTGAGGGTCGTCCCTCGACTGGCTTGACGGAGGGGAGGAGTGAGGGTCGTCCCTCGACTGGCTTGACGGAGGGGAGGAGTGAGGGTCGTCCCTCGACTGGCTTGACGGAGGGGAGGAGTGAGAGTCGTCCCCCGACTGGCTTGACGGAGGGGAGGAGTGAGAGTCGTCCCTCGACTGGCTTCACGGAGGGGAGGAGTGAGAGTCGTCCCTCGACTGGCTTCACGGAGGGGAGGAGTGAGAGTCGTCCCCCGACTGGCTTGACGGAGGGGAGGAGTGAGAGTCGTCCCTCGACTGGCTTCACGGAGGGGAGGAGTGAGAGTCGTCCCTCGACTGGCTTGACGGAGGGGAGGAGTGAGAGTCGTCCCTCGACTGGCTTCACGGAGGGGAGGAGTGAGAGTCGTCCCTCGACTGGCTTCACGGAGGGGAGGAGTGAGAGTCGTCCCCCGACTGGCTTGACGGAGGGGAGGAGTGAGAGTCGTCCCCCGACTGGCTTGACGGAGGGGAGGAGTGAGAGTCGTCCCCCGACTGGCTTGACGGAGGGGAGGAGTGAGAGTCGTCCCCCGACTGGCTTGACGGAGGGGAGGATGAGGGTCGTCCCAAGACTTGCTTGACGGAGGGGAGGAGTGAGGGTCGTCCCTCGACTGGCTTCACGGAGGGGAGGAGTGAGAGTCGTCCTTCGACTGGCTTGACGGAGGGGAGGAGTGAGAGTCGTCCCCCGACTGGCTTGACGGAGAGGAGGATGAGGGTCGTCCCAAGACTTGCTTGGCGGATGGGAGGAGTGAGGGTCGTCCCAGGACTGGCTTGACGGAGGGGAGGAGTGAGGGTCGTCCCAGGGCTGGGTTGACGGAGGGGAGGAGTGAGGGTGGTCCCAGGACTGGCTTGACGGAGGGGAGGAGTGAGGGTCGTCCCAGGACTGGCTTGACGGAGGGGAGGAGCGAGGGTCGTCCCAGGACTGGCTTGACGGAGGGGAGGAGTGAGGGTCGTCCCAGGACTGGCTTGACGGAGGGGAGGAGTGAGGGTCGTCCCAGGACTGGCTTGACGGAGGGGAGGAGTGAGATTCGTCCCAGGACTGGCTTGACGGAGGGGAGGAGTGAGGGTCGTCCCACGACTGGCTTGATGGAGGGGAGGAGTGAGGGTCGTCCCAAGACTGGCTTGACGGAGGGGAGGAGTGAGGGTCGTCCCAAGACTGGCTTGACGGAGGGGAGGAGTGAGGGCCGTCCCAAGACTGGCTCGTCGAAGGGGAGGAGTGAGGGTCGTCCCAAAACTGGCTTGACGGAGGGGAATGAGGGTCGTTCCAGGACTGGCTTGAGGTAGGAGGGAAGGAACGAGGGTCGTCATAGGACTGGCTTGAGAAAGGGCGAGGGAAGGAGGAGTGAGGGTTGTTCCAGGACTGGCTTGAGGGAGGGGGAGGGAAGGAGTGAGGGTCGTCCCAAGACTGGCTTGAGGGAAGGGAAGGATTAGTGAGGGTCGTACCAGGACTGGATTGAGGGAAGAGGGAAGGAGGAGTGAAGGTCGTACCAGAACTGGCTTGAGGGAAGGGGACAGGAGGAGTGAAGATCTTCCCAGGACTGGATTGAGGGAAGAGGAGGGAAGGAGGAGTGAGGGTCGTCCCAGGTCTGGCTTGATGGAGGAGAAACTAAGAAGTGAGGGTCGTCCGAGGACTGACCTGAGGGTAGGGGAGGGAAGAAGTGAGGGTCATCCCAGGACAGTCTTGAGGGAGGGGGAGGGAAGGAGTGAAGGTCGTCCCAGGACTGGCTTGAGAGATGGGGAGGAGAGGATAAGTGAGGGTCGTCTCATGACTGGCTTGAAAGAAGGGGAGGGAAGGAGTGACGGTCGTCCAAGGACTAGCTTGAGGGAGAGGGAAGGAAGAAGTGAGGGTCATTCCAGAACTGACTTTAGGGAGGGGAAGGGATGGAGTGATGGTCGCCCCAGGACTGGCTTGAGGGAAGGAAAGGGAAGGAAAGAAGGAGTGAGGGTCGTCCCAGGACTGGCATGAGGGAGAGGGTGGGAGTGAGGGTCGTCTCAGGACTGGCTTGAGGGACGGGGAGGGAAAGAGTGAAGGTCGTCACAGGACTTGCTTGAGGGGGTGAGAGAAGGAGTTAGGGTCGTCCCAGGACTGGCTTGATGGAGGGGAGGGAAGGAGTAAGGGTCGTTCCAGGACTGGCTTGAGGGAGGGGGGGCGAAGGAGGAGTGAGGGTCGTCCCAGGATTGGCTTGAGGGGGAGGAGGGAAGGAGAAGTGTGGATCGTCACACGACTGGCTTGAGGGAGGGGGAGGGAAGGAGGAGTGAAGGTCGTCCCAGGACTGGCTTGAGGGAGGGGGAGGGAAGGAGTGAGGCTCGTCCCAGGACTGGCTTGATGGGAGGGATGCAGGAGTGAGGGTCATCCCACGACTGGCTTGAGGAAGGGGAAGGGAAAAAGGAGTGAGGGTCGTCCGAAGAATGGCTTGAGGGTGGGGAAGGAGGCACGAGGATCGTCCCAGGACTGGCTTCAAAGGGTGAGGGGGAAAAAGTGAGGGTCTTCCCAGAACTGGCTTGAGGGAAGGGAAGGAAAGGAGGAGTGAGGGTCGTCCCAGGACTGGCTTAAAGGAGGTGAGGGAAGGAGAGTCGTCCCCGTACTGGCTTGAGGGAGAAGGAGGGAAGGAGGAATGAGGGTCGTCCCAGGACTGGTTTGAGGGAGGGGAGGGGTTGTGGAGTGAAGGTCGTCCCAGGACTGGCTTGAGGGAGGGGGAGGGGAGGAAAAGTTACGGTCGTTACAGGACTAGCTTGAAGGGAAGGAGTGAGGGTCGTCCCAGGACTGGCTTAAGGGGAGGGATGCAGGAGTGGGGGTCGTCCCTGGACTGGCTTGAGGGAAAGGAAGGGAAGGAGTGAGGGTCGTCCCAAGGCTGGCTTGAGGGAAGGATAGGGAAGGGGTGAGGGTCGTCCCAGAACTGGCTTCATGGAGGGAATGAGTGACGGTCGTCCCTGGACTGGCTTGAGGGAGGGGGAGCGAAGGAGGGGTGAGGGTCGTCCCAGGACTGGCTTGATGGAGGAGAAATTAAGTAGTGAGGGTCGTCCGAGGACTGGCTTTAGGATAGGGGAGGGAAGTAGGAGTGAGGGTCATCCCAGGACTGGCTTGAGGGAGGGGAAAGGATTGTGGAGTAAAGGTCGCCCCAGGACTGGCTTGGGGGAGGGGAGGAAAAGTTACGGTCGTTACAGGACTAGTTTGAAAGGAAGGGAAGGAGTGAGGGTCGTCCCAGGACTGGCTTAAGGGGAGGGATGCAGGAGTGAGGGTCGTCCCAAGGCTGGCTTGAGGGAAGGAGAGGGAATGGGTGAGGGTTGTCCCAGAACTGGCTTCAGGGAGGGAATGAGTGAGGGTCGTCCCAGGACTGGCTTGAAGGAACGGGAGGGAATGAGGAGTGAGGGTCGTCCAAGGGCTAGCTTGACGGAGAGGGAGGGAAGAAGTGAGGGTCGTCCCAGGACAGGCTTGAGGGAAGTGAAGAGAAAAGGGAGAGGAGGAGTGAGGGTCGTCCCAGGACTGGATTGAGGGAAGAGGAGGGAAGGAGGAGTGAGGACCGTAGCAGGACTGGCTTGAGGGAGGAGGAGGGGAGGAGTGAGGGTCGCCCCAGGACTGGCTTGAGGGAGGGGTAGGGAAGAAGGCGTGAGGGTCGTCCCAGGACTGGCTTGAGAGAAGGGAAGGAAGAGTGAGGGTCGTCCAAGGATTGGCTTGAGGGAAGAGGAGTGAAGGAGGAGTGAAGGTCGTCCCAGGACTGGCTTGAGGGAGGGGAAGGGAAGGAGGAATGAGGGTCGTACCAGGACTGGCTTCAGGGAAGGAGTGAGGGTCGTCCCAGAACTGGCTTGATGGAGGGGGAGGGAAGGAGTGAGGGTCCTCCATGGACTGGCTTGAGGGAGCAGGAGGGATGGAGGAGTGAGGGTCGTCCCAGGACTGGCTTCAAAGAGGGGGAGGGAAGGAGGAGTGATAGTCGTTCCTGGTTTGGCTTGAGGGAGGGAGGAGTGAGGGTCGTCCCAGGATTGGCTTGAAGGAGGGGGAGGGAAGGAGTGAGGGCCGTCCTAGGATTGGCTTGGGGGAGGGAAGGAGGATTGAGGGTCGTCCCAGGACTGGCTTTAGGGAGGTGCTAAATGAGGTTTTGAGCATCAGAAGCTAGAACATCCAGAAGGTTGTGTAAGAGCAGTGTATCAGAGTGGAGTCAAATGTTTTTTATTGGTTTAACGCTTGGTTTTTATTGTAATTATGAAGGGATTTAGGGAAACTGGTTAGTCGGACTAAAGTCCTGGAGATGGGAAGCGCAGTGCCTGCACTGTTGTTGTTCGTGTGTTCCTGCATCCTGCTGATCACCTTCCCTTACTCTTATCTGGTTTTCTAGCTTGTATATCAGACTCCTGTGTGGTATATTATCAAATGCTTTTTAACAAAGGAAAATGTCGTTTACCCATCTGCGTAAAACATTTTTATAACTGTGCTTTATTTCCGGCATATCGGTGTTTACGTGTGTTTGTCATCGTGCATTATACACTTCGAAATTTGATTCTATTGAAACTAAACACAGTGATATAATAGTACGTAAATGTATGGAGTGTATTATGTGAGGCAGCACTAAGATGGACACACTGCCGCTGATACACCACCAACCATGGCTAACTTAATTTAGATATTAATGTAAATTCATTTTTATTACGTCAGGTAGGATGAGTCTCCCTCTGGTCATTACAATAGAAACCACAGAACTAAAAAGCAAATTGGAGGCGGAAAAATTGTCTTTCCCTCTGTGAAAGTGCAGCGACATCTATTGTTTCCCCTCTCATTACTGAGCATATTTCCCCTCTACCTTCCCCTTCTTCCTCCCTTATGACTGTGTCCAGCTTTTCCTACACTTTCCTCCATTTACCCCTTTTTGTCTTGCCTTCCTCACCCTCCTCTCTACCATATGTCATCCTCATCCCTACCCTCTCATTAATTATGTCCCCTTCAAGGTTAGCTGAGGGGACGAGTCCTTTCACTTCACTCCTCACAGTTACTTGTTTACGAGGCAAACATGCCTGTGAAATTCAAGGGTTTTCCTACCGTACCTTCAACCAGGCTCTTGCCATCGGGTAACCATAACACTAACATCCTCCATCCACCAGTACTTCGTCTTAAGCTTCTCTCATTGTTTACAATATACTTTTTGTGTTCTTAATAAAATCCGTATCTTTTTGAACCTTTATCGTTTAACTATTACTAAATTTTAATAAGACTGTCAGAAATGGTGGCACCTCGCCTTCCTATGTCGATGGATCTGTTGTTTTTCTTTTGTACATATATTTAAGGATGACGGTATACAGTGTTGTGTGTTACAAAGACAAGGCAAATCACTGTATCTCTGAACAGCTCTCCATGGGCAAGATTTTGTATTAATACTCCGCTGTCTATAATATCAATATTTGTTTGCAGATGAATACAGAGATCACTTCCATTCTATATGAATAGTTATTCGCCTATTTTCTATCCTGTCCTTTTTAAACTCGTGAATAAAACCTTGCAAAAACTTCTTCTCAGCATTTTCACAAATATTCTGCAATATCGTTCAACAAGAGGCAACACTCGTGCCTGAAGGTAAATACTTTGCTAATTGAATGCGATTTCATTGTTCGGTTTGGGACTAATGGGCTTTGTTCCATTAAT
Organism: Cherax quadricarinatus; assembly: GCF_038502225.1. Lineage (NCBI taxonomy): Eukaryota > Metazoa > Arthropoda > Malacostraca > Decapoda > Parastacidae > Cherax > Cherax quadricarinatus. The sequence goes on along the minus strand of NC_091356.1, from coordinate 15,474,783 downwards.
GAGATTTTGCCAATTTGTGTGTGAGGAAGGTAGATGGTTGTAAGGTGATTGGTAATTAATGCGTGATAGGGTTGTATGGAGAGTGGTAATGTGTGATAGGTCGTAAGAAAGTGGTGATGAATGCGTGATAGGGTTGTATGGAGAGTGGTAATGTGTGATAGGTCGTAAGAAAGTGGTGATGAATGCGTGATAGGGTCGTAAGGAGTGATAATGTACACATGATAGGTCGTAAGGAGAGTTTTGGGCACAGAAGAGGTTGCGGACCAAGCAATGCTTCATTCTGTGTAGAGCTTTAGCAAGTAATATTTTGCTCTGTGTAGGTTTTACCAAGCTTGATTAAGCTCTAAACAAAACAAAATTTTGAAGATAAATACACATGTGCAACAGTTGGGTATCTTTAGTGATGAAATGTTTCGCCTACACAGTAGGCTTCTTCAGTCAAATACGAAGGGAGAAGTAGAAATGAAATAAAGAAAGACGACGTAATCAGTCCATCAACCTTGGAGAAAAGGTATTTGAGGTAGTCAGTCCCTCAGCCTGAAGAAGAGTCCAGCTCCATGGTCTGGAACGACATGAAGCTCAACATGCTACGACCTGCGACTCGCCCCTCACCGCACCCTACTAGGTCAGTGCTACACTGAAGCTAACTCACCACCGCAAGAGAACGACCAGAATTTGCCATTTTAACTTGGCTGAAGCCAGGGACAGAGAACCAACTTGAGTGATGCTCAAGTTGAGGGAAGAGGAAAGAGGGGAGAGGGAGGATTGAAGAAGGGAGAGGGAGGATTGAAGAAGGGAGAGGGAGGAGGGAAGAGGGAGGAGGGAAGAAGGAGGAGGGAAGAAGGGAGAGGGAAGAAGGGAGAGGGAGGAGGGAAGAAGGGAGAGGGAGGATTGAAGAAGGGAAAGGGAGGATTGAAGAAGGGAGAGGGAGGAGGGAAGAGGGAGGAGGGAAGAAGGGAGAGAGAGGAGGGAAGAAGGGAGAGGGAGGAGGGAAGAAGGGAGAGGGAGGAGGGAAGAAGGGAGAGGGAGGAGGGAAGAAGGGAGAGGGAGGAGGGAAGAAGGGAGAGGGAGGAGGGAAGAAAAGAGAGGGAGGAGGGAAGAAGGGAGAGGGAGGAGGGAAGAAAGGAGAGGGAGAAAGGAAGAAGGGAGAGGGGGAAAGGGAGAGGGGAAGGGAAAAAGGGAGAGGGGGAAGGGAAGAAGGGAGAGGAAGGAGGGAAGAAGAAAGAGGGAGGATGGAAGGGAGAGGGAGGAGGGAAGAAGGGAGAGCAAGAAGGGAAGAAAAGAGAGGGAGGAGGGAAGAAAAGAGAGGGAGGAGGGAAGAAAAGAGAGGGAGGAGGGAAGAAAAGAGAGGGAGGAGGGAAGAAAAGAGAAGGAGGAGGGAAGAAAAGAGAAGGAGGAGGGAAGAAAAGAGAGGGAGGGAAGAAAAGAGAGGGAGGAGGGAAGAAAAGAGAGGGAGGGAAGAAAAGAGAGGGAGGAGGGAAGAAAAGAGGAGGAGGAGGGAAGAAAAGAGAAGGAGGAGGGAAGGGAGAAGAGGAAGGGAAGAAGGGAGAGAGAGGAGGGAAGAGGGAAAGGGAGGAGGGGAGGGGAGAAGGAGAGAGAGGAGGAGGGAAGAGGGGAGAAGGGGAGGGAGGGAGGAGGGAAGAAGAGAGAGGGGAGGAGGGGAAGGAGGGAGGAGGAGGGGAAGGGAGAGAGAGAGTGGAGGAAGAAGAGAGGGAGGAGGAGAAAAGAGGGAGGGAGGGAGGGAGGGAGAGGGAGAGGGAAGAGAGAGGAGGGAAGGGAAAAGAGGAGGGAGGGAAGGGAAGAGAGGGAGGAGGGAAGGGGAGAGGAGGGAGGGAAGAAGAAAAGGAGGAGGGGAAGGAGGAGGAGGGAGGGAAGTGAGGGAAGGGAAGAGAGAGGGAGGAAGGGAAGAGAGGGAGGAAGGGAAAAGAAAGAAGGAGGAGAGGGAGAGGAGGAGGGAAGAGGCAAGAGGGAAGGAGGAGGAAGGAGAGGAGGGAAGGAAGAAGAGAGGGGGAAGAGAGGAGGAGGAGGGGAGAAAGGGGGAGAGGAGGAGGGAAGGAGAGAGGAGGGAAGGGAAGGGGAGGGGAGGAGGAGGGAAGGGAAGGAGAAGAGAGGAGAGGAGAGGGAAGGGAGAGGGGAGGAGGAGGAGGGGAGAGAGGAGGAGAAGGGGAGGAAGGGAATGGAGGAGAGGAGGAGGGGGAAGAAGGGAGGGAAGGGAGGGAGAGGAGGGAGAAGGGAGAGGAGGGAGTGGAGGGAAGGGGGAGGGAGGGGAGGGAGGAGGAAGGAGGGAGAGGGAGGAGGAGGGAGGAGAGAGGGAGGGAGGAAGGAAGAAAGGAGGGAGGAGGGCAGGAGTAGGAAGAAGGGAGAGGGAGAGGAGAGGAGGAGAGGGAGAGGAAGGGAAGGGAGAGGGGAGGGAAGAAAGGGAGGAGGGGGAAGGAGGAAGGAGAGGAGGAGGAGGGAGGGAGAAGGGAGAGGAGGAGGGAAGAGGAGGGAGTGAGGAGGGAGGGAAGGAGAGGAGGAGGGAAGAAGGAGAGAGGGAGGAGGGAGAGGGGAGAGGAGAGAGGAGGGAGGAGGAGGAGAGAGAGGGAGGAGGAAGAAGGAGAGGAGGAGGAAGGAGGAGAGGAGGAGGAAGGGAGGGAGGAGGAGGAGGGAGAGGGTAAGAAGAGGAGAGGGAAGAAGGGAGAGGGAGGGAGGAGAGGAGGGAGGGAAGGGAGGGAGAGGAGGGAGGGAAGGAGAGGAGGGAGAAGAAGAGGAGGGAGGAGGAGGGAAGAAGTGAGAGGGAGGAGGTAGGGAAGAGAGAGAGGGAGGGAGGGAAGAAGGGAGAGGAGGAGGGAAGAGAGAGAGAGAGGAATGGAAGGGGAAGGGAGAGAGAGGAGGGAAGAAAGAGGGAGGAGGAGGGAGAAAGGGAGAGGGAGGAGGAAGAAAGAGAGGAGGAGGGAGCAGAGGGGAGGAGGGAGAAGAGAGGGGGAGGGGGAAGGGGAAGAGAGAGGAGGAAGAAGGGAGAGGAGAGAAGAGGAGAGAGGAGGAGGGAAGAAGGGAGGGAGGGAGAAGGAAGAGAGAGAAGAAGAAGAAAGAGGAGAGGGGAAGAGAGGGAGGGAGGGAAGGGAGAGAGAGGGGGAGGAGGAGGAAGAGAGAGGAGGGAGAAGGAGAGGAGGAGGGGAAGAATGAGAGGGAGGAGGAAGAAGAGAGGGGAGGGAGAAGGAGAGGGAGGAGGGGAGAAGGGAGAGAGGAGGGAAGGGAAGAGAGGAGGGAGAAGAAGAGAGGGAGGAGGGAGAAGAGAGAAGGAGGGAGAAGGAGAGGGAGGATGGGAAGGGAGAAGGGGGAGAGGAGGGAGGAGAGGGAGGAGGGATGGAGAGGAAGAGAGGGGAGGGAAGAGGGAAGAAGGAGAGGAGGGAAGGGGGAGAGAAGGAGGGAGGAGGAGAGGGAGGAGGGAGGGAGGAGGGGAGGAGGGAGGGATGAGGAGGGAGGGAGGGAAGGGAGAGAGGAGGGAAGAAGAGAGAGAAGGAGAAGGAGAGGGAGGAGGAGAAGGGAAGAGGGAAGGAGAGGAAGGGAAGAAGGGAGAGGAATAGGAGAGGAGGAGGGAGAAGGAAGAGGGAGAGGGAGAGGTGGAGGGAAGAGAGGGAGAGAGGGAAGGGAAGGAGGGAGAGGAGGGGGAGGAGAAGAGGAGGAGGGGAAGGAGAAGAGGAGGGAGGGAGGGAAGAGGAGGAGGAGGAAGAAGAGGGAGAGGAGGGAGAAGAAGAGGAGGAGGGATAAGAGGGAGGAGGGAGGAAGGGAAGGAAGGGAGGAGGAGGGAAGGAAGGGAGGGAGGAGGAAGAAGGAAGGGAAGGGAAGAGAGGAGGGAGGAAGGGAGAGGGGAGGGAAGAAAGAGGAGGAGGAAGGGGAGAGAGGAGGGAGAAGGGAGAGGAGAAGGGAAGGAAGGGAAGAAGTGAGGAGGGAAGAAGGAGAAGAGGGAGGGAGAAGGAGGGAGGAAGGGGGAAGAGAGGGAAGGAGGGAAGGGGGAAGGGAGAGGGGGAGGGAAGAATAGAGGAGGAAGGGGAAGGGAGGAGGAAGTGGAGGAGGAGGAAGGAGGAGGAGGGAGGAAGAGAGGAGGAGGGAAGGTGAGGAGGAGGAGAAATGAGAGGAGGAGGGAAGAATAGAGGGAAGAGGGAGAAGAAGAGGGAGGAAGAAGAAGGGAGAGGAGGAGGGAAGAAGTGAGAAGGAAGAGATGGGAAGAAGGAAGAGGAGGAAGGGAAGAAGGGAAGAGGAGGAGGGAGAAGGAGAGGGAAGAAGGAGGGAAGGAGAGGAGAGGGAGAGGGAAGAAGGGGAGAGGAGGAGGGAAGAAGGAGAAGGAGGAGGGAAGATGGAAGAGGAGGAGGGTAGGGGAATAGGAGAGGGAAGGGAAGGAAGAAGGAGATGGGAGGGAAGGGGAAGGAAGAAGGAGGAGGAAGAAGGGAAGAGGAAGGAGGAAGAAGGAAGAGGGAGAAGAAGAGGGAAGGAAGGGAGAAGAAGATGGGAAGAGGAGGAGGGAAGAAGGAAGAGGGAGATGAGGAGAGAAGAAGGGAAAGGAGATTGGAGGGAAGAAGGAGTGAGGAGGAAAAAGAAGAGAGAGGAGGAAGGAAGGGAAGGGAGAGAGAGGAGGGAAGGAAGGAGGGAGAGATGAGAGAGGAGGGAAGAAATGAGAGAGGAGGGAAGAAATGGAGAGGAGGTGGAAGGGAAGAAGGGAGGAGGGAAGAATAGGGAGGGAGGGAAGTAGAAGGAGGAGGGAAGAATGGAGGAGGGTAAGAATGGAAGAAGAAGAAGGAGGGAGAAGGAAGAGAGGAGGTAGAAGGGAGGAAGGAGAAGGAAGAGGGAAGGGAAGAGAAGGAAGGAGGGAAGGAAGGGAAGAGGGAGGAGGAAGGAAGGGAAGAAGGAAGGAGGGAAGAGGGAGGAGAAGAAGGAAGAGGAGGGAAGGGAAGGAAGGAAGGGAAGGGAAGGAAAGGAAGGGAGGAGGGAGGGAAGGGAAGAAGGAAGGAGGGAGGGAGGAAGGGAAGGAAGGAAGAGGGAGGAGGGAAGAAGGAAGAGGGAGAAGGGAAGAAGGAAGAGGGAGGAGGGAAGAAGGAAGAGGGAGAAGGGAAGAAGGAAGAGGGAGGAGGGGAAGAAGGAAGAGGGAGGAGGGAAGAAGGAAGAGGGAGTATTGAAGAAGGGAAAGGGAGTATTGAAGAAGGGAGAGGGAGGAGGGAAGAATGGAGAGGGAGGAGGGAAGAAGGGAGAGGGAGGAATGGAGAGGGAGGATGGAAGAGAGAGGGGGTTGGTAGAAGGGAGAGGGAGTATGGAAGAGGGAAGGGAAGAGAGAAGGGGAGGGAAGAAGGGAGAGGGAGGAAGGAAGGAGGGAAGAAGGAAGAGGGAGGAGTGAAGAAGGAAGAGGGAAGAAGGAAGAGGGAGGAGGGAAGAAGGAAGAGGGAGGAGGGAAGAAGGAAGAGGGAGGAGGGAAGAGGGAGGAGGGAAGAAGGAAGAGGGAGGAGGGAAGAAGGAAGAGGGAGGAGGGAAGAAGGAAGAGGGAGGAGGGAAGAAGGAAGAGGGAGAAGGGAAGAAGGAAGAGGGAGGAGGGAAGAGGGAAGAAGGAAGAGGGAGGAGGGAAGAAGGAAGAGGGAGTATGGGAAGAAGGGAGAGGGAGGAGGGAAGAAGGGAGAGGGAGGAGGGAAGAAGGGAGAGGGAGGAGGGAAGAAGGGAGAGGGAGGAGGGAAGAGAATGGCAAGGTTTTATTTTTAGACTGTAAGAGGGATCTAAAGAATGGGAAGAACAACTAGGACAGGATAAAGCAGTGAAAAAAGGTTGTGGATAGACAGGAAGAGAGAGGCAAGAATTGTTGTGGATAGACAGAAAGAGAGAGGCAAGAATGGTTGTGGGTATGGAAGAGGAGAGAAGATAGATTAAGTGGCCTGACCACTTTGGGCGAGTTTTAAAGGAGAGGTTTTTGTTCCACAGTGACGAATCAGTTATATTCTGGGTTGGCAGGGAAACTATGGAGACCTCGTAGAGTCAGTTGTTTGCAGGGGAAAGTTTTAGGGGAAAATTCCAGTGTAACTTGTAATCAAGGAATGTGTGTTGATGCTGGTAATGGATCCTTGATCTCAGAATTTTACCTGTTTTCCCTTTTATTGGATCGATCCTGATTACGTCTCATTCCCCATGTGCAATATAACCCCAGTCGGTTTAACGCTCCCTCCAAACATGTATTTGGGGGAATGGCTAGATTCGTGGTGAAGAGTGTTGTGAGAAGGGGAGAACATTGTATGTAAAATAGTTTTTGAGGAAGAGAAATGTAGGAATTTTGAGAGATGTTGGGGAGGAAATATATTTTTCATGGAGATTTAAGATTCTACTTAAATATATTGAACACCTGCAGTGTGATGTTACACTACTTTGTACGAGTTGCAAAGTGATAACACCTGCAGTGTGCTGCTGCACTAGTCTGAATGATAATTACATAGTGGGAACAAATGTTAGCTTTAATTAATGCCCAGACATGTTCTGTCACATTAGATAAGTTGTGTCTATGCAATAAAAATAGATGGATAAGAATGGAATAATATGAGAGCAGGAGAGAGAATTTATGGGTAAACAGTGGTAGGTAAGAGAGAGAACCTCGTATGTGGGGTCATTATATAAGAACATAAGAAAGAAGGAACACTGCAACAGGCCTACTGACTCATGCGGAGCAGGTCCATGTTTCCCCCCTCCCGGATTAGAGCAATGACCCTTCCCCGGATTAGCCCAGTGACCCACCAAGTCTGGTCACCTCCACTCAAGGAAGGAGCACGGCACCAGACCCAGCAGCAAAAGCTAGTCAGGTCCAACTCACACCCACCCACACCCACTCATGTATTTATCTAACCTATTTTTAAAACTACACAACGTTTTAGTCTCAATAACTGTACTCGGGAGTTTGTTCCACTCATCCACAACTCTATTACCAATCCAGTGCTTTCCTATATCCTTCCTGAATCAGAATTTTTCCAATTTGAAACCATTGCTGCGAGTCCTGTCTTGGCTGGAAATTTTCAGCACGCTATTTACATCCTCTTTATTTATTCCTGTTTTCCATTTATACACCTCTATCATATCCCCCCTAATTTTACGCCTTTCGAGAGAGTGCAGATTCAGGGCCCTCAGTCTATCCTCATAGGGAAGTTTTCTGATACATGGGATCATCTTTGTCATCCTCCTCTGTACGTTTTCCAGAGCATTTATATCCACTCTGTAATACGGTGACCAGAACTGAGCAGCATAGTCTAAATGAGGCCTAACCAAGGATATATAGAGCTGAAGAACAACCTGAGGACTTCTATTATTTATACTTCTAGATATGAAGCCAAGAATTCTGTTAGCTTTATTGCAAACACTAATGCACTGTTGTCTTGGTTTTAGATTACTGCTAACCAGAACTCCTAAATCCTTTTCGCAATCAGTAGTATTAAGATCTACATTATTTAGTTTATATGTGGCATGGTTATTTAACTGTCCAACATTTAGGACTTTGCATTTATCAATATTAAACTGCATCTGTCACTTCTCCGACCATTGCATCAGTCTATTCAAATCATCCTGGAGTGCTCTAGTGTCCTCATTAGAATGAATTGGACGGCCTATTTTGGCGTCATCAACAAATTTACTTATGTCGCTATTTATTCCCTCATCTATCTCGTTTATGTAAATTGTGAACAACAACGGGCCAACCCTGACCCCTGAGGAACACCGCTTGTGACGTGCCCTCATTCTCATTTCTCCCCATTTATGCAAACTCTCTGCTGTCTATTTGTCAGCCATGCCTCTGCCCTAAAAAAAATTTCTCCTATTCCGTGTGCCTTAAGTTTCCTCAATAGCATCTGGTGAGAAACTCTATCGAAAGCCTTACTGAAGTCCATATACACAATATCATATTCATTACCGTGATCTACCTCCTCAAACACCTTAGTGAAAAAAGTTAGTAAATTCATAAGACAGGAACGCCCCTTTGTAAAACCATGTTGAGATTCATTAATCAATCTGTGTCTGTCAAGATGGCTACGAATTGCTTCGGCAATTATTGATTCCATAAATTTTCCCACTATGGAGGTAAGGCTTATTGGTCTATAGTTCGAAGCCAAGGACCTGTCACCTGCTTTGTAAATAGGTATTACATTTGTCATTTTCCACTTATCAGGCACTATGCCAGTTTGTAGTGATATGTTAAAAAGATTAACCAAAGGTATGCTAAGTTCCTCTTAACATTCCTTTAACACCCTTGCAAACAGTTCATCAGGACCTGGGGATTTGTTAGGTTTTAGTTTCTCTATTTGTCTGAGGACCATGTCACTAGTCACCGCAATTGTACATAGTTTATTATCATCCTGTTCTACATAATCTATTATTTCAGGAATATCGCTAGTATTTGCCTGGGTGAAAATTGAGAGGAAGTAGGTATTGAGAATTTCACACATATCCTTATCACTGTCAGTGATCTGACCAGAGTTACTTTTAAGTGGGCCAATCTTGTCCCTAATCTTACTTCTGTATACCTGAAAGAACCCTTTTGGGTTAGTCTTTGAATCCCTTGCGACCTTAGCCTCATAATCCTTTTCTGCTTTTCTTATTCCTTTCTTTATTTCTCTCTTTAATCGAATATATTGATTTCTTAACTGCCCATCCCCTCTTTTGATACGCCTATATATGCCTCTCTTTTGACCAATGAGATGTTTTAATCTATTGTTCATCCATTTGGGATCATTTTTGTTAGATCTAATTTCCCTACTCGGAACAAAAGTTGTCTGGGCAGCAAGAACTATGCTCTGAAAAACGTCATATTGGCAACCAAGATCACCTACCTGACTCATAGTCAGGACATCCCAATTTAGCCCACCCAGGTAATTTTTCAGTCCCAAGAAGTCGGCCAAGCGAAAATCTGGGACAGAGATTTGATTGCAGTTATCTGGGTAATTCCATGATATATTGAAACTAAGTGATTTGTGATTACTTTCCCCATGCTCATCATTAACCTCAAGAATATTAATTAGTGAATCTTTGTTGGCAAGAACCAAGTCATGCAGATTGTTTCCTCTAGTTGGTTCTGTCACAACTTGTTCTAAAAAGCAATCCTGAACCGTATCAAAAAAGTCACTAGACTCAAGATTTTCTGTCATATTCCAATCAGTTTGTCTAAAGTTAAAATCTCCCATTATCACAACATTTTCATATCAAGATGCCTTATGAATTTCGTCCCATAACAGCTTCCTGCACTCCCTATCAAGGTTTGGGGGCCTATAAATCACACTCAAAATTAATTTGTCAAGTTCCTCGAGAATCTGTACCCAAACAGATTCTGTGTTCGATGTTTCTAATCTTATATCATGTTTAAGGCAACAATTTAAATTTTCTCTGACATACATCGCCACACCACCACCCTTCCTGTTGACCCTATCAGTGTGGAATAGTTTATAACCCTGTATGTTGCATTCAGAAGGCATCTCTCTATCTTTCAGGTTGAACCAGGTCTCTGTTATACCAATAATATCTATATTACCTACACTTGCAAGTAATCTTAGCTCGTCAATCTTATTTCTTATACTCCTACTATTTGTATAATAAACCTTAAGGTAACTAGTCACTCGTTGCCCTTTACTATCTCTCTGTTGATCAATTGATTCGCCATTACTAGCAACTTTATTTTGAATATTGTCTTTTAAACATATCCCTGAGGTATCCCGGTAATAACTGCTGTTTTTAACCCCAATGCTTCAGCTTGATTGTTTCCCACAAACACCCATACCTCTATAATCTATCAGTTTAAATTCGTAGACAAGTCATCAATTACTCTCTCAATTGAATTGGCTAATGCAACCACTCCATCCCCAGAGAGATGAACCCCATCCCTTGCATACATATCACGTTTGCCAAAGAATAGGTCCCAGTTATCAATGAATGGGATTGCAAGTTTCTTGCAGTACCTGTCTAGCCAGCTATTTATACCAATTGCCCTAGACATCCATTCATTGCCCACTCCCTTTCTAGGCAAGATGCTACATATGACTGGGATCCCTCCCTTAGACCTAACTACTTCCATGGCTAACCTGTACTTATCCAGCAGCTTCTCTCTCCTGCCCTTCCCAATATCATTACCCCCAGCACTAAGACAGATAATGGGCTTGTTCCCATTACCTGCCATAATATTATCCAACCTGCTGACTATGTCACTAACACCAGCTCCAGGAAGGCACACACTGTCTGACTTTTCTGTCTGCTACAAAATGCACGGTCCATATATCTTACCTGAGAATCGCCTACTATTAAAATATTCTTTCTTTGATTAGCAGGGGAATCAGTGGTACCTTCAACTTCACTAACCACTGAAGTACACTCGTCTTGGAGAAAAGAGAATCGATTTCCTACCTTCCCATCTTCTCTATTAACTCTCCTCATCTTCCTTCTTCCTGAACTGTGAACCACTTGCCACTTAAAGCGGCTGCCACTATCACTGCTGGTGACCATTCCTTCCTTACCAGCTAAATCCTTCTCACACTCGCTCCCAAACTCATCTATGCGAAGCTTCAGCTTCCTATTTTCCTCCTGAAGAAGTAGAATCTCCTTCTTCAACACTTGAACCTGAGATTCTAAAACACTACAACAAACTATGGTGCTTGGTAACAGCCCACGCTAACTCCCAAGAGCTTAGGCAGGTATGACCACACGTGACCACTGACCTCAGCGTACTATATATGAGGAATCTGGGAAGAGGATAACGTAGGAGGAAGAGAATATAGGATAAACCTAAAAACAAATAGATCAGTAGCGAATTTGAGATAGGAAAATGGGAATATTATTAGAAGAGAATCGAGGGTGAAGGAGAGAAGAGAAAGACGTGAGTTGTAATACGAGAGAAAGTGATAACAAGACTGTCGGGAAGGTGAGGCAGATAAAATAGATTCTGGTTGAGAGAATTATGAGAACCTCGAGCCTAGTAAGTTCCAGCCAAGGTGTGTAACTTACACACACACACACACACGCGCACGCGCGCACACACACACGCGTGCGCACACACACACACACACACACACACACACACACACACACACACGCCCCTGGGAGCTAGTGATCATGTGGTTCTGTGCTTCGACTACATAGTTGAGCTCCAAGTGGAGAGAGTAGCAGGAATAGGCTGGGAAAAACCAAACTACAAAAGGGGGAACTACTCAGGCATGAGGAACTTCCTTCAAGACATTCAGTGGGAGAGGGAACTGACAGGAAAACCAGTACAAGAAATGATGGACTATGTAGCAACAAAATGCAAGGAGGCAGAGGAGAGGTTTGTTCCCAAGGGAAACAGAAATAATGGGAAGAACAGAACGAGTCCTTGGTTCACCCAAAGGTGTAGGGAGGCAAAAACTAGGTGTACTAGAGAATGGAAAAGGTACAGAAGACAGAGAACTCAGGAGAATAGAGAAATCAGCCGAAGAGCCAGAAACGAATATGCACAGATAAGAAGGGAGGCTCAGAGACAATATGAAAATGACATAGCATCAAAAGTAAAGACTGACCCAAAGCTGTTGTACAGCCACATCAGGAGGAAAACAACAGTCAAGGACCAGGTAATCAGACTGAGGAAGGGTGATGGGGAATTCACAAGAAACGACCGAGAGGTATGTCAGGAGCTCAACACAAGATTTAAAGAGGTATTTACAGTGGAAACCAGTAGGACTCCAAGAAATCAGAACAGGGGGGCACACCAGCAAGTGCTGGATGAGGTACATATAACCAAGGAGGAGGTGAAGAAGCTGCTATGCGAACTTGACACCTCAAAGGCGGTGGGACCAGACAACATCTCTCCATGGGTCCTTAAAGAGGGAGCAGAGATATTGTGTGAGCCATTAACAAAGATCTTCAACACATCATTTGAAACTGGGCAACTCCCTGAGGTATGGAAAATGGCAAATGTAGTCCCAATTTTTAAAAAGGGAGACAGACATGAGGCACTAAACTACAGACCTGTATCTCTAACGTGTATAGTATGCAAGGTCATGGAGAAGATCATCAGGAGGAGAGTGGTGGGGCACCTGGAAAGAAACAAGTGTATAATTGACAACCAGCATGGTTTCAGGGAAGGAAAATCCTGTGTCACAAACCTACTAGAGTTTTATGACAAGGTGACAGAAGTAAGACAAGAGAGAGAGGGGTGGATCGACTGCGTATTTTTGGACTGCAAGAAGGCTTTCGACACAGTTCCTCACAAGAGGTTACTGCAAAAGCTAGAGGACCAGGCACACATAACAGGAAAGGCACTGCAATGGATCAGAGAATACCTGACAGGGAGGAAACAACGAGTCATGGTACGCGACGAGGTGTCAGAGTGGGCGCCTGTGACAAGCGGGGTCCCACAGGGGTCAGTCCTAGGACCTGTGCTGTTCTTGGTATACGTGAACGACATAACGGAAGGGATAGACTCAGAAGTGTCCTTGTTTGCAGACGATGTGAAGTTAATGAGAAGAATCGAATCGGACGAGGATCAGGCAGGACTACAAAGAGATCTGGACAGGCTACAAGCCTGGTCCAGCAACTGGCTCCTTGAATTTAACCCTGCCAAATGCAAAGTCATGAAGATTGGGGAAGGGCAAAGAAGACCGCAGACACAATATAGTTTAGATGGCCAAAGACTGCAAACCTCACTAAAGGAAAAAGATCTGGGGGTGAGTATAACACCGAGCATATCTCCTGAGGCGCACATCAATCAGATAACTGCTGCAGCATACGGGCGCCTGGCAAACCTACGGATAGCGTTCCGATACCTCAGTAAGGATTCGTTTAAGACTCTGTACACCATCTACGTCAGGCCCATACTGGAGTATGCAGCACCAGTTTGGAATCCACACCTAGTCAAGCACGTCAAGAAATTAGAGAAAGTGCAAAGGTTTGCAACAAGACTAGTCCCAGAGCTACGGGGATTGTCCTATGAAGAAAGGTTGAGGGAAATCGGCCTGACGACACTGGAGGCCAGGAGGGTCAGGGGAGACATGATAACGACATATAAAATACTGCGCGGAATAGACGAGGTGGACAAAGACGGGATGTTCCAGAGATGGGACACAGACACAAGAGGTCACAATTGGAAGTTGAAGACTCAGATGAATCAAAGGGATGTTAGGAAGTATTTCTTCAGTCATAGAGTAGTCAGGCCGTGGAATAGCCTAGAAAGTGATGTGGTGGAGGCAGGAACCATACATAGTTTTAAGGCGAGGTATGATAGAGCTCATGGGGCAGGGAGAGAGAGGACCTAGTAGCAATCAGCGAAGAGGCGGGGCCAGGAGCTGTGACTCGACCCCTGCAACCACAAATAGGTGAGTACAAATAGGTGAGTACACACACAGGGTGTGTGTGTGTGACCTAGTAGCCACCAGTGAAGAGGCGGGGCCAGGAGCTTGGACTCGACCCCTGCAACCTCAACTAGGTGAGTACAACTGAGTACACACACACACACATACACACACACACGCACACACACACACACACACACACACCATAGGTATCACAGTGGGTGCCTGTGACGAGCGGGGTCCCACAGGGGTCAGTCCTAGGACCAGTGCTATTTTTGGTATATGTGAATGACATGACGGAAGGGATCTGCACAGTAGAACGTCGAGGAAAGGAAGTTTGCCATCATTTTCGAGTTCAAGTGTAAACTTTATTGATGGTTCAACTGCATTGATCTTGTTGAGAAGGGCCTGGATATTGAGACGTCTCGGATAGAAAACCAATACATCATCAACGTATCTTAGCCAGGATACGTTGATGTATTGGTTTTCTATGTTCTGCAGAATCGTACCTGCTACGATTCCCATCGAGATTTGTTTCACTTCACCTCCAGACCTTCAGAGATAAGATAAGATAAGATTTCGTTCGGATTTTTAACCCCAGAGGGTTAGCCACCCAGAATAACCCAAGAAAGTCAGTGCGTCATCAAGGACTGTCTAACTTATTTTCATTGGGTCCTCAATCTTGTCCCCCAGGATGCGACCCACACCAGTCGGCTAACACCCAGGTACCTATTTGCTGCTAGGTGAACAGGACAACAGGTGTAAGGAAACGTGTCGAATTGTTTCCACCCGCCGGGAATCGAACCAGGGCGCTCTGTGTGTGAAGCGGGAGCTTTAGCCACCAGGCCACCCAGAGAAACAAGTCTAGGGATGCTTAGACTAACCTCTGCTATAACTCCAACTGCCAAGAGAATGACACTCGTCAAGCTGCAGTTAGCCCTGTCGGCAGGCGCTGTGTCAGCCTCGTGTCACAAGCTTCAGTGAGCAGACTGCACAAAGATGATGTCACTTTGACTGCTAGCTCACTCACTGCAGTCCGGTGTATGATGTTATGACTCCCAGATGTTTCGCCCAGTCATCTCTGCAACGACTCGCTCCACGCTTGCCGGCAGTGACAACCCAGCGACAGTACCAGTCGAGAAATGTCCTCCTGAGTCGCTTGCCAGAAGTTCTGCCCAGTTGCCGAGTTTTGACGACGCCTCATGCGAGGGCACCAGCGTGTCGTGCCCCAGGTTAAGTGAAACCTGTAGTGACTCCTACGATGACTGCTTCACTGCTCTAGAGGAGACCGTACCCCGTTACGTCACAGCTCAGCCACAGCAATGTTTCTTGTGTTGCAGTATCTGTCCTGATGCAGGAAGGCGTGCAGTGATGCCCTTCGACGCTCACTGCCTATGACCGCGATGTTTAGCACACCCCAGATGTATTTTTTCTTCCCTCCCTGTAGGAAGTTTTTTTTTCCCATGTCCATATGTATATATATATATGTTTTTTATTTTGTGTTCTGTGCCCTGTTCCTACGAGAGAGACCGAGTTTTTTTTACCACTAGTATTGTCGCGTCGGGACGACGCGAGGTAGGTGGCCGAGCGTATGTAGACAGCCTGTACTGTCTGCACAGACAGCCTATGCTGTCTGCCAGCTGGCCTCCAGGCCAGCCCAAAGTTAGTAGGACTCTGGTCCCACACGCTCCCACTCACTCAGCGGCCTAGCAGCAAGTCAACATGTCCTGCTAGCTCTCTCCCTCGTGCCCATGGCCCTACCGGGCCATGGGCACAACACACAAGCCTGTGTACCCACCACGACATTACAAATAAAACAAAGAAGCCTCCGAAGACACTTATCATTAACCCCGCCCCACTTGCAGCATCACCAAACAAACTGGTTATATCTAGTGTTAGTAATATGTATAACATCTACAGTGTTTTGCATTATATAAGAAAATGTTGATGCAGATACTAACAAACAGATGATTAATCTTGTAAACAGACTAAGTAAACTTAGTACTGATAAACACACTACACTACTGTAAATGTCCTCTCTCTTCTTCATGATTTTCTTAATGACATTTTCTTTTCTCTAGCTTAATTTATTGTAAGAATACAGTATATAATACATAAACTATACAAAATATGTGTTATTCGACTGTTTATGCTATCGGTAAGGCTTCCAGTCAACAGTAGGCCATTAGTAGTTAAGCTTCCGAGTCAAAAGATATAACGCGGATTTTTGACTGGGTTGGGGTGGGGAGATCGGCGCCCCGGCTTCCCTGACCCCGTGTTGTTAAAGGGTCAACTCTGTGTGTGTGTGTGTGTGTGTGTGTGTGTGTGTGTGTGTGTGTGTGTGTGTGTGTGTTTTCGCCTAATTGTACTCACCTAATTGTGATTGCAGGAGTCGAGACTCAGCTCCTGGCCCCGCCTCTTCACTGAACGCTACTAGGTCCTCTTTCTCCCTGCTCCCTGAGCTTTATCATTCCTCGTCTTAAAGCTGTGTGTGGTTCCTGCCTTCACTATATCACTCGCCAGACTGTTCCACTTCCTGACCAATCTATGACTGAAGAAATACTTCCTATCATTCCTGTGGTTCATCTGAGTCTTCAACTTCCAAGGGTGACCCCCTCGTTTGTGTGTCCCGTCTCTGGAACATCTTGTCTCTGCCCACCTTGTCTATTCCACGTAGTATTTTGTATGTCGTTATTATGTCTCCCCTAACCCTCCTGTCCTCATGTGTCATCAGGCCGATTTCCCTTAACCTTTTTTCTTAGGACATGACCCTTAGCTCTGGAACTAACCTTGTCTCAAACCTTTGCACTTTCTCTAATTTCTTAACGTGCTTGACCCGGTGTGGGTTCCAAACTGATGCTGCATACTCCATTAGGGCACTGACGTACCCGGTGTACAGCGTGTGTATATTATATGTGTATATATATATATATATATATATATATATATATATATATATATATATATATATATATATATATATATATATATATATATACCCAATACATTGATTTTTTTTTTAATTTTTAGAATAAAATATATGCAAGAGTTGAGAATGAAAATCACAAGGGAAATTATAGGATGAGTCTAGCGACTCCCAGGAGGCCAAGATCTCTTTTTCCCACTCAGTCTTATCTGGATTCTTTCAAACATAAATAAGGCAGCGTGTGCGAGTCTGGTGCTAACCTATAAGGAAAGAACCCGGCGCAAAATATTTTCTTTTGTGTAATTTGTTTTATAATAAAAATAGCTGTCTGTCCATCAGGAACCAGTAATGAAAAATAAAATTCATTATTTCGTTGCTTTAACAATTGACAGTTAACTATCAATATTATGGCTAGAACAGTTCAAAACTAATCCACAATATCGCGGCTAGAACAACTCGCAAGTAACCCATAATTTAGACAAAGCCGGACGGATATATACGTCATCTTGGGTTTTCTCACCGAACTGTGATTTGTTTAAAAGTCCATAATATTGCTGTGATTATATTTTTCCTGTTATTTTAACCTCAGTCTTATTAATTCCAATTTAATACTTGAAATTTTCATTCTGAGATATTTGACTGTGTAACAGTGACGGTGGAAAATCCGTCCCAGAGAGGAAGTCCCTCAGTGGACCGTTGATATATATACTGACTAAATATTTTTGACAGTCTGTCATATCGTTCGTAGTTTGTTATCAGTTACCCGCGTGAGTGACGTCCAACTAAAATATGTTTGATATTTTAACTAGTAGAGAGGAGAGGTTCAGAGAAGTGTTAATTGAATGTTTAATGAATTTTGAGAGGAAAGTAATTGTATCAAAGGCTTTACTGTTAGTGGAAGATATTATTATTATCAAAACTAAGCGCTAAACCTCCAGGGTCATACAGTGCTGTGGGTAGGAGAGAGTTATGGAAGGTGTGGCAGGACTGTGTGGAGGACATGTATAAATGACAGAACAAGACAGTGTTTGTGTTAAAATGGGAAAATTCTGAACAGGTTTAGGAGTGAGGAAATGTTTGGCTAGAACAGAGTTCTGTACTGTACTAGTGGAGGTAGAAAATTTTCCTTAGATTATTAACCCGAGAAAGTTTATCCAGGAAAATCTAAGACAACCAAGCAGTGTGGCTTATTTTCCACCGGAATCACTCCAACCATAACTCCCCATGACTGTAATAAACTCCACTGGGGTCCTTTTGAACCCTTTCCCGGGCCCTTCGGTTTTAAGTCAAACGCACTACCACTGAGCTACAAGCTGAGTAGCCAAGGTGTAGCAGTTGCATGTAAATTTACTGGAACAGATTTTGGTTATGCAAATATATTAAATTCCTATTTCTCCTATAAATTCCTCTAAAGATTTTGTACGTAGTGATCATGTGACCTCATGATCTTTCCTATCCTTATGGTACTAATCTGCAGGCAGATTTCAGGACCTTACAGAGTTTCTTCAAGTGTCTGAGCAGGTGTGGGCTGCACGCTGGCACCGCGTACTCATTGACTTCACTGACGATTGTCGTATGTATGTAAGGTTCTGAAGGAGTCTTAATTCCTGTTCCTGAATTATGTTCTCAGGTTTGGTAATCACTGCCGTTTTATGGTTCATATTCAGTTCTGGATATATGCGAGGTGTTATATATGCGAGGTGTTATATATGCGAGGTGTTATATATGCGAGGTGTTATATATGCGAGGTGTTATATATGCGTGGTGTTATATTCGTCACAGGTCTTTGTCACCCTCTGATATTTGCAGTCTCCGGTCTGCAGTACCTATTCCTATTTTCATGAACTTTCATTTTTTTGAGTACTAGTACATCTGTACAAGTCGGCTGTGCTAGTACCGCTGTACAAGTCGGCTGTGCTAGTACCGCTATATAAGTCGGCTGTGCTAGTACCGCAGTACAAGTCGGCTGTGCTAGTACCGCTATATAAGTCGGCTGTGCTAGTACAGCTGTATAAGTCGGTTGTGCTAGTACCGCTATACAAGTCGGTTGTGCTAGTACCGCTATACAAGTCGGCTGTGCTAGTACCGCTATATAAGTCGGCTGTGCTAGTACCGCTATACAAGTCGGCTGTGCTAGTACCGCTGTATAAGTCGGCTGTGCTAGTACCGCTGTATAAGTCGGCTGTGCTAGTACCGCTGTATAAGTCGGCTGTGCTAGTACCGCTGTACAAGTCGGCTGTGCTAGTACCGCTGTACAAGTCGGCTGTGCTAGTACCGCTGTACAAGTCGGCTGTGCTAGTACCGCTGTACAAGTCGGCTGTGCTAGTACCGCTGTACAAGTCGGCTGTGCTAGTACCGCTGTACAAGTCGGCTGTGCTAGTACCGCTGTACAAGTCGGCTGTGCTAGTACCGCTGTACAAGTCGGCTGTGCTAGTACCGCTGTACAAGTCGGCTGTGCTAGTACCGCTGTACAAGTCGGCTGTGCTAGTACCGCTGTATAAGTCGGCTGTGCTAGTACCGCTGTATAAGTCGGCTGTGCTAGTACCGCTGTACAAGTCGGCTGTGCTAGTACCGCTGTACAAGTCGGCTGTGCTAGTACCGCTGTACAAGTCGGCTGTGCTAGTACCGCTGTACAAGTCGGCTGTGCTAGTACCGCTGTACAAGTCGGCTGTGCTAGTACCGCTGTACAAGTCGGCTGTGCTAGTACCGCTGTACAAGTCGGCTGTGCTAGTACCGCTGTACAAGTCGGCTGTGCTAGTACCGCTGTACAAGTCGGCTGTGCTAGTACCGCTGCTCTCCTTTATAAACTCTGGTTGTTTGACTTCCTCTTGCCGAGTCTCTTATTTCTAGCTTCTGTTTGACTTCCTGGAGGCTGCGGTTCATCCTCCCGAGCCTGATCGCTCTTCTCCAGCCAGCCTAATCCAGCCAACCGACTAAAGCCAGCTTGCACAGCCTACTCCAGCCAGCTCGCACAGCCTACTCCAGACGGCTCGCACAGCCTACTCCAGCCAGCTTGCACAGCCTACTCCAGCCAACTTGCACAGCCTACTCCAGCCAGCTTGCACATCCTACTCCAACCAGCTTGCACAGCCTATTCCAGCCAGCTTGCACAGCCTATTCCAGCCAGCTTGCACAGCCTACTCCAGCCAGCTTGCACAGCCTACTCCAGCCAGCTTGCACAGCCTACTCCAGCCAGCTTGCACAGCCTACTCCAGCCAGCTTGCACAGCCTACTCCAGCCAGCTCGCACAGCCTACTCCAGCCAGCTCGCACAGCCTACTCCAGCCAGCTTGCACAGCCTACTCCAGCCAGCTTGCACATCCTACTCCAACCAGCTTGCACAGCCTATTCCAGCCAGCTTGCACAGCCTATTCCAGCCAGCTCGCACAGCCTATTCCAGCCAGCTTGCACAGCCTACTCCAGCCAGCTTGCACAGCCTACTGCAGCCAGCTTGCACAGCCTACTCCAGCCAGCTTGCACAGCCTACTCCAGCCAGCTTGCACAGCCTACTCCAGCCAGCTCGCACAGCCTACTCCAGCCAGCTCGCACAGCCTACTCCAGCCAGCTCGCACAGCCTACTCCAGCCAGCTCGCACAGCCTACTCCAGCCAGCTTGCACAGCCTACTCCAGCCAGATTGCACAGCCTACTCCAGCCAGCTCGCACAGCCTACTCCAGCCAGCTCGCACAGCCTACTCCAGCCAGCTTGCACAGTCTACTCCAGTCATCTTGCTGCTGATCTAATGGTCCATTAAACTGAAGCTAGTCTCACTCTCCGTGGATCATACATGGTTGCCTCACGTACTCTAGTCCTTGCATGACCCCAACGGGCTTAGCGCTTCCTCGTGAGAATTAACCTTTGAGCTACTGAGTTATTAGGCAAGATCAGTAAGTCACAAGTTTGCTAGCTCTCCTGTCAACAGTTGAACTTATTTCAGTCAGTAGTTGAACTTGATCCAATCAGTGAATTAACTTGTTCCAGTCACCAGTTTAACCAGCTCTAGTCAAATTAACCAGTTTCAGTCGTCAGTTTAACCAGCTCCAGTCAGTTTAACCAGTTCCAGTCGTCAGTTTAACCAGCTCCAGTCAGTTTAACCAGTTCCAGTCGTCAGTTTAACCAGCTCCAGTCAGATTAACCAGTTCCAGTCAGCAGTTTAAGCAGTTCCAGCGAGTAGTTTGGATGTGATACTCCAGCTATTAATCTCTCAAGTCAGTTGTTGAATGTTCTTGTGGTACGTTAAAGCATGTATTAGTGTTTTCAGCATGAATGCTGGTGATGTATCCATGCTGGTGATGTATCCGTGGTGGTGATGTATCCATGCTGGTGATGTATCCGTGGTGATGTATCCATGCTGGTGATGTATCCGTGGTGGTGATGTATCCATGCTGGTGATGTATCCGTGGTGATGTATCCATGCTGGTGATGTATCCGTGGTGGTGATGTATCCATGCTGGTGATGTATCCGTGGTGATGTATCCATGCTGGTGATGTATCCGTGGTGATGTATCCGTGGTGATGTATCCGTGCTGGTGATGTATCCATGCTGGTGATGTATCCGTGGTGATGTATCCATGCTGGTGATGTATCCGTGGTGATGTATCCATGCTGGTGATGTATCCGTGGTGATGTATCCATGGTGATGTATCCGTGCTGGTGATGTATCCATGCTGGTGATGTATCCGTGCTGGTGATGTATCCATGCTGGTGATGTATCCGTGGTGGTGATGTATCCATGCTGGTGATGTATCCGTGGTGATGTATCCATGCTGGTGATGTATCCGTGGTGATGTATCCATGCTGGTGATGTATCCGTGCTGGTGATGTATCCGTGGTGATGTATCCATGCTGGTGATGTATCCGTGCTGGTGATGTATCCGTGCTGGTGATGTATCCGTGCTGGTGATGTATCCATGCTGGTGATGTATCCATGCTGGTGATGTATCCATGCTGGTGATGTATCCGTGGTGGTGATGTATCCATGCTGGTGATGTATCCGTGCTGGTGATGTATCCATGCTGGTGATGTATCCATGCTGGTGATGTATCCATGCTGGTGATGTATCCATGCTGGTGATGTATCCATGCTGGTGATGTATCCATGCTGGTGATGTATCCGTGGTGATGTATCCATGCTGGTGATGTATCCATGGTGGTGATGTATCCATGCTGGTGATGTATCCATGCTGGTGATGTATCCGTGGTGATGTATCCATGCTGGTGATGTATCCATGGTGGTGATGTATCCGTGGTGATGTATCCGTGCTGGTGATGTATCCATGCTGGTGATGTATCCGTGCTGGTGATGTATCCATGCTGGTGATGTATCCGTGATGATGATGTATCCGTGCTGGTGATGTATCCATGCTGGTGATGTATCCGTGCTGGTGATGTATCCATGCTGGTGATGTATCCGTGCTGGTGATGTATCCATGCTGGTGATGTATCCGTGGTGATGTATCCATGCTGGTGATGTATCCATGGTGGTGATGTATCCGTGCTGGTCATGTATCCGTGCTGGTGATGTATCCATGCTGGTGATGTATCCATGCTGGTGATGTATCCATGCTGGTGATGTATCCGTGGTGATGTATCCATGCTGGTGATGTATCCATGCTGGTGATGTATCCATGGTGGTGATGTATCCGTGGTGGTGATGTATCCATGCTGGTGATGTATCCATGGTGGTGATGTATCCATGCTGGTGATGTATCCATGCTGGTGATGTATCCATGCTGGTGATGTATCCGTGCTGGTGATGTATCCATGCTGGTGATGTATCCGTGCTGGTGATGTATCCATGCTGGTGATGTATCCGTGGTGATGTATCCGTGGTGATGTATCCATGCTGGTGATGTATCCGTGGTGATGTATCCATGCTGGTGATGTATCCATGGTGGTGATGTATCCATGCTGGTGATGTATCCATGCTGGTGATGTATCCGTGGTGATGTATCCATGCTGGTGATGTATCCATGCTGGTGATGTATCCGTGCTGGTGATGTATCCATGCTGGTGATGTATCCGTGGTGATGTATCCATGCTGGTGATGTATCCATGCTGGTGATGTATCCGTGCTGGTGATGTATCCATGGTGGTGATGTATCCATGGTGGTGATGTATCCATGCTGGTGATGTATCCGTGCTGGTGATGTATCCGTGCTGGTGATGTATCCATGCTGGTGATGTATCCGTGCTGGTGATGTATCCGTGCTGGTGATGTATCCATGCTGGTGATGTATCCGTGGTGATGTATCCATGCTGGTGATGTATAAATGCTAGTGATGTATCCGTGCTGGTGATGTATCCATGCTGGTGATGTATCCGTGGTGATGTATCCATGCTGGTGATGTATCCGTGCTGGTGATGTATCCATGCTGGTGATGTATCCATGGTGGTGATGTATCCGTGATGATGATGTATCCATGCTGGTGATGTATCCGTGGTGATGTATCCATGCTGGTGATGTATCCATGCTGGTGATGTATCCGTGCTGGTGATGTATCCATGCTGGTGATGTATCCGTGGTGATGTATCCATGCTGGTGATGTATCCGTGGTGATGTATCCATGCTGGTGATGTATCCGTGGTGATGTATCCATGCTGGTGATGTATCCGTGGTGATGTATCCGTGCTGGTGATGTATCCATGCTGGTGATGTATCCGTGGTGATGTATCCGTGCTGGTGATGTATCCGTGGTGATGTATCCATGCTGGTGATGTATCCATGGTGGTGATGTATCCGTGGTGATGTATCCGTGCTGGTGATGTATCCGTGGTGATGTATCCGTGCTGGTGATGTATCCGTGGTGATGTATCCATGCTGGTGATGTATCCATGCAGGTGATGTATCCGTGGTGATGTATCCGTGGTGATGTATCCGTGGTGATGTATCCGTGGTGGTGATGTATCCGTGCTGGTGATGTATCCGTGGTGATGTATCCGTGCTGGTGATGTATCCATGCTGGTGATGTATCCGTGCTGGTGATGTATCCGTGGTGATGTATCCATGCTGGTGATGTATCCATGCTGGTGATGTATCCATGCTGGTGATGTATCCATGGTGGTGATGTATCCGTGCTGGTGATGTATCCGTGGTGATGTATCCGTGCTGGTGATGTATCCATGCTGGTGATGTATCCGTGGTGATGTATCCGTGCTGGTGATGTATCCATGCTGGTGATGTATCCATGCTGGTGATGTATCCGTGGTGATGTATCCGTGCTGGTGATGTATCCATGCTGGTGATGTATCCGTGCTGGTGATGTATCCATGCTGGTGATGTATCCATGCTGGTGATGTATCCGTGGTGATGTATCCATGCTGGTGATGTATCCATGCTGGTGATGTATCCGTGGTGATGTATCCATGCTGGTGATGTATCCGTGGTGATGTATCCATGCTGGTGATGTATCCATGCTGGTGATGTATCCATGCTGGTGATGTATCCATGCTGGTGATGTATCCATGCTGGTGATGTATCCATGCTGGTGATGTATCCATGCTGGTGATGTATCCATGCTGGTGATGTATCCGTGGTGGTGATGTATCCATGCTGGTGATGTATCCATGCTGGTGATGTATCCATGCTGGTGATGTATCCATGCTGGTGATGTATCCATGCTGGTGATGTATCCATGCTGGTGATGTATGCGTCCTGGTGATGTATCCATGCTGGTGATGTATCCATGCTGGTGATGTATCCGTGGTGGTGATGTATCCGTGGTGATGTATCCATGCTGGTGATGTATCCATGCTGGTGATGTATCCGTGGTGATGTATCCATGCTGGTGATGTATCCATGCTGGTGATGTATCCGTGCTGGTGATGTATGCGTGCCGGTGATGTATGCGTGCTGGTGATGTATGCGTGCTGGTGATGTATGCGTGCTGGTGATGTATGCGTGCTGGTGATGCATGCGTGCTGGTGATGTATGCGTGCTGGTGATGTATGCGTGCTGGTGATGTATGCGTGCTGGTGATGTATGCGTGCTGGTGATGTATGCGTGCTGGTGATGCATGCGTGCTGGTGATGTATGCGTGCTGGTGATGCATGCGTGCTGGTGATGTATGCGTGCCGGTGATGTATGCGTGCCGGTGATGCATGCGTGCTGGTGATGTATGCGTGCTGGTGATGTATGCGTGCTGGTGATGTATGCGTGCTGGTGATGCATGCGTGCTGGTGATGTATGCGTGCTGGTGATGTATGCGTGCTGGTGATGCATGCGTGCTGGTGATGTATGCGTGCTGGTGATGCATGCGTGCTGGTGATGTATGCGTGCTGGTGATGTATGCGTGCTGGTGATGTATGCGTGCTGGTGATGCATGCGTGCTGGTGATGTATGCGTGCTGGTGATGTATGCGTGCTGGTGATGTATGCGTGCTGGTGATGTATGCGTGCTGGTGATGTATGCGTGCTGGTGATGCATGCGTGCTGGTGATGTATGCGTGCTGGTGATGCATGCGTGCTGGTGATGTATGCGTGCCGGTGATGTATGCGTGCTGGTGATGCATGCGTGCTGGTGATGTATGCGTGCTGGTGATGTATGCGTGCTGGTGATGTATGCGTGCTGGTGATGCATGCGTGCTGGTGATGTATGCGTGCTGGTGATGTATGCGTGCTGGTGATGCATGCGTGCTGGTGATGTATGCGTGCTGGTGATGCATGCGTGCTGGTGATGTATGCGTGCTGGTGATGTATGCGTGCTGGTGATGTATGCGTGCTGGTGATGCATGCGTGCTGGTGATGTATGCGTGCTGGTGATGCATGCGTGCTGGTGATGTATGCGTGCCGGTGATGTATGCGTGCCGGTGATGTATGCGTGCCGGTGATGCATGCGTGCTGGTGATGTATGCGTGCTGGTGATGTATGCGTGCTGGTGATGTATGCGTGCCGGTGATGTATGCGTGCCGGTGATGTATGCGTGCCGGTGATGTATGCGTGCTGGTGATGTATGCGTGCCGGTGATGTATGCGTGCCGGTGATGTATGCGTGCCGGTGATGTATGCGTGCCGGTGATGCATGCGTGCTGGTGATGTATGCGTGCCGGTGATGTATGCGTGCCGGTGATGCATGCGTGCTGGTGATGTATGCGTGCTGGTGATGTATGCGTGCTGGTGATGCATGCGTGCTGGTGATGCATGCGTGCTGGTGATGTATGCGTGCTGGTGATGCATGCGTGCTGGTGATGCATGCGTGCTGGTGATGTATGCGTGCTGGTGATGCACAATGCACTGCTGGTCTTGGAGTTTAATAATTTCGTTTCCTTGGGAAAGAGTAGGCAACATGTGTGTATAGTGAACTGGTGTATCATTTTAAATTCACAGGTCAAGAGTCAGAATAAATAAGGCGGGGAATAAAAGTCACAATATCGTAGCACAATTCACGACACGTACTTATCAGAGGAAGCTTATCAAGACGTTCTTGTAAATTCAGGATCATTGTCAAGTCACAAATGAGTGAGAAACAGCAGAGTACATGTACATGTACAAGGTATACAGTCCTAGCTGACGTCAATGACATACTACTATATAGAAAGCTGCTTGTTATGTTGAGCATTTCGGGCAAATTAGGTCGATTTTCTCTGACACTCACACCAGTTGACTAACACTCAGGTACCCATTTTACTGATGGGTGAACAGGGACAGCAGGTGTCTTATGGAAATATGTCCGAAAGTTTTCCAGCCATACCGAGGGATCTATCCCCGGACCTCATTGTGTGAGCTGAGTGCACTAACGATCGAACTACGGGACACCGCAGACATAGCACTCAACTTGAATTCAGTAAGTTGAGTGGCAATGACCAATTATTACGGAATTATACACTCAGTAACTCAGAGATCAAGCATCACAACTAACAAATTATTTGCATCAGCTTATGGCCCTGTCCAGTGGCCTCCCACATTCTCCTGCATCAAACCACTAGTTCAGTCCTCGTTACATTTAGACAATTTGCTTCATATATATATGTCGTGCCGAATATGTAAAACTGGTCAATTAGCAAGAACTCTTTTAAAATTAAGTTCTTTCTAAAATTTTCTCTTATACGTTTGAAGATATATTTTTTTCATTAATGTTAATGTAAAAATTTATAATTTTGCATCAAAAGAATCTTAGAAAACTTACCTAACCTTATTATAACAAGTACAATTTATTTTATCCTAACCCAACTAAATATATTTTAGATTTCTTTACAATAATTTAATACTAAACAAACACAGTGAAATATATTTTTTTTTCGTTAGGTTCAGAATGATTTTGACGAAATTATTGCATACACAAATTTTCACTTGTTCTATATGGCAAGATGAGCGTTGCTATTTAAGCCAAGATCGCAAGTTCTGCCTATTCGGCACGACATATATATATATATATATATATATATAATATATATATATATATATATAATGTAAGCAATAACGCACTGCGGCGAGCCAAGGGCTCGAACCCGCGTTGTTTTATCTCATGATGCTTTAACCGCTGGACCGTACAATCCTACAAACAGCATGAGCCTAGCGAACTAGGCTTGCTTCATGATACGAGGACATACGTTGGTGTGGCAACCTCAGAGCTTGTGGCCTGGTGGCAAAGCTCACGCTTCACACGCCGAGGGTCCAGGTTCGATTGCCGGCGAGGGTAAAACATTGGTCGTGTTTCCTTACATCAGTTGTCTATGTTCACCTATCGGTATAAATGGGTACCTGGGTGTCAGTGGACTAGTGTGGGTCGCATCCTGGGATAAAATTGACCTAATTTGCCTCAAATCCTCAGCATAACAAGCGGCTTTCTATATAGTAGTATGTCATTGATGTCAGCTAGGACTGTATACCTTGTACATGTACTAGTAGAAATAGATAAAAATTTCATTCTACTCCCAGTTTGAAACAACAAGGCTAGCCGCAGTGTTACTGCTTAAATACCACTTGTTCGTGGCTGCATTAATACGTGTACTGCTAATTTCATTCTCATCCCTGTTTGGTGTACTAGCCTTACGAGCAGCATTTATGAGATGACAATGAAATTAGCTTAGAAGCTCCCACACCTCCGAATGCCCTCGGATGGCGGCCAAACAGATAGCTGTGTGCTGGCTGCGCCATTCTTGTAGGGTTGGGTGGTCCTGTGGTTTAAAGCATCATGTGGTTCTCGCTTACCATGAGGCAGGCCAGTACAACATGGGTTCGAATCCTTGGCTAGCGTATCCCACCGAGGTAGGGTGGCCCAAAAGGAAAAACGAAAGTTTCTCCTTTTACATTTAGTAATATATACAGGAGAAGAGGTTACTACCCCCTTGCTCCCGGCATTTTAGTCGCCTCTTACAACACGCATGGCTTACGGAGGAAGAATTCTGTTCCACTTCCCCATGAAGGTAAGAGGAAATAAAAAAGAACAAGAACTAGCAAGAAAAATGGAAGAAAACCCAGAGGGGTGTGTTTATACATATATGCTTGTACATGTATGTGTAGTGTGACCTAAGTGTAAGTAGAAGTAGCAAGACGTACCTGAATTCTTGCATGTTTATGAGACAGAAAAAAGGACACCAGCAATCCTACCATCATGTAAAACAATTACAGGCTTTTGTTTTACACTCGCTTGGCAGGACGGTAGTACCTCCCTGGGCGGTTGCTGTCTACCAACCTACTACCTATATTCATAAATATATATATATATATATATATATACCGGTAACAATGGGCTAGTAACCCCTTTTCCTTTAATTACTAAAAAGAATGAGAAGAAAATTGTCAAAGTGGGAAGTCTGAATGTGCGTGGAAGTTATGCAAATGATAAGAAACAGATGATTGTGTATGTTACGAATGAGAAGCTGGATGTCCTGGCTTTAAGTGAAGCGAAGCTGAAGGGAGTGGGAGAGTTTCAGTGGAGAGGAATAAAAGGGATTAGGTCAGGGGTTTCAAATAGAGTTAGAGCTAAACAATTAGCAATAATGTTGAAGGATAAGTTATGGCAGGAAAAGAGGGACTATAAATGTATTAATTCAAGGATTATGTGTAGTAAAATATAGGTTGGATGTGAAAAGTGGGTTATAGTAAGCGTATATGCACCTGGACAAGAGAGAAGTGTAGAGGAGAGAGAGAGATTTTGGGAAATGTTGAGTGAATGCGTGGGGAGTTTTGAACCAAGTGTGAGAGTAATGGTAGTTGGGGATTTCAATGCTAAATTGGGCAAAAATGTTGTGGAGGGAGTAGTAGGTAAATTTGGGATGTCAGGGGTAAATAAAAATGGAGAGCCTATAATTGAGCTGTGTAGAAAGAGGTTTGGTAATAAGTAATACATATTTTATGAGGAGGAAGATAAATATATATACAAGGCACGTAATAAAAGTAGTTAGAATATGTATTGATGGGTGGATAAAAGGTTGATGGGTAGGCTCCAGGATGTACACGTTTATAGAAGGGCAACTGATATATCGGATCATTATTTAGTTGTAGCTACAGTTAGAGTAAGAAGTAGATGTGAAAAGAGGAAAATGGCAACAAGCAAGAGGGAGGTGAAAGTGTATAAACTAAGGGAGGAGGAAGTTCGGGTGAGATATAAGCGACTATTGGCAGAAGGTGGGCTGATGCAAGAATCAGTAGTGGGGGGTTGAAGAAGGTTGGAATATTTTAAAAAAATGCAGTATTAGAATGTGAGGTAGAAGTTTGTGGTTATAGGAGGGTGGGTGCAGGAGGAAAGAGGAGTGATTGGTGGAATGATGAAGTAAAGGGTGTGATAAAAGAGAAAAACGTTGCTTATGAGAGGCTTTTACAAAGCAGAAGTGTTATAAGAAGAGTAGAGTATATGGAGAGTAAAAGAAAGGTGAAGAGAGTGATGAGAGAGTGCAAAAGGAGATCAGATGATAGTGGAAGAGGTGCTGTCAAGAAATAAGAAAGAACTAAGAAATAAGAAAAAATTTTGGAGTGAGTTATACAAGTTAAGAAATCCTAGGGAACGAATGGATTTGTCAGTTAAAAACAGAAGGGAAGTTAGTAGATGGGGAGATGGAGGTTTTGGGTAGATGGCGAGAATATCTTGAGGAATTTTTAAATGTCGTCGAAGAAAGGGAAGCGGCAATTTCATGCACTGGCCTGTGAGGTTTACCATCTTTTAGGAGTGAAGAAGAACAGGATGTGAGTGTGGGGGGTGGGGGGTCCGTGAGGCATTACGTAGAATGAAAGGGGGTAAAGCAGTTGGAACTGACGGAATCGTGACAGAAATGTTAAAAGCAGGGGGGGGATATAGTGTTGGAGTGGTTGGTATTTTTGTTTAATAAATGTATGAAAGAGGGAAAGGTCCCTAGGGATTGGCAGAGAGCATGTATAGTCCCTTTATATAAAGGGAACGGGGACAAAAGGGACTGCAAAAATTATAGAGGAATAAATTTACTGAGTATACCAGGAAAAGTGTACGGTAGGATTATAATTGAAAGAATCAGAGGTAAGATAGAAAGTTGGATTGCGGATGAGCAAGGAGATTTCAGAGTGGGTAGGGGATGTGTAGATCAAGTGTTTACATTGAAGCATATATGTGAACAGTATTTAGATAAAGGTAGGGAAGTTTTTATTGCATTTATGGACTTAGAAAAGGCATATGATAGAGTGAATAGGGGAGCAATGTGGCAGATGTTGCAAGTATATGGAATAGGTGGTAAGTTACTAAATGCTGTAAAGAGTTTTTATGAGGATAGTGAGGCTCAGGTTAGGGTGTGTAGAAGAGAGGGAGACTACTTCCCGGTAAAAGTAGGTCTTAGACAGGGATGTGTAATGTCACCATGGTTGTTTAATATATTTATAGATGGGGTTGTAAAAGAAGTAAATGCTAGGGTGTTCGGGAGAGGGGTGGGATTAAATTATGGGGAATTAAATACAAAATGGGAAATGACAGTTGCTTTTTGCTGATCATACTGTGCTTATGGGAGATTCTAAAGAAAAATTGCAAAGGTTAGTGGATGAGTTTGGAAGCGTGTGTAAACGTAGAAAGTTGAAAGTGAATATAGAAAAGAGTAAGGTGTTGAGGGTATCAAATGATTTAGATAAAGAAAAATTGAATATCAAATTGGGGAGGAGTAGTATGGAACAAGTGAATGTTTTCAGATGCTTGGGAGTTGACGTGTCGGCGGATGGATTTATGAAGGATGAGGTTAATCATAGAATTGATGAGGGAAAAAAAGGTGAGTGGTGCGTTGAGGTATAGGTATAGACAAAAAGGTTATCTATGAGGAAAAAAAGGGAATGTATGACAGTATAGTATTACCAACACTCTTATATGGGTGTGAAGCTTGGGTTGTGAATGCAGCAGCGAGGAGACGGTTGCAAGCAGTGGAGATGTCCTGTCTAAGGGCAATGTGTGGTGTAAATATTATGCAGAAAATTCGGAGTTTGGAAATTAGGAGAAGGTGTGGAGTTAATAAAAGTTAGAGCGCTGAAGAGGGGTTGTTGAAGTGGTTTGGTCAATTAGAGAGAATGGATCAAAGTAGAATGACATGGAGAGCATTTAAATCTGTAGGGGAAGGAAGGTTGGAAGGAAGGGGAAAGAGAGGTTTTGTGGGCGAGGGGCATGGACTTTCAGCAGGCGTGCATGAGCATGTTCGAAAGGAGTGAATGGAGACGAATGGTATTTGGGACCTGACGATCTGCTGGAGTGTGAGCAGGGTAATATTTAGTGAAGGGATTCAGGGAAACCGGTTATTTTTATATAGCCGGACTTGAGTCCTGGAAATGGGAAGTACAATGCCTGCACTCTAAAGGAGGGGTTCGGGATATTGGCAGTTTGGAGGGATATGTTGTGTATCTTTATACGTATATGCTTCTAAACTGTTGTGTTCTGAGCACCTCTGCAAAAACATTGATTATGTGTGAGTGTGGTGAAAGTGTTGAATGATGAAAGTATTTTCTTTTTGAGTATTAATGTAGGTGGCGCCATTCAGTGGTTCCCTGAGGGTATTTAACTCGTTTATCACTGACTTGTCTGAACTTATGGGCCTTTTACTAGAATGAATTTGTTGAATTTAAATGTCCCTGATAGAAGCCTCTGAAGTTAATACTTTCTCTTTTTAATATAATGATCTTGCTGCTGATTAATATTAGTCTGGCAGTCTGTGTCAAGAGTAGAGCTTCAGAGTGATGGTTTTCTAAGGCATTTACCTTGTTGTAGTATGATCCAATCAACTGCAACTACACTCTTTCCTCCAGACAAACATTATTACTTCCCATCTTCTTGCAGTATTTGTAAATAGTGACGGTGCTTGAAGTAGACTCGTGCAGTATTTGTAAATAGTGACAGTGCTTGAAGTAGACTCGTGCAGTATTTGTAAATAGTGACGGTGCTTGAAGTAGACTCGTGCAGTATTTGTAAATAGTGACGGTGCTTGAAGTAGACTCGTGCAGTATTTAAGAACATAAGAACGATGGAACACTGCAGAAGGCCTACTGGCCCATGCGAGGCAGGTCCAAGTCTCCTACCGGCTTAAGCCAATGCACCCAACCTAGTCAGGTCAGGTCACATTGACTTAAGGGAGGAACACGGCAACCGACCTGGTAGCACAAGCTATCAGGTCTAACTCACACCCACCCACATCTACTCATGTATTTATCCAACCTATTTTTAAAGCTACACAACGTTCTGGCCTCTATAACGGTACTTGGGAGTTTGTTCCACTCATCCACAACTCTATTACCAAACCAGTACTTTCCTATATCCTTCCTGAATCTGAATTTTTCCAACTTAAAACCATTGCTGCGAGTCCTGTCTAGGCTAGATATTTTCAGCACACTATTTACATCCCCTTTATTTATTCCTGTCTTCCATTTATACACCTCAATCATATCCCCCCTAATTCTACGTCTTTCTAGAGAGTGCAGTTTCAGGGCCCTTAGTCTATCCTCATAGGGAAGGTTTCTGATACATGGGATCAACTTTGTCATCCTCCTTTGTACATTTTCCAGAGAATTTATATCCATTCTGTAATACGGTGACCAAAACTGTGCAGCATAATCTAAATGAGGCCTAACCAAGGATGTATAGAGTTGAAGAACAACCTGAGGACTCCTATTATTTATGCTTCTTGTTATGAAGCCAAGGATTCTATTAGCTTTATTGCGAACACTTATGCACTGTTGTCTTGGTTTCAGATTACTGCTAACCAGAACTCCTAAATCTTTTTCGCAATCCGTAATATTAAGATCTACATTATTTAGTTTATATGTGGCATGGTTATTGTCCTGTCCAACATTTAGAACTTTGCATTTGTCTATATTAAACTGCATCTGCCACTTCTCCGACCACTGCATCAGTCTATTCAAATCTTCCTGGAGTGCTCGAATGTCCTCGTCAGAATGAATTCGACGGCCTATTTTGGTGTCATCGGCAAACTTGCCGATGTCGCTCTTTATGCCCTCATCTATGTCGTTTATGTAGATTGTGAACAGCAGGGGGCCCAACACTGACCCCTGTGGAACACCGCTCGTGACGCTTCCCCACTCTGATTTCTCCCCATTTATGCAAACTCTCTGCTGCCTATTTGTCAACCATGCCTCTATCCAGGAAAAAATCTCTCCTCCTATTCCATGTGCTTTAATTTTCCTCAATAGTCTCTGATGTGGGACCCTGTCAAAAGCCTTACTGAAGTCCATATACACAATATCATATTCATTACCATGATCTACCTCCTCAAATACCTTAGTGAAAAAAGTTAATAAATTCGTAAGGCAGGAACGCCCCTTTGTAAAACCATGCTGAGATTCGTTGATTAATTTATGCTTTTCAAGGTGGCTACGAACTGCCTCGGCAATTATTGATTCCATAAATTTTCCCACTATGGAGGTTAGGCTTATTGGTCTATAGTTCGAAGCTAAGGACCTGTCACCTGTTTTGAAAATAGGTATCACATTTGCCATTTTCCACTTATCTGGCACCATGCCAGTTTGTAGTGATATGTTGAAAAGATTAGCCAAAGGTGTGCTAAGCTCCTCTTTACATTCCTTTAGAACCCTTGCATACAGTTCATCAGGGCCTGGGGATTTGTTAGGTTTTAATTTATCTATTTGCCTAAGGACCATGTCACTTGTGACCCTAATAGTGCACAGTTTATTATCGTCCTGTTCTACATAATTTATCATTACTGGAATATCGCTGGTATCCTCCTGTGTAAAAACTGAGAGGAAGTATGTGTTAAAAATTCTACACATTTCCTTATCACTGTCAGTGAGCTGACCCAAGGAACTTTTGAGTGGGCCTATCTTGTCCCTGATCTTACTTCTGTATACCTGAAAGAATCCTTTTGGGTTAGTCTTCGATTCTCTTGCAACTTTAGCCTCATAATCTCTTTTTGCTTTTCTAATTCCCTTTTTTATTTCTCTCTTTAACTGAATATATCGATTTCTCAATTGCCCCTCTCCTCTTTTGATTTGCCTATATATGCCTCTCTTTTGACCAATCAGATATTTTAATCTATTGTTCATCCATTTAGGATCATTTTTGTTTGATCTGATTTCCCTATTTGGAACATAATTTGACTGAGCAGCTAGAACTATGCCCTGGAAAGCATCATATCGGCAACCATCACCACCTACCTGACCCTTAGTCAGGTCATTCCAGTTCAGCCCACCTAAGTAATTTTTCAGTCCTATGAAATCAGCCAAGCGAAAGTCAGGGACGGAGACTTGATTGCCATTATTAGGGGAATTCCATGATATATTAAAACTGAGTGATTTGTGATCACTTTCCCCAAGCTCATCATTAACCTCAAGATTATTAATTAGTGTTTCCCTACTGGCAAGAACCAAGTCAAGGAGGTTATTTCCTCTAGTTGGCTCTGTCACAAACTGTTTTAAAAAACAATCCTGGATCGTATCAAGAAAGTCACCTGACTCTAAATTTCCTGTCAAATTGTTCCAGTCAATCTGTCTATAGTTGAAATCTCCCATTAGCACAACATTTTCGTATGTAGATGCCTTACGAATTTCGTCCCATAGAAGTTTACTGCACTCCCTATCAAGATTTGGGGCCCTGTAAATCACACCCAAAATTAGTTTTTCTCGGCCCTCGAGAAGCTGTAACCAAACAGATTCAGTGGCTGACGCTTCTAATTTAATATCTTGTCTAACACAACAATTTAAATTGTCTCTGACATACATCGCTACTCCACCACCTTTCCTGTTGACCCTGTCAGTGTGGAATAATTTATAGCCTTGTATGTGACATTCAGAGGGCATCTCTCTATCTTTCAGATTGAGCCAGGTCTCTGTTATAGCAATAATATCTATGTTTCCTGCACTTGCAATTAATCTTAGCTCATCTATCTTATTTCTTACACTCCTGCTATTAGTATAGTAAACCTTAAGGGAGCTAGTCCCTTGCTGCCCTCTGCTGTCCCCCTTTGTTTGCTGACCTGATCTATTGTCTTTATTGATAACTTCATGCTGAATGCCTTTTATACATTTACTGTTTCCAACCCAAGTGTTGCAACCTGCTTGTTTCCCACACACACCCATACCTCTATCTTCCATCAGTTTAAAATCATAGGCATTTCACCAATGGCCTTCTCAATCGAGTCTGCAAGTGCTACCACCCCAGCCCCAGAGAGATGTACCCCATCCCTTGCATACATATCATGTTTGCCATAAAAGTTGTTCCAGTTGTCAATGAATGGGATTGCAAGTTCCTTGCAGTATCTGTCTAGCCAGCAATTTACACCAATTGCCCTAGACAACCATTCATTTCCTACTCCCCTTCTAGGCAAGATGCTACATATGATTGGGATCCCTCCCTTAGACTTAATGAAATATATAGCTGACCTGTACTTATCTAGCAGCTCTTCTCTCCTACCCTTCCCAATATCATTTCCACCAGCACTGAGACAGATAATGGGCTTGTTCCCATTACCTGACATGATATTATCCAGCCTGTTGACAATGTCCCCAACACCAGCTCCAGGGAAGCACACTCTATCTCTCATCTTCTTATTCCTATTACAAAAAGCACGGTCAATGTATCTTACCTGAGAGTCTCCAACCACAAGAATGCGCTTACCTCCATTAGCAGGGGCAGTAGTACCCTTACCTTCACTGGCCACTGAAGTACATTCATCCTGAAGAACAGAGAAGCGATTTCCTACCTTCAGATCTTCACTCTTAACTTTCCTTACTCTGATGCGCCTTCCATTACTGTGAACCACTCGCCACTTGTAGCAGGTGCTGGACTGCACCTCACTGCTGGTAGCCGTTGCTACCTCCCCAGCTACAGCCTCCTCACAGCGAGAGACAGACTGCACCTCACTGCTAGAAGCCTCATTCCCCACAACTCCAGCCACCTCACACTCTCTCCCAGACCCATTGAGGTGGACCTTCAGCCTCCTAATCTCCTCCTGGAGAAGCAAGACCTCCTCCTTCAACTCTCCAACCTCAATTTTTAAAACACTGCAGAAGCAAGCCATGCTTTGGAACCGTCCACACTAATCCCCAAAGCAGCTCAGGGTCTGTGACCTCACGTGACGACTGACCACTGAGTACTGACGACTGACCACTGAGTATTTGTAAATAGTGACGGTGCTTGAAGTAGACTCGTGCAGTATTTGTAAATAATGACAGTGCTTGAAGTAGACTCGTGCAGTATTTGTAAATAGTGACGGTGCTTGAAGTAGACTGGTGCAGTGTTTCCATCTAACGACGGTGCTGTCCTCCACCGATAATGCCACCAGCCTCAAGCTGCTGAGGTAATTAAGCAGTCTAAAGGGTCTAAATCAAATCATGGTGGAAATAAAGTCTACACAACAGGTGTAAATTGTGGATAGTTGGTTTACTGGAGTACATATTGAAGACAGATGGACAAGCCTCCAATATTCCTTCCGTGAGTGCATGACTAAGAGTAATATATATATCTATATATATATATATATATATATATATATATATATATATATATATATATATATATATATATATATATATATACACACACACGCCTGTTCGTTCCTCAAGGCAACAACCTTGACTTCAGTGGTAGTGTCGCCTGCAGGATGGAGAAAGATATCCGCAAGCCTGTGGTAACAATCGTCGCATTGAGGG
Organism: Cherax quadricarinatus; assembly: GCF_038502225.1. Classification (NCBI taxonomy): domain Eukaryota; kingdom Metazoa; phylum Arthropoda; class Malacostraca; order Decapoda; family Parastacidae; genus Cherax; species Cherax quadricarinatus. Next base: position 15,438,511 of record NC_091356.1, on the reverse strand, counting down.
GGGAAAGAGTCGATTACTGCCAGTCACTCAATCACCTAGGACGACACCACCGCCACCAGTCACTCAGTCACCTAGGACGACACCACCGCCACTAGTCACTCAGCCAACGAGGACGACCTGATAAGATGATACTGACTTTGAAAGTGAGGAGGCACAGAATGGTACTTCCTCAGCCTCGAGACTCCGGAATCGAAGACACTTTGTGTGAAGTCAGCCGCTGTAAAAGTCTGTCGCGGCGTGAGGCATCTATTCAGAAGCTTCCAAAGAGACAAGAGTGCTCCCGACAAGGGGGAGGAGAAGCAATGAGAGCGACGCAGTAGGTGACACTCCAGTGACTGGAGGGAGGCAGCACTCGACGCTCTCCTCCACCCTCAGGTAGACATTCTTACAGAAAAGGAAGGTACAATGTCGATTACCCAGGTGCCTGGCTGGTTACACCATGGGTATGCTGAGCCACAAGTATATTTTTTACACACCATGACCATCTTCCACCGAGGCAGTAAGAGGGAAACTCATTCACCATCATTCAGTTACACTCTTGCCAGAAGTGTTTGGATATAATTCAAATGACAGTCCGAACTGCTGCATCCTCATCCCTCCAGAGTGCAGGTACTCGTCTTCCCACTTTCTAAACTCATATTTACCATGATGTTCTCATTGCTTGTGGCGGTAATTGAAAAAGACTATAATATAAAGGCCTACATTCAACTGTGTCTTCGCCAAATTTTAAATTAATCAGGTTTCCCCCGGAAAAGATAATCTTATTTTTGACTATTTTAAGACTCTATTCTGTTAACTGTGGATGACAACCTCCAGATGGTCTCTGGGTTACCACCCCCGAGGCCTGGTCTCAGACTTGGCTTCCTGGTCAGTGAGACTGTTACTGCTGGCTGTCCTTCATTGTTCACGTGATCGTGTCCCTCATTTTCGAATCTTCACAAAATAAAATAATTTCAGTGACCTTTGCAGTTTCGTCTGCTAAATCTTAACAGAATTTTCTCTTATTTCACGATCCTGGATGACAGGCTTTCAGAAGTATGGAACACCATATTAAGACTTCAGGAAGTGAGCATCCTTCAAGGACTAACTTGAAGACTACGCGTCGCGGCCTCAACTCCACATCCTTCAAGGACTAACTTGAAGACTACGCGTCGCGGCCTCAGCTCCACATCCTTCAAGGACTAACTTGAAGACTACGCGTCGCGGCCTCAGCTCCACATCCTTCAAGGACTAACTTGAAGACTACGCGTCGCGGCCTCAGCTCCACATCCTTCAAGGACTAACTTGAAGACTACGCGTCGCGGCCTCAGCTCCACATCCTTCAAGGACTAACTTGAAAACTACGCGTCGCGGGCTCAGCTCCACATCCTTCAAGGACTAACTTGAAGACTACGCGTCGCGGCCTCAGCTCCACATCCTTCAAGGACTAACTTGAAGACTACGCGTCGCGGCCTCAGCTCCACATCCTTCAAGGACTAACTTGAAGACTACGCGCCGCGGCCTCAGCTCCACATCCTTCAAGGACTAACTTGAAGACTACGCATCGCGGCCTCAGCTCCACATCCTTCAAGGACTAACTTGAAGACTACGCGTTGCGGCCTCAGCTCCACATCCTTCAAGGACTAACTTGAAGACTACGCGTCGCGGCCTCAGCTCCACATCCTTCAAGGACTAACTTGAAGACTTCACATAATTATATAATTAAAAGTTAGTGTGACGTGAATTCAAAAGCCCAACATTTTTATATCTTCACATGTTCTTAAGACTCCACAATTACATTTATAAAATAAGCAAGGAAGTGTAAATTAATATAATTAACTTTATTTACTGTCCGGGGACTTGAAACTCTCATATCACAGAATATGGAAATATCTTCTTTTGTGTTGAATTATTTTCAAGTTTGTTTACAAGGAACGATTTAGACTGTCTAAATTAGGGAAGATATATTCTTTGGTAGTCTACGGTGAAGGAATATTAACATCTCTTAGGCTACTTGTAACATTAAGGTATACTTCCTTAAGGTTACTAATAACATTAAGGTATACTTCTTTAAGGCTACTAATAACATTAAGGTATACTTCTTTAAGGTTGCTAATAACATTAAGGTATACTTCTTTAAGGTTACTAATTACATTAAGGTATACTTCTTTAAGGTTACTAATAGCTTTAAGGCATACTTCTTTAAGGTTACTAATAACATTAAGGTATACTTTAAGGTTACTAATAACATTATACTTCTTTAAGGCTACTAATAACATTAAGGTATACTTCTTTAAGATTACTAATAACATTAAGGTATACTTCCTTAAGGCTACTTATAACATTAAGGTATACTTCTTTAAGGTTACTAACAACATTCAGGTATACTTCTTTAAGGTTACTAACAACATTAAGGTATACTTCTTTAAGGTTACTAACAACATTCAGGTATACTTCTTTAAGGTTACTAACAACATTAAGATATACTTCTTTAAGGTTACTAACAACATTAAGGTATACTTCTTTAAGGTTACTAACAACATTAAGGTATACTTCTTTAAGGTTACTAACAACATTAAGGTATACTTCTTTAAGGTTGCAGCCTCGTGCATTAAGGTTTCTATAATCACCGAGGTGAGTGTCGGCACTCAAGTTATTTTTTAAAAATTCTTTTAGCGTTCACCCATTGAAGGAAGTTTTTATCGGAGGTTAAGTTGTTTAATTTGGCACTAGTTACAATATTTGCTTTATTGTTATTCTTTCTTTTCGTGTTCTTAATTTGTAAGTATCTGCTGGTGTTGAGGAACAACTGTATCAATGTTATTTTAGGCCCAGTGTTAGATTCAGATTCAGAAAGGATATAGGAAAGCACTGGTTTGGTAATAGAGTTGTGGATGAGTGGAACAAACTCCTGAGTACCGTCATAGAAGCTGAAACGTTGTGTGGTTTTAAAAATAGGTTGGATAAATACATGAGTGGGTGTGGGTGGGTGTGAGTTGGACCTAACTAGCTTGTGTTACTAGGTCGGATGCCGTGCTCCTCTCTTAGTGACTTGACTGACCTGACTAGGTCAAGGCATTGGCCTAAGCCGATGGGAGAATTGGACTTGCCTCGCAGAGGCCAGTAGGCCTGTTGCAGTGTTCCTTCTTGCTTTTGTTCTTATATTCTGCAATTTGTCCAAACCTCGTTCCCCAACTTGTCATATCACCACCACTAACATTTATTTTCCTTATATATCTCTCATCCAAACTTGTGGGTCACACATTCCTCTGAACATACCCGTCTCCTGTAAACTTTACATGGAGGTTAAATCAAAGCTCTCTCACGTTTTTTCTCCCCAATATGTTGTTGATACACCTCTCAGCAAACCTCGCATCGATCTCTTTTGAAACACTCTCTTATGCACCTTTTATTTTTTTCTTCATATCAGTCACTTGACTGAGGTAGTCAGCCCCTCTTTCCTTTCATCTCCCTCAAGAGTTTTCAAAGCTTCTTCGTGTTTCATTACAGCTTCAGCAGAGGGTCATCCTTCCTCACCTGACTTCCCTCTTTATGACTTACTTCCCTCTAAATGACATGGTAAAAAATTCTTCTAGCTCGCTGCCATGTTTATGAAAGTCCCTTTGAAAATGATCATGATTCAAGCCTCCTGCCTCCTCATTCCATCCTCCTACCTCCTCATTCCATCCTCCTACCTCCTCATTCTATCCTCCTACCTCCTCATTCCATCCTCCTACCTCCTCATTCCATCCTCCTACCTCCTCATTCTATCCTCCTACCTCCTCATTCCATCCTCCTACCTCCTCATTCCATCCTCCTACCTCCTCATTCCATCCTCCTACCTCCTCATTCCATCCTCCTACCTCCTCATTCTATCCTCCTACCTCCTCATTCTATCCTCCTACCTCCTCATTCCATCCTCCTACCTCCTCATTCCATCCTCCTACCTCCTCATTCCATCCTCCTACCTCCTCATTCCATCCTCCTACCTCCTCATTCTATCCTACCTCCTCATTCTATCCTCCTACCTCCTCATTCTATCCTCCTACCTCCTCATTCCATCCTCCTACCTCATTCTATCCTCCTACCTCCTCATTCCATCCTCCTACCTCCTCATTCCATCCTCCTACCTCCTCATTCTATCCTCCTACCTCCTCATTCCATCCTCCTACCTCCTCATTCTATCCTCCTACCTCCTCATTCTATCCTCCTACCTCCTCATTCTATCCTCCTACCTCCTCATTCTATCCTCCTACCTCCTCATTCTATCCTCCTACCTCCTCATTCTATCCTCCTACCTCCTCATTCTATCCTCCTACCTCCTCATTCTATCCTCCTACCTCCTCATTCTATCCTCCTACCTCCTCATTCCATCCTCCTACCTCCTCATTCCATCCTCCTACCTCCTCATTCCATCCTCCTACCTCCTCATTCCATCCTCCTACCTCCTCATTCCATCCTCCTACCTCCTCATTCCATCCTCCTACCTCCTCATTCCATCCTCCTACCTCCTCATTCTATCCTCCTACCTCCTCATTCTATCCTCCTACCTCCTCATTCTATCCTCCTACCTCCTCATTCTATCCTCCTACCTCCTCATTCCATCCTCCTACCTCCTCATTCTATCCTCCTACCTCCTCATTCTATCCTTCTACCTCCTCATTCCATCCTCCTACCTCATTCTATCCTCCTACCTCCTCATTCCATCCTCCTACCTCCTCATTCCATCCTCCTACCTCCTCATTCTATCCTCCTACCTCCTCATTCTATCCTTCTACCTCCTCATTCCATCCTCCTACCTCATTCTATCCTCCTACCTCCTCATTCCATCCTCCTACCTCCTCATTCTATCCTCCTACCTCCTCATTCCATCCTCCTACCTCCTCATTCCATCCTCCTACCTCCTCATTCTATCCTCCTACCTCCTCATTCTATCCTCCTACCTCCTCATTCTATCCTCCTACCTCCTCATTCCATCCTCCTACCTCCTCATTCTATCCTCCTACCTCCTCATTCTATCCTCCTACCTCCTCATTCCATCCTCCTACCTCCTCATTCCATCCTCCTACCTCCTCATTCCATCCTCCTACCTCCTCATTCTATCCTCCTACCTCCTCATTCTATCCTCCTACCTCCTCATTCTATCATCCTGCCTCCTCATTTCATTCTGCCTTCTCATTTCTTCCTCTTGTCTCGTCATTCCATCATCCTGCCTTCTAATTCCATCTTGCCTTCTCATTCCATCCTCCTCTCTTCCGATTCCTGCCTCCTAATAGCATCCTGCTCCCTCTTGATTTCATCCTTCCTCCTGATTCGAGCCTCCTGCCTCCTGATTCCTTCCTTGTAACCACATACTTACTGAGGTTGTAACATTGATGGGTTGACCCAACAACTGGCCTTTCAAAGGATCTCCAGTGAAAGAAGGTAGCTCTTCAGCCAAGAAATTGGACCTACCCTCTCAGTCCACGGATCGGACTTGATTACGTCCCATTTCCAAAGGCAGACAAACTCACAGTATAAACAATAGCAACAGCAACACCGGCCGTTGTTCAACAGCGTAAATTTTTAATTGGAGACCAGGAACATGATTGTAACAGATAAATCGGCTTACTGAATGTGCACAGAAGCCAAGTGAAAATCGGAAAATGTGCACATATTTAGTGTTAGTATTATAGTGACAGACTTTGACCTTTATGTGACACAAATTGTGCACATGGTATGATGGTTGTATACATGATACGACGTGTATACGGGGTAATATACCTGCTGCAAGATGTACACTTGATGGCATACATAGCAGAAAGTGTACACACAGTCTACAAGAGATATGCGAGTTTCTGAATTTTCCTTCTTGTTACGTCACTGGATAGTGACGCAGTCTTTTTACGTCACTGGATAGTGACGCAGTCTTGTTACATCACTGGACAGTGACGTAGTCTTGTTACATCACTGGACAGTGACGTAGTCTTGTTACATCACTGGACAGTGGCGCAGTCTTCTTACGTCACTGGACAGTGACGTAGTCTTGTTAAATCACTGGACAGCGATCCAGTCTTGTTACGTCACTGGACAGTGACTCAGTCTTGTTACATCACTGGACAGTGACTCAGTCTTGTTACATCACTGGACAGTGACTCAGTCTTGTTACATCACTGGACAGTGACTCAGTCACGTTTTATCACGGGACAGTGACTCAGTCGTATTACATCAATGGACAGTGACTCTTTTTACATCACGGGACAGTGACTCACTCTTGTTACATCACTGAACAGTGACTCAGTCGTGTTACATCAATGGACAGTGACTCTTGTTATATCACTGGAAAGTGACTTAGTCTTGTTACATCACGGGACAGTGACTCGGTCTTGTTACATCACGGGACAGTGACTCAGTCTCTCTAAACAGTTTCTCTAAATCATTTTCTCATATTCTGAAAATATGATTTGATATCCAATTCTCTTGAAACTTGTGATATTTCTGCCTCAAAAACAAGCCAAGATTTATCCAGAAATGTCTTTGACATGTGTGGATGTGGGTGTGTGGGTGTGTGTGTGGGTGTGTGTGTGGGTGTGTGTGGATGTGGGTGTGTGGGTGTGTGTGGGTGTGTGTGTGGGTGTGTGTGTGGGTGTGTGTGTGGGTGTGTGTGTGGGTGTGTGTGTGGGTGTGTGTGTGGGTGTGTGTGTGGGTGTGTGTGTGGGTGTGTGTGTGGGTGTGTGTGTGGGTGTGTGTGTGTGTGTGTGTGTGTGTGTGTGGGTACTCACCTAGTTGTACTCACCTAGTTGAGGTTGCAGGGGTCGAGTCAAAGCTCCTGGCCCTGCCTCTTCACTGGTCGCTACTAGGTCACTCTCCCTGAACCATGAGCTTTATCGTACCTCTGCTTAAAGCTATGTATGGATCCTGCCTCCACTACATCGCTTCCCAAACTATTCCACTTCCTGACTACTCTGTGGCTGAAGAAATACTTCGTAACATCCCTTTGATTCATCTGTGTCTTCAGCTTCCAACTGTGTCCCCGTGTTGTTGTGTCCAGTCTCTGGAACATCCTGTCTTTGTCCACCTTGTCAATTCCTCAGTATTTTGTAAGTCGTTATCATGTCCCCCCTATCTCTCCTGTCCTCCAGTGTCGTCAGGTTGATTTCCCTTACCCTCTCCTCATAGGACATACCTCTTAACTCTGGGACTAGTCTTGTTGCAAACCTTTGCACTTTCTCTAGTTTCTTTACGTGCTTGGCTAGGTGTGGGTTCCAAACTGGTGCCGCATACTCCAATATGGGCCTAACGTACACGGTGTACAGGGTCCTGAACGATTCCTTATTAAGATGTCGGAATGCTGTTCTGAGGTTTGCCAGGCACCCATATGCTGCGGCAGTTATTTGGTTGATGTGCGCTTCAGGAGATGTGCCTGGTGTTATACTCACCCCAAGATCTTTTTCCTTGAGTGATGTTTGTAGTCTCTGGCCCCCTAGACTGTACTCCGTCTGCGGTCTTCTTTGCCCTTCCCCAATCCTCATGACTTTGCACTTGGTGGGATTGAACTCCAGGAGCCAGTTGCTGGACCAGGTCTGCAGCCTGTCCAGATCCCTTTGTAATTCTGCCGGGTCTTCGATCGAATGAACTCTTCTCATCAACTTCACGTCATCTGCAAACAGGGACACCTCGGAGTTTATTCCCTCCGTCATGTCGTTCACAAATACCAGAAACAGCACTGGTCCTAGGACTGACCCCTGTGGGACCCCGCTGGTCACAGGTGCCCACTTTGACACCTCGCCACGTACCATTACTCGCTGCTGTCTTCCTGACAAGTATTCCCCGATCCATTGCAGTGCCTTCCCTGTTATCCCTGCTTGGTCCTCCAGTTTTTGCACTAATCTCTTGTGTGGTACTGTGTCAAAAGCCTTCTTGCAGTCCAAGAAAATGCAATCCACCCACCACTCTCTCTCTCTTGTCTTACTGCTGTCACCATGTCATAGAACTCCAGTAGGTTTGTGACACAGGATTTCCCATCTCTGAAACCATGTTGGCTGCTGGTGATGAGATCATTCCTTTCTAGATGTTCCACCATTCTTCTCCTGACAATCTTTTCCATGATTCTGCATGCTATACATGTCAGTGACACTGGTCTGTAGTTTAGTGCTTCATGTCTGTCTCCTTTTTTAAAGATTGGGACCACATTTGCTGTCTTCCATGCCTCAGGCAATCTCCCTGTTTCGATAGATGTATTGAATATTGTTGTTAGGGGTACACATAGCACCTCTGGTCCCTCTCTCAGGACCCATGGAGAGATGTTATCTGGCCCCATTGCCTTTGAAGTATCTAGCTCACTCAGAAGCCTCTTCACTTCTTCCTCGGTTGTGTGCACTGTGTCCAGCACATGGTGGTGTACCCCACCTCTCCGTCTTTCTGGAGCCCCTTCTGTTTCCTCTGTGAACACTTCTTTGAATCTCTTGTTGAGTTCCTCACATACTTCACGGTCATTTCTTGTTGTCTCTCCTCCTTCCTTCCTTAGCCTGATTACCTGGTCCTTGACTGTTGTTTTCCTCCTGATGTGGCTGTTCAACAGTTTCGGGTCAGATTTGGCTTTCGCTGCTATGTCATTTTCATATTGTCTTTGGGCCTCCCTTCTTATCTGTGCATATTCGTTTCTGGCTCTACGACTGCTCTCCTTATTCTCCTGGGTCCTTTGCCTTCTATATTTCTTCCATTCCCTAGCACACTTGGTTTTTGCCTCCCTGCACCTTTGGGTAAACCTTGGGCTCATCCTGGCTTTTTCATTATTCCTGTTACCCTTGGGTACAAACCTCTCCTCAGCCTCCTTGCATTTTGTTGCTACATATTCCATCATCTCATTAACTGGCTTCCCTGCCAGTTCTCTGTCCCACTGAACCCCATTCAGGAAGTTCCTCATTCCTGTGTAGTCCCCTTTCTTGTAGTTTGGCTTCATTCGTCCTGGCCTTCCTGCTTCTCCCTCCACTTGTAGCTCTACTGTGTATTCGAAGCTTAAAACCACATGGTCACTGGCCCCAAGGGGTCTTTCATATGTGATGTCCTCGATATCTGCACTACTCAAGGTGAATACTAAGTCTAGCCTTGGTGGTTCATCCTCTCCTCTCTCTCTTGTAGTGTGTGTGTAGTGTGTAGGGAGTGTGTGAGTGTGTGTGAGTGAGTGTGTGTGTGTGTGTGTGTGTGTGTGTGTGTGTGTGTGTGTGTGTGGGTGGGTGGGTGTGTGTGGGTGTGTGGGGGTTGTGTATGTATGTTTTGCGTGTATGTAAATAATAATATATTTTTATTTATTAACACATCGGCCGTCTCCCACCAAGGCAGGGTGGCCCAAAAAAGAAAAACTTTCATCATTCACCCCATCACTGACTTGCCAGAGGCGCGCTTACTGCAACATTAACATCCTTCCTTCAGAGTGTAGACATTATACTTCCCATCTCCAGGAATCAAGTCCGGCCTGCTAGTTTCCCTGAATCCCTTCATAAATGTTACCTTGCTCACACTCCAACAGTATTTCAAGTCCTAAAACCATTTATCTCTATTCGCTTCTAACACGTTCATGTATGCTTGCTGGAAGTCCAAGCCACGCACACAAACCTCCTTTACCCCCTCCCTCCAACCTTACCTAAGCGGACCAGTACCCCGCCTTCCCTCCACTACAGATCTATACACTTTCGACGTCATTTTATTTTGTTCAATCCTCTCTACATGTCCGAACCACCTCAATAACCCCTCCTGGGCCCACTGGATAATAGTTTTGGTAATCCCGCACCTCCTCCTAAATTTCAATCTACGAATTCTCTTCATTATATTCACACCATATTGCTCTCAGACATGATTTCTCCACTGCCTCCAGCCTTCTCCTTGTTGCAGCATTCATCACCCATGCTTCACACCCATACAAGATTATTGGTATAACTATACTTTCATACATTCCCCTCTTTGCGTCCATGAACGAAGATCTTTGTCTCCACAGACTCCTACGTGCATCACTCAAACTTTTCCCTCTCATCAATTCAATTATTCACCTCATCTTTCATAAACCAATCTGCTAACACGACCATTCCTAAATATTTGAACACATTCACCTCCTCCATACTCTCTCACTCCAATCTGATATCCAATCTTTCGTCACCTAATTTTTTGTGTGTCCTCATCACCTTACTCTTTCCTATATTCACTTTTAATTTTCTTCTTTTTCATACCCTTCCAAACTCATTCACCAACCTCTGCAACTTCTCTTCAGAATCACCCAAAATCACAGTGACATCAGCAAAGAGCAACTGTGACAACTCCCACTTTTTGTTAGTATTTATCTTTTAACTCCACGTCTCTTGCCATTTACTTCTCTTACAACCCCATCTATAAATATATTAAACAACCACGGTGACATCATACATCCCTGTCTAAGGCCTACTTTTACTGGGAAATAATCTCCCTCTCTCCTACATACTCTAACGTGAGCCTCACTATCCTCGTAAACACTCTTCACTGCTTTCAGTAACCTACCTCCTATTCCATACATTTGCAACATCTGCCACATTGCCCCCCTATCCACCCTGTCATACGCCTTTTCGAAATCCATAAATGCCACAAAAACTCTTTACCCTTATCTACATACTGTTCACCTATACGTTTCACTGTAAACACTTGGTCTACACACCTTTCCTAAAGCCTCCTTGTTCATCTGTTATCGTACTCTCCGTCTTATTCTTAATTCTTTTAATAATAACTCTACCATACACTTTACCAGGTATACTCAACAGATTCATTCCCCTACAGTTTTTGCATTCTCTTTTGTCCCCTTTGCCTTTATACAAAGGAACTATGCATGCTCTCTGCCAGTTCCTAGGTACCTTACCCTCTTCCATACATTTATTAAATAAAAGTATAAACCTGTCCAGAACTATATCCCCACCTGCTTTTAACATTTCTATCTTTATCCCACCAATCCCAGCTGTCTTACCCCCTTCCATTCTACCCACTGCCTCACGAACTTCCCCCACACTCGCAACTGGCTGTTCCTCACTTCTAAAAAATGCTATTCTTCCTTGCCCTGTATGCGAAATCACAACTTCTCTATTATCAACATTTAAGAATTTCTCAAAATATTCCCTCCATCTTCCCGATACCTCTAACTCTCCATTTAATAATTCTCCTCTCCCATTTTTAGCTGTCAAATCCATTCGTTCCCTAGGCTTCATCAACTTATTAATCTCACTCCAAATTTGTTGATAACATCTCACCCACTCTCTCATTTGCTCTCTTTTTACATTGCTTCACCACTCTCTTAACCTCTCTCTTTTCCTCTCCATGTACTCCTCCCTCCTTACATTTCTTCTACTTTGTATAATCATCTCATATGCTAATTTTTTCTCCCTTACTACTCTCTTTACATCGTTCCACTAATCGCTCTTTTTCCCTCCTGCACCCATTTTCTTGTAACCACAAACTTCTGCTGAACACTCTAACACTATATTTTTAAACCTACCCCATACATCTTCGACCCTCATTGCCTATACACTCGCTAGCTATCTATCCTCTAATAGTTGTTTATATCTTACCCGAACTGTCTCCTCCTTTAGTTTATAAATCTTCACCTCTCTCATACTTGCTGCTTCTATTTTCCTTGTATCCCATCTACCTTTTATTCTCACTGTAGCTACAATTAAAGTGATCTGATATATCTGTGGCCTCTCTGTATACATGTACATCCTGAAGTCTTTTATTTGTCAATACGTAGTCCAATAAACTACCGTCATTACGCCCTACATCGTAACTTGTATACTTATTTATCCTCATTTTTTTAAATATATTTTACCTATAACCAAACCCCTTTCTATACAAAGTTCAATCAAAGGGCTCCCATTATCATTTACACCTAGCACCCCAAACTTACCTACAACACCCTCTCTAAAAGTTTCTCCTACTTTAGCATTCAGGTCCCCTACCACAATTACTCTCTCACTTGGTTCAAAAGTTCCTACACACTCTTAACATCTCCCAAAATCTCTCTCCTCTACACTCCTTTATTCTTCAGGTAAATATACACTTATTATGACACACTTTTCGCATCCGACCCTCATTTTAATCCACGTAATCTTTGAATTTATACATTTATGTTCCCTGTTATCCTTCCGTTACTTATCCTTCAACATTTTTGCTACCCCTTCCTTAGCTCTAACTCTCTCCGATACTCCCGACTTAATCCCATTTATTTCTCCCCATAGAAACTTGCCAACCCTCTTCAGCTTAGAGCTAGGACATCCAACTTCTTTTCATTCATAACATTAGTAATCATCTATCATCCTCACTACATCCACGCACATTCAAGCATCCTGGTTTTATAAAGTTTTCCTCTCTTTTTTTCTTGTATTTTCTACAGAAAGGGTTACTAGCCCATTGCTATATATATATAATATATATATATAATATATATTATATATATATATTATATATATATATATATATATATATATATATATATATATATATATATATATATATATATATATATATATATATATATATATATATATATATATATATATATATATAGGAACATGTAGGTAGTAGGTTGGTAGACAGTACCACCCAGGGAGGTACTACCGTCCTGCCAGATGACTGTGAAACAGAAACCTGTAACTATTTTACGTGACGGTAGGATTGCTGGTGTCTTTTTCTGTCTCATAAACACGCTAGATAACAGGTATATCTTGCTACTCCTACTTACACTTAGGTCACACTTCACAGACACGCACATGCATATATATATACATACATCTAGGTTTTTCTCCTTTTTCTAAATAGCTCTTGTTCTTATTTATTTCTTCTATTGTCCATGGGAAAGTGGAAAAGAATCTTTCCTCCGTAAGCCATGCGTGTCGTATGAGGCGACTAAAATGCCGGGAGCAATGGGCTAGTAACCCCTTCTCCTGTAGACATTTACTAAAAAAGAGAAGAAAAACTTTATAAAACTGGGATGCTTGAATGTGCGTGGATGTAGTGCGGATGACAAGAAACAGATGATTGCTGATGTTATGAATGAAAAGAAGTTGGATGTCCTGGCCCTAAGCGAAACAAAGCTGAAGGGGGGTAGGGGAGTTTCGGGGGGGGAGAAATAAATGGGATTAAATCTGGAGTATCTGAGAGAGTTAGAGCAAAGGAAGGGGTAGCAATAATGTTGAAGGATCAGTTATGGAAGGCGAAGAGAGAATACGAGTGTGTAAATTCAAGGATTATATGGATTAAAATAAAGGTGGGATGCGAAAGTGGGTCATAATAAGCGTGTATGCACCTGGAGAAGAGAGGAGTGTAGAGGAGAGAGATTTTGGGAGATGTTAAGTGAATGTATAGGAACCTTTCAACCAAGTGAGAGAGCAATTGTGGTAGGGGACCTGAATGCTAAAGTAGGAGAAACTTTTAGAGAGGGTGTGGTAGGTAAGTTTGGGGTGCCAGGTGTAAATGATAATGGGAGCCCTTTGATTGAACTTTGTATAGAAAGGGGTTTAGTTATAGGTAATACATATTTTAAGAAAAAGAGGATAAATAAGTATACAAGATATGATGTAGGGCGAAATGACAGTAGTTTGTTGGATTATGTATTGGTAGATAGAAGACTGTTGAGTAGACTTCAGGATGTACATGTTTATAGAGGGGCCACAGATATATCAGGTCACTTTTTAGTTGTAGCTACACTGAGAGTAAAAGGTAGATGGGATACAAGGAGAATAGAAGCATCTGGTAAGAGAGAGGCGAAGGTTTATAAACTAAAAGAGGAGGCAGTTAGGGTAAGATATAAACAACTATTGGAAGATAGATGGGTTAATGAGAGCATAGGTAATGGGGTCGAAGAGGTATGGGGTAGGTTTTAAAATGTAGTGTTAGTGTTCAGCAGAAGTTTGTGGTACAGGAAAGTGGGTGCGGGAGGGAAGAGAAGCGATTGGTGGAATGATGATGTAAAGAGTAGTAAGGGAGAGAAAGTTAGCATATGAGAAGTTTTTGCAAAGTAGAAGTGATGCAAGGAGGGAAGAGTATATGGAGAAAGAGAGAGGTTAAGAGAGTGGTGAAGCAATGTAAAAAGAGAGCAAATGAGAGAGTGGGTGAGATGTTATCAACAATTTTTGTTGAAAATAAGAAAAAGTTTGGAGTGAGATTAACAAGTTAAGAAAGCCTAGAGAACAAACGGATTTGTCAGTTAAAAATAGTTGAGGAGAGTTATTAAATGGAGAGTTAGAGGTATTGGGAAGATAGAGGGAATATTTTGAGGAATTGTTAACTGTTGATGAAGATAGTGGAGCTGTGATTTCGTGTATAGGGCAAGGAGGAATAACATCTTGTAGGAGCGAGGAAGAACCAGTTGTGAGTGTGGGGGAAATTCGTGAGGCAGTAGGTAAAATGAAAGGTGGTAAGGCAGCTCGGATTGATTGGATAAAGATAGAAATGTTAAAAGCAGGTGGGGATATAGTTTTGGAGTGGTTGGTGCAATTATTTAATAAATGTATGGAAGAGGGTAAGGTACCTAGGGATTGGCAGAGAGCATGCATAGTTCCTTTGTATAAAGGCAAAGGGGACAAAAGAGAGTGCAAAAATTATAGTGGGATAAGTCTGTTGAGTATACCTGGTAAAGTGTATGGTAAGAGTTATTATTGAAAGAATTAAGAGTAAGACGGAGAATAGGATAGCAGATGAACAAGGAGGCTTTAGGAAAGGTAGGGGGTGTGTGGACTAGGTGTTTACAGTGAAACATATAAGTGAACAGTATTTAGATAAGGGTAAAGAGGTTTTTGTGGCATTTATGGATTTGGAAAAGGCGTATGCCAGGGTGGATAGGGGGGCAATGTGGCAGATGTTGCAGGTGTATGGTGTAGGAGGTAGGTTACTGAAAGCAGTGAAGCGTTTTTACGAGGATAGTGAGGCTCAAGTTAAAGTATGTAGGAAAGAGGGAGATTATTTCCCAGTAAAAGTAGGCCTTAAACAAGGATGTGTGATGTCACCGTGGTTGTTCAATATATTTATAGATGGGGTTGTAAGAGAAGTAAATGCTAGGATCTTGGCAAGAGGCGTGGAGTTAAAAGATAAAGAATCACACATAAAGTGGGAGTTGTCACAGTTGGCACACACCTAGTGTGTGCCAACTTACCACATAGTGTGTGCCAACTTACCACATAGTGTGTGCCAACTTACCACATAGTGTGTGCCAACTTACCACATAGTGTGTGCCAACTTACCACATAGTGTGTGCCAACTTACCACATAGTGTGTGCCAACTTACCACATAGTGTGTGCCAACTTACCCCATAGTGTGTGCCAAGTTACCACATAGTGCGTGCCAACTTACCACGTAGTGTGTGCCAACTTACCACGTAGTGTGTGCCAACTTACCACATAGTGTGTGCCAACTTACCACGTAGTGTGTGCCAACTTACCACATAGTGTGTGCCAACTTACCACATAGTGTGTGCCAACCTACCACATAGTGTGTGCCAACTTACCACATAGTGTGTGCCAACTTACCACATAGTGTGTGCCAACTTACCCCGTACATGGGGCATGTTGGCACACGTCAGTTTTTTTTTTTTTCTATAGAATGTTATGCTTTTGTTTCGAAAGAAAATTATTTTTTATATCATCAAAAGTAAAAGGAAGATTTACATTTTTCACTGGAAATATAAAATTACCAAAATCGTTTGTTGTTTTTCTTTCATCACTGAAAATATAAAAAGTGTGCCAACTAGCCCCGGTCTCCCATACATACTGTACAGAGTCTTGAACGATTCCTTACTAAGGTATCGGAATGCTATTTTCAGGTTTGCCAGGCGCCCGTATGCTGCAGCAGTTATCTTGTTGATGTGTGGTTCCGGAGACGTGTTCGGTGTTATGCTCACCTCAAGTTCTTTCTCCGTGAGCGAGGTTTGCAGTCTTTATCCACCCAGCCTATACTCTGTCTGCGGTCTTCTTTGCCCTTCCCCATTCTTCATGACTGTGTGTGTGTGTGTGTGTGTGTGTGTTCTTGAACATTTAAATGGTATAAAATACCGACAGGTTGTTAGGTAAGACACATATGCAACAGTTAGGGATCTTTATTTTCGAAATAAAGATCCCTAACTGTTGCATATGTGTCTTACCTAACAGTGTGTTCTTCCTCGAAAAATCGCTGAGAAACTCATTGCTTTAATAAAGTTTGTACACATTATTATTTATCAACTGAGTGGAATGATTGTAGCGGCGTTGATGAACCATGTCTAGTTATTTGTATCGTGTTCTCCATTAATTGCTTTATGCCCAAGGCTCAGCATTCTTTGCCAGAATAATTACCACAAACATTCGGGTAAACTGGAGTCTTGTCTGTGTGTTGATATACCGTCCTCCAGCTTTAATATTCAACACGATGTTACCTACGCTTCAGTCAGGGGTGCTAGAGAATTTCTGTATTGGGGGTTTAAAGGTGACTACCTGATTTTAGGGAGTTAAGGTACTGATTTTTCAAAGCAGATATGCTGTGTTTATTTATTATATATTACAGATAAATAAATATAGCAATGTTTGCTATAGATTCTTTTACTTACATTTTAATTAAGAGAGAAAATTGTCCATATCATAGAATACCAACAACAAAAATATTAAATATCAATAACTTGTAAAGTATCACAATAATGGTATTCACCTTGGCCTTATTAATGTAATGATATATAACAAAAATATAATACATTAATACTACTCTCAAATGTAATACTCAAGGTAATCTGGAAAGTGTGATTCTTCTGTTACGGCTGGCAGAATCAGTTTTGTAATAAAGTTGGTAGAATTACCGACAATATGTAAAGTAAAAGGACACAAGTGCAACTAATGTGACATTTTATTGTGGCAACGTTTCGCTCTCCAGGAGAGCGAAACGTTGCCACAATAAATGTCACATTAGTTGCACTTGTGTCCTTTTACTTTACAGAATCAGTTTTAATGACACTTTTAACATTCACACTTTTGCATCTTTTCAGACATTACTGCAGTATAACTTGTTCTGTCGTCACCACTGTTGTTGTTGGCAGTCAGTCAGGAAAAGTGACGTTCACACAATGCGGAATTAAGTGCTTAATAACTTAAGAACATAAAAACATAAGAAAGAAGGAACACTGCAACAGGCCTACTGACCCATGCGGAGCAGCTCCGTGTCCCCCCCCCCTCGGATTAGCCCAATGACCCACCCAGTCTGGTCACCTCCACTCAAGGAAGGAGCACGGGACCAGACCCAGCAGCACAAGCTAGTCAGGTCCAACTCACACCCACCCACACCCACTCATGTATTTATCTAACCTACTTTTAAAACTACACAACGTTTTAGCCTCAATAACTGTACTCGGGAGTTTGTTCCACTCATCCACAACTCTATTACCAAACCAGTGCTTTCCTATATCCTTCCTGAATCTGAATTTTTCCAACTTGAAACCATTCTGCGAGTCCTGCCTTGGCTTGAAATTTTCAGCATGCTATTTACATCCTCTTTATTTATTCCTGTTTTCCATTTATACACCTCGATCATATCCCTCCTAATTCTACGCCTTTCGAGAGAGTGCAGATTCAGGGCCCTCAGTCTATCCTCATAGGGAAGATTTCTGATACATGGGATCATCTTTGTCATCCTCCTCTGCACCTTTTCCAGAGCATTTATATCCATTCCGTAGTACGGTGACCAGAACTGAGCAGCATAGTCTAAATGAGGCCTAACCAAGGATATATAGAGTTGAAGAACAGCCTGAGGACTTCTATTATTTATACTTCTAGATATGAAGCCAAGAATTCTGTTAGCTTTATTGCGAACACTAATGTACTGTTTTCTTGGTTTTAGATTACTACTAACCAGAACTCCTAAATCCTTTTCGCAATCAGTAGTATTAAGATCTACATTATTTAGTTTATATGTGGCATGGTTATTTACCTGTCCAACATTTAGAACTTTGCATTTGTCAGTATTAAGCTGCATCTGCCACTTCTCCGACCACTGCATGATACTCAGCATGGATTCACAAGAGGCCGGTCTTGTCTAACTAATTTATTAACTTTCTTCAGTAAAGCTTTTGAGGCTGTTGACCACGATAAAGAATTTGATATTGTTTACTTAGTTTTTAGTAAGGCTTTTGATAGAGTTCCGCACCAAAGACTGTTAAAGTAGCAGCTCATGGCTTTGGGGGAAAAGTGCTCTCGTGGATCGAATCATGGCTCACAGATAGGAAGCAGAGAGTGTCCATAAATGGGGTTAAATCCGAGTGGGGATCTGTAACAAGTGGCGTTCCACAGGAATCAGTCTTGGGTCCGTTGTTATTTATAATATATATCAATGATCTTGATGAGGGAATTACTAGTGACATGAGCAAATTCGCCAATGACACAAAGATAGGTAGGATAATTGATTCAAACGTAGATGTTAGGGAACTTCAGGAGGACTTAGACAAACTATTCTTGGTCAGAAAAGTGGCAGATGCAGTTCAGTGTAGATAAATGCAAGGTTCTGAAGCTCGGGAGTGTCCATAACCCTAGCACTTACAAGTTAAATAATGTAGAACTTAGCCATACAGATTGCGAAAAGGACTTGGGGGTTATGGTGAGCAGCAACCTTAAACCAAGACAGCAGTGCCTAAGAGTACGTAATAAGGCAAATAGATTACTGCGATTTATATCAAAAAGTGTAACCAACAGAAGTCCAGAGGTCGTACTGCAGCTTTATACGTCATTGTTGAATTAGACATGTGTGCAACTCTTGGGTATTTTTATTGAGGAAACGTTTCGCCACATTGTGGCTTCATCAGTCAATACAAAGGAGAAACTTGAACAGGAGGAGAATGAGGTAATCAGTCCCTCAGCCTTGAGTCGATGTGGTCAGTCCATCAATCTTGAATAGAATACGGCATATGAGCGGAGAAGCAGCTTATAAACCGTAGACAGGTGAGGGGCAGCAGTCGTAGGTGGTATCACATTTGTCCAATGTGGAAGTAGGTTGTGCCCAAGGGCTAGGCAAGTGAAGAATTCCCAAGTATTAAGATCCCAAGATCTTAGATTATGCAGCTCAGTTCTGGTCTCCATATTACAGAATGGACATAAATTCGTTAGAAAACATTCAGCGTAGGATGACTAAATTAATACATAGCATTAGATTACTTGGATTTATCTCAAGAAGTATAAGTAACAGAAGTCCAAAAGTTATTTTACAGCTCTATACATCACTAGTGAGGCCTCATTTAGAATATGCTGCTCAGTTTTGGTCCCCTTACTACAGGATGGATATAGACTCATTAGAGAACATACAGAGAAGAATGACTAAAATGATTTACTGTGTAAGGAACCTCCCGTATGAAGATAGACTCAAAGCCTTAAATCTCCACTCTCTGGAGAGGCGTAGAATGAGGGGAGATATCATTGAAGTGTATTACCTGGAGTTTACCTGGAGAGAGTTCCGGGGGTCAACGCCCCCGCGGCCCGGTCTGTGACCAGGCCTCCTGGTGGATCAGAGCCTGATCAACCAGGCTGTTGCTGCTGGCTGCACGCAAACCAACGTACGAGCCACAGCCCGGATGGTCAGGAACCGACTTTAGGTGCTTGTCCAGTGCCAGCTTGAAGACTGCCAGGGGTCTGTTGGTAATCCCCCTTATGTATGCTGGGAGGCAGTTAAACAGACTCGGGCCCCTGACACTTATTGTATGGTCTCTTAACGTGCTAGTGACACCCCTGCTTTTCATTGGGGGGATGTTGATTCGTCTGCCAAGTCTTTCGTTTTCGTAGTGAGTGATTTTCGTGTGCAAGTTCGGTACTAGTCCCTCTAGGATTTTCCAGGTGTATATAATCATGTATCTCTCCCGCCTGCGTTCCAGGGAATACAGGTTCAGGAACCTCAAGCGCTCCCAGTAATTGAGGTGTTTTATCTCCGTTATGCGCGCCGTGAAGGTTCTCTGTACATTTTCTAGGTCAGCGATTTCACCTGCCTTGAAAGGTGCTGTTAGTGTGCAGCAATATTCCAGCCTAGATAGAACAAGTGACCTGAAGAGTGTCATCATGGGCTTGGCCTCCCTAGTTTTGAAGGTTCTCATTATCCATCCTGTCATTTTTCTAGCAGATGCGATTGATACAATGTTATGGTCCTTGAAGGTGAGATCCTCCGACATGATCACTCCCAGGTCTTTGACGTTGGTGTTTCGCTCTATTTTGAGGCCAGAATTTGTTTTGTACTCTGATGAAGATTTAATTTCCTCGTGTTTACCATATCTGAGTAATTGAAATTTCTCATCGTTGAACTTCATATTGTTTTCTGCAGCCCACTGAAAGATTCGGTTGATGTCCGCCTGGAGCCTTGCAGTGTCTGCAATGGAAGACACTCTCATGCAGATTCGGGTGTCATCTGCAAAGGAAGACACGGTGCTGTGGCTGACATTCTTGTCTATGTCGGATATGAGGATGAGGAACAAGATGGGAGCGAGTACTGTGCCTTGTGGAACAGAGCTTTTCACCGTAGCTGCCTCGGACTTTACTCTGTTGACGACTACTCTCTGTGTTCTGTTAGTGAGGAAATTATAGATCCATCGACCGACTTTTCCTGTTATCCCTTTAGCACGCATTTTGTGCGCTATTACGCCATGGTCACACTTGTCGAAGGCTTTTGCAAAGTCTGTATATATTACATCTGCATTCCTTTTATCTTTTAGTGCATTTAGGACCTTGTCGTAGTGATCCAATAGTTGAGACAGACAGGAGCGACCTGTTCTAAACCCATGTTGCCCTGGGTTGTGTAACTGATGGGTTTCTAGATGGGTGGTGATCTTGCTTCTTAGGACCCTTTCAAAGATTTTTATGATATGGGATGTTAGAGCTATCGGTCTGTAGTTCTTTGCTGTTGCTTTACTGCCCCCTTTGTGGAGTGGGGCTATGTCTGTTGTTTTTAGTAACTCTGGGACGACCCCCGTGTCCATGCTCCCTCTCCATAGGATGGAAAAGGCTCTTGATAGGGGCTTCTTGCAGTTCTTGATGAACACTGAGTTCCATGAGTCTGGCCCTGGGGCAGAGTGCATGGGCATGTCATTTATCGCCTGTTCGAAGTCATTTGGCGTCAGGATAACATCGGATAGGCTTGTGTTAACCAAATTTTGTGGCTCTCTCATAAAAAAATTCGTTTTGATCTTCGACTCTGTCTGGTTAGCGACTTGCTAAAAACTGAGTCATATTGGGACTTAAGTAGCTCACTCATTTCCTTGCTGTCATCTGTGTAGGACCCATCTTGTTTAAGTAGGGGCCCAATACTGGATGTTGTTCTCGACTTTGATTTGGCATAGGAGAAGAAATACTTTGGGTTTCTTTCGATTTCATTTATGGCTTTTAGTTCTTCCCGGTTCTGACGGGCATAAACAAGGGAGATATTAATGAAGTACTGAGGGTGTCGAACCAGGTAAGAACCAGAAATAATAGATTTAAGTTGGATAAATTTAGATTTAGAAAGGACATAGGTAAGTATTGTAAGTACTGAGTGATGACGTGTACTTAGCTCAGTGGTGACGTGTACTTAGCTCTGTGAAGACCTGTTTGCGCGCTCTCTACGAATTGAAGCAAGATGCCCTCCATCGAGCAACTTTACCAACAGCTTAAGGAAGAATTGAGGATGGCGAAGATGGAGATTCGGCGACTGACCGAGGAAAACAAGAAGATTCGTAGTAGTCCTCCTGTTTTGAGTCCTCAGGTCAAGAAAGGAAACTGGTCAGTGGCTGGACAGCAGGGAACGAAGTTGACGATCAAGAAGACCATTGGAAAGGTAGAAACGATGAAGAAGAAAGAGACTGCCGTGGAAACTGTTGTGGAAACATCTAATACATTCTCAGTGCTACCCGACAAATGTGAGTCGACTACTGGGAACGTCACGACGAACGACACCAAGGAAGGTAAGTATATTGTTGTAGTTGGGGATAGCCATGTTAGGTATATGGATAGGGCGTTCTGCTTGAAGGACAGGAGTAGGAGACAGAGGGTTTGCTTTCCTGGGGCTGGGATGGAGGATATTGTTAGCCGTCTGGATGACATGAGAGGTAATGGGAGCAATCCTATTATCTGTGTCAGTGCAGGTATAGGTCAGCAATAGAAATAATTAGGAGGAAGGGTGGGAACCCTGTCATATGTGGTATTTTGCCAAGGAGAAGAGTTGGAAATTAATGGTTGTCCAGGGCAATTGGTGTCAATTGCTGGCTGGACAAATACTGTAACGAAAATGCGGTAACATTCATTGACAACTGGGACCTCTTTTATGGCAGAAATGACATGTATGCCAGGGATTGGGTTCACTTATCTAGGTCTGGGGTGGAAGCACTGGCAACTGCAGTGGAGGGAACTATTAGGTCTTTAAACTAGGAATAGTTAGTGGTATGGGTTTTGGCAGGAAAACAGTGAAATCCCAGTGTAGTAATGAGTTCTAGGGGAACTAGTAATCAGAACGAGGTAGATATTGAAAAGCCACTGACACTGGGTGATAAGGACAGTAATAGGTTTAGTAGAAAAACAGAAATGAGCAGGAAGGGTAAAGAGAAAGGAGTCTTTCAATGCTTATTATGCTAATAGCCGTAGTGCTAGGAATAAGATGGACGAGTTGAGATTAGTTGCTAGTGCAGGTAACATTGATGTATTTGCCTTAACCGAGACGTGGTTTAATTCAAAAAGTCGGGACATGCCTGCGAAATGTCACATTCACGGTCTTAAATTGTTCGAAGTAGATAGAAGTATCGGGAAGGGGGGTGGGGTGGCATTGTATGTCCGAGATCGCTTGAACTGTTGCATAAAAACGGGTATTATTTCCCCTTGTAGGTTCTGTCACAAACTGCTTCAAAAACAATCCTGAACTACTTCTAAGAAGTCGTATGATTCTAAATTCCCAGTCAAGAAATTCCAATCAATATGACTAAAGTTAAAGTCTCCTAGAATTACTACATTATCGTGCCTTGTGGCCTTAACAATTTCCTCGCATAGTAGTCTCCCTTGGTCCCTAAGTTTGGGGGACGGTATATCACTCCTAAAATCAGTTTTTCATGCCCCTCTGACAATTCTATCCAGACTCTGTATGTGTTACTTCAGACTTAATACCCGTTTTTATGCAACAGTTCAAGCGATCTCGGACATACAATGCCACCCCACCCCCCTTCCTGATACTTCTATCTACTTGGAACAATTTAAAACCCTGAATATGACATTCTGCAGGCATGTTCCGACTTTTTTAATTAAACCACGTCTCAGTTAAGGCAAATACATCAATGTTACCTGCACTAGCAACTAATCTCAACTCGTCCATCTTATTCCTAGCACTACGGCAATTAGCATAATGAACACTGAAAAACTCTCCTTTCTCTTTACCCTTCCTGCTCATTTCTGTTATTCCACTAAACCTATTACTGTCCTTATCACCCAAAGTCCCTGGCTTTTCAATATCTACCTCGTTCTGCTTATTACTAGTTCCCCTAGAACTCGTAATATTACTACACTGGGATTTCACTGTTTTCCTGCCAAAACCCATACCACTAACTATTCCTAGTTTAAAGTCCTAACTGCTCCCTCCACTGCAGTTGCCAGTGCTACCACCCCAGACCTAGATAAGTGAACCCCATCCCTGGCATACATGTCATTTCTGCCATAGAAGAGGTCCCAGTTGTCAATGAATGTTACCGCATTTTCCTTACAGTATTTGACCAGCCAGCAATTGACACCAATTGCCCTGGACAACTTGTCGGTATTTATTACCAAGGTTTATACCATGAATTAATTGATCTACCATATTGTATTACTACTACTGCTACAATTTTTGTCACTACTACTACTACCACTAGTATTGCACCTCACTCTGAGCCTATATATACCCTCTGTGTCCATGTTTTGTCTGTAATGGCTTGATAAAGCTCCTGGAGAGCGAAACGTTGCCACAGTAAAATGTCACATTAGTTGCACTTGTGTCCTTTTACTTTACATATTGTCAGTAATTCTACCAACTTTATTACGACCTTAGCCTCGTAATCCCTTTTTGCTTTTCTTATTCCTTTCTTTATTTCTCTCTTTAATTGAATATATTGATTTCTTAATTGCCCATCCCCTTTTTTGATGCACCTATATGCCTCTCTTTTGACCACAGGAATGGGTTGCAGGTTTCTGTGATTTGTTTGTAGTTGTATTACGATTTGATGATTTTCTTAAGGGTGGGGTCCCCTCACCCTTGGGCCCCCATTGCCACCATTGGCTTCAGTCCTCAGTCGTGTGTCCAACGTTGCCAGAAATTATGGGACTTCAAGTCCCCAGAGGGCCTCCTTATCGCCGCACTGCCCTTCCCTCACCCCAAGGGCCCCCTTGTCGTCGTACTGCCCTTCCCTCACCCCAAGAGCCCCCTTGTCGTCGTACTGCCCTTCCTTCACCCCCAAGAGCCCCCTTGTCTTATTGCCTTTCCCTCACCTCAAGGATCCCCCTTGTCGTCGTATTGCCCTTCCTCACCCCAAGGGCCCCCTTGTCCTCGTACTGCCCCCTCACCCTTGGGCCCCCATTGCCACCATTGGCTTCAGTCCTCAGTCGTGTGTCCAACGTTGCCAGATTTCCCGTGTTATTTTCTTATTGGCGGTTAATTAAACATAAATATAACTTTATTTACGCTACCCATATACAAAACAGTTAATGTATAAATTTGTATCTCTGTTTTTATAGTTCAGAAATCGAAACACTGTGACCCACACGCAAACTCTCTTATTATTGTACCTGATGTAGAAGCACTGTAGTGAGCCTGCTGGACCTGATGTAGAAGCATTGTAGTGAGCCTGCTGGACCTGATGTAGAAGCACCGTAGTGAGCCTGCTGGACCTGATGTAGAAGCACCGTAGTGAGCCTGCTGGACCTGATGTAGAAGCATTGTAGTGAGCCTTCTACATCAGATCCAGCAGGCTCTATATAATAGAGTACTGCAGCAGGCCTACAGGGGCGCACTAAGCAGGTTCAACTTACTCATATACCAGTTCAACCTACTGTTAAATTTTCCCAATATTTCCGATTCGCTATTTCTTTCCACTCCCGTGTTGAATTTCCTCGGGGATTAATTAACAGGTCATTATCACTGTTTTTATTGTAAAATTTACATGCTGTGTGAGGGGAAAATGTTCTGAATTATGGCCGTAATTGAAGAGATAAGCCGCAATATACATTAAGGTAATGAGACGAGAGGGAGGGAGAGTTGTATATAATGAGAAGAAAGGGAGAGTAGTATACTCGTCTAGGTATTAATAAGAGAACGTTCTACTGTCGTGTGCTCTTGGGACGCTGTGTTGCCTCGTTCCAAGAAACTAAATCCAATTTGATTGCTTCTCATTCTCCAGGTGCTTCTTAAACGCTTATGAGTTTGGAACAATAGCCTTAGCCTACGTTTCTGTTGCATCTCTTACCTCGTAGTTTCATACCGTTGTATCGTGCCATAAAATTATCGTGTACTTCAGTTAACTCTTCATGTTTGAGTGAAGGAAGAGGAGGGAGGGAGAGAGGGAGATAAGAGATAAGGTGTAAAAAGAGGCATAAGAAGCCAGTGATAAGATGGTTATTCAGGTGTCTGAGAAACGTTCAGTGAGAGATAATGCGAGAAACCCATTAGCCAGTCAGTGCACCGGAACCATTAGTAAGTTAATCAGAATCAACATTATCTCATTACTGGCTCCCCCAGCTTACCCTCAGCTCCCTCCCCTTCCCCGTGCGTGTGTGTGTGTGTGTGTGTGTGTGTGTGTGTGTGTGTGTGTGTGTGTGTGTGTGTGTGTGTGGCAACACTGCACAGTGTAAATCTCTGGCAATAATAAATCTTTCAAAAAAAAAGGTACAGAAATTTCCACTCGACTTTCCTCTTGTGTTATGAGCCTTGTTGAATGTGAAGAACTCTTGATCCGAGGAAGTGGAACAAGAGTGATTGCTGGTCTACCTCACCCATTCCCTAGTACTCTGTTACATGTACTCTACCTCACCAGTTCTTCAGTACTCTGCTACATGTACTCTACCTCACCAGTTCTTCAGTACTCTGCTACATGTACTCTACCTCACCAGTACTTCAGTACTCTGCTACATGTACTCTACCTCACCAGTTCTTCAGTACTCTGCTACATGTACTCTACCTCACCAGTACTTCAGTACTCTGCTACATGTACTCTACCTCACCAGTTCTTCAGTACTCTGCTACATGTACTCTACCTCACCAGTACTTCAGTACTCTGCTACATGTACTCTACCTCACCAGTACTTCAGTACTCTGCTACATGTACTCTACCTCACCAGTACTTCAGTACTCTGCTACATGTATTCTACCTCACCAGTACTTCAGTACTCTGCTACATGTACTCTACCTCACCAGTTCTTCAGTACTCTGCTACATGTACTCTACCTCACCAGTACTTCAGTACTCTGCTACATGTACTCTACCTCACCAGTTCTTCAGTACTCTGCTACATATACTCTACCTCACCAGTACCCCAGTACTCTGCTACATGTACTCTACCTCACCAGTACCCCAGTACTCTGCTACATGTACTCTACCTCACCAGTACCCCAGTACTCTGCTACATGTACTCTACCTCACCAGTACCCCAGTACTCTGCTACATGTACTCTACCTCACCAGTACCCCAGT
The DNA here is from genome assembly GCF_038502225.1 of Cherax quadricarinatus. Taxonomy (NCBI): domain Eukaryota; kingdom Metazoa; phylum Arthropoda; class Malacostraca; order Decapoda; family Parastacidae; genus Cherax; species Cherax quadricarinatus. The sequence continues at coordinate 15,411,886 of NC_091356.1, read as the reverse complement.
ACTCTGCTACATGTACTCTACCTCACCAGTACCCCAGTACTCTGCTACATGTACCCCAGTACTCTGCTATATGTACTCAGCCTCGTGATCGTCTCTCAGGAAATTTTGTTTTCGCAGTTAAATATTAACAGTAAGAGAATAGAATTATAAACTTTGTATCGTAAGCTGCACCACATAGGACGTCCTTTGTTCACTGCCGTATTTCGCGGCTTACAAAACGCGGCTTATAAGATGCAGCTTATAAGACTTGCTTTCGTCATCGGACGTAACTGGGAGACCTACAACCCACCCCACACCCCAAACTTACAGCTCCCGTCACTGACCTTCAGTCTATAGGCCGCAGGGTGATTTTTGGAGACATTTTATGGAGAAAATGCGACTAATAAGGCGCATAATACGGGATGCACTGTATTGGCTAACTAAAGTGTAATAAAGACTTGTTAGTGTTCAGTAATAGCCCCAGTGGAAATGTCACTGACTTTTTTTTGGGTCATACTAGGCTCTCTACACATATGCTGCTATGTATGATAATCTATGTATTTGTGAATACATAAATAAACTTACATATGGAGACAGAAACACACATGGTTGAGTGATATGTATATTTTGACCCCCTTCTGGGATCTTCTTCCGCAGAAGAGGATCCCGGAGGGGTCGAAATATACAGATCAATCAACCTCCTGTACCTACCTAATTGTGGTTGCAGGAGTCGCGTCATAGCTCCTGGCCCTGTGTATGTGCCTCCATATGGTTTTTGAACATTGTTCTGAGTAATTATAGGATTAGACTTGGCACAATTATTGATTATATATTTTGAGTTGCATCTTGTGGGTTTGTGCTGCTCAAAGCTGGACATATTTAGCCTCATAATCTATGATTTGGGAGTAACTTAGGCTCGTGTGACTGGCTAGATAATGTGTTGTCACTTTTTATGGAACAAGTGATTTTATCAACGATTACTTTTTTTTATATATAACTCATTTCCATTGGTGAAACTTTTTCTTTGTCTGATTCCCCCCTGTGTTGCACATTTCCCTGTGACCTTGGCAAGTTTTATGCCTTTTCTTGAATAAATAAAGTAAGTCACTGAACTTTAAGGAGTGTTTGCGCCTCCATGTCACAAGTTCCGACTAATTGGTTTCCGCAAAACTCTTATATAATTGACTCGCAAAATAGTTACACAGCGAGTGTAAACAACCCAGCAAGTGAGGCTTCTAGCTCATGACAACCCAGTGCTGGAACTAACAGGTCAGTGCTGGAACTAGCAGGTCAGTGCTGGAACTAGCAGGTCAGTGCTGGAACTAGCAGGTCAGTGCTGGAACTAGCAGGCCGGTGCTGGAACTAGCAGGCCGGTGCTGGAGCCAGCAGGCCGGTGCTGGAACCAGCAGGCCGGTGCTGGAACCAGCAGGCCGGTGCTGGAGCCAGCAGGCCGGTGCTGGAACCAGCAGGCCGGTGCTGGAACCAGCAGGCCGGTGCTGGAACCAGCAGGCCGGTGCTGGAACTAGCAGACCGGTGCTGGAACCAGCAGGCCGGTGCTGGAACCAGCAGGCCGGTGCTGGAACCAGCAGGCCGGTGCTGGAACCAGCAGGCCGGTGCTGGAATCAGCAGGCCGGTGCTGGAACCAGCAGGCCGGTGCTGGAACCAGCAGGCCGGTGCTGGAACCAGCAGGCCGGTGCTGGATCCAGCAGGCCATTGCTGGAACCAGCAGGCCATTGCTGGAACCAGCAGGCCGGTGCTGGAACCATCAGGCCGGTGCTGGAACCAGCAGGCCAGTGTTAGGGCCAGCAGGCCAGTACTGGAACTAGCAGGCCAGTGTTAGGGCCAGCAGGCCAGTACTGGAACCAGCAAGCCAGTGCTGGAACCAGCAGGCCGGTGCTGGAACCAGCAGGCCGGTGCTGGAACTAGCAGGCCGGTGCTGGAACCAGCAGGCCGGTGCTGGAACCAGTAGGCCGGTGTTGGAACCAGCAGGCCGGTGCTGGAACCAGCAGGCCGGTGCTGGAACTAGCAGGCCAGTGTTAGGGCCAGCAGACCAATACTGGAACCAGCAGGCCGGTGCTGGAACCAGCAGGCCAGTGCTGGAACCAGCAGGTTAGTGCTGAAACCAGCAGGCCAGTGCTGGAACCAGCAGGTTAGTGCTGAAACCAGCAGGCCAGTGCTGGAACCAGCAGGCCAGTGCTGGAACCAGCAGGCCAGTGCTGGAACTAGCAGGTCAGTGCTGGAACTAGCAGGCCAGTGCTGGAACTAGCAAGCCAGTGCTGGAACTAGCAGGTCAGTGCTAGAACCAGGCCAGTGCTGGAACTAGCAGGCCAGTGCTGGAACTAGCAGGTCAGTGCTGGAACCAGCAGGTCAGTGCTGGAACCAGCAGGCCGGTGCTGGAACCAGCAGGCCGGTGCTGGAACCAGCAGGCCGGTGCTGGAACCAGCAGGCCGGTGCTGGAACCAGCAGGCCAGTGCTGGAACTAGCAGCCCAGTGCTGGAACTAGCAGGCCAGTGCTGGAACCAGCAGGCTAGTGCTGGAACTAGCAGGCCGATGCTGGAACCAGCAGGCCAGTGCTGGAACTAGCAGGCCAGTGGTGGAACTAGCAGGTCAGTGGTGGAACTAGCAGGTCAGTGGTGGAACTAGCAGGCCAGTGCTGGAACTAGCAGGCCAGTGCTAGAACCAGGCCAGTGCTGGAACTAGCAGGCCAGTGCTAGAACCAGGCCAGTGCTGGAACTAGCAGGCCAGTGCTAGAACCAGGCCAGTGCTGGAACTAGCAGGTCAGTGCTAGAACCAGACCATTGCTGGAACTAGCAGGCCAGTGCTAGAACCAGGCTAGTGCTGGAACTAGCAGGCCAGTGCTGGAACTAGCAGGTCAGTGCTGGAACTAGCAGATCAGTCCTGGAACTAGCAGGCCAGTGGTGGAACTAGCAGACCAGTGCTGGAACTAGCAGGTCAGTGCTAGAACCAGGCCATTGCTGGAACTAGCAGGCCAGTGCTAGAACCAGGCCAGTGCTGGAACTAGCAGGTCAGTGCTAGAACCAGGCCAGTGCTAGAACCAGGCCAGTGCTGGAACTAGCAGGCCAGTGCTGGAACTAGCAGGCCAGTGCTGGAACTAGCAGCCCAGTGCTGGAACTACAATAGCACATTAAATGCTAAAATCTATGTACCTACATTCACTCTGCCTGTTGGAGGCTCAAGTCTTTCTCATAATCTTCTTCGCAACATCTTCACAACATCTTCACATCATTTCCTGGAACGTTGCGTAAACTTCCATCGACTCCCCATTTATTCACATTCTGTTCTACCTGACTAAAACTGTTTCAGTAACCCGTCTGCCAGGTTGTTAATTCTGTTAATTTAGCAGGATTTCTTCACTAGGTCCTTCCTAATATAATGTTATATTAGCACCTGGTAACTTGTACAGCTTCACTGCTAAACCAATACCAAACTACGTCCCTCAAAAATCTGAATTAATCCAGCTAAACCAATTACGTCGGCCTCAGACTTACACTTTGTTGGGCCATTTCCAGTTTCATAACTGTGATTTTCCTGATATTGACAGTGTTATGATCATAGGTTACTTAGTGTGTGTGTGTGTGTGTGTGTGTGTGTGTGTGTGTGTGTGTGTGTGTGTGTGTGTGTGCGTGCGCGCGCGTGTGTGCGTGTGTGCGTGTGTGTGTGTGTGTGCGTGTGTGCGTGTGTGCGTGTGTGTGTGTGTGTGTGTGCGTGTGTGTGTGTGTGTGTGTGCGCGTGCGTGCGTGTGTGTGTGTGTATGTAATCTGAACATTGTGAAGGAAGGCTGGTTGGTAGGTAGAGTATAGAAAAATAGAGTTGATGCTGCACAGAGCTGAAAGCAATATCCTTGGTTTGTGGTGAACTCCACAAAATTGAAGCAATAGGAAGGAGAATTCACCGATACTCGACCCACTTGGTGGTGGGTCAAGGAAGTGGACACACAAATTCCTCAGCCACGTCATGAAGAATGAGGTCAGAGTAGCGCCTTTCCTGAACTTTGTTGAATTGCAAATTCGTCACTGTAATGTTTAGATGATATGAAAAGACTGATGGAGTATCTAGGGTAAGGAATGTTGATGAAATCATCATCCCACTCATCATGCTTCATCATTCTCTACTCATGAGATGATCTCAACTCTACAGAGCCTTGTCTTGTGTTCACCTTAAAATAAGAACATTTCTTTCCTTCAATATCTTTATTCACAAAACTACTCGAAGCAACCGAAAACTCGCCCCCAAAAAATTGTCATTTATTTCCTGTCTCGCCATTCCACTAGAACCAAGAGAGTTATGTTGGAGGTCAAGAGGCTCTCAGAATCTGCAGTCCAGATATCGTGGAAGATGAGTTCCTCAAACTGAGATCTTCCGTTGTTTACATTTTCGTGTCGCCTTCATACGGGGTTGTAAAAGGGGAGCACAGAGGATGCTCACCACTCCAAGAGTCGAGTTCACAGTAAACGTTTTTTTTTTTTTTTTAATTTTCCATATTTCCAAGATGCCTGAGAACGTCTATAATATGATAAATAATATATTAATCTCCTACAAGTACCTGTACAAGGTATACAGTCCTAGCTGACATCAATGAGCATTTCGGGCAAATTGGGTCAGTTTTGTCCCAGGATGCGACCCACACCAGTCCATTAACACCCAAGTATCTATTTTGCTGATGGGTGAACACAGACAACCAGTATAATTAAACACGTCCGATGTTTTCACCCTTTAGCCGGGAATCTAACCCGGACCCTCGCCGTGTGAAGCGAGAGCTATAGCCACCAGGCCACTTTCTGTCGCCTCCACCACTAACAAGAATGTTACTTGATACAAGAGTGCTGACAAGAGTCCCAAGGAGAACACAGGTATCTATGTCATTCTTTATAGTTGTGATAAAGCAAATATGGAACCAACAGTCCTACTCCCCGGAACCCTAGGACTCCCCGGAACCCTAGGACTCCCCGGAACCCAAGGACTCCCCGGAACCCAAGGACTCCCCGGAACCCAAGGACTCCCCGGAACCCTAGGACTCCCCGGAACCCAAGGACTCCCCGGAACCCTAGGACTCCCCGGAACCCTAGGGTTCGACGAGAAATCGCTACGGTTTCCCAGAGAAATAGTTATAAATAGGTTAATCATTTGTAATTGCATTTTTGAGTCATTTTTGTGTTTAATTGTATATTCCAAATTGTACTATACACGTACGGCGTATTCTTGGAAAATTCTTGTTAATTATAATAAGACTTCAGCCTGTTATATCATTTAAAAGTATAATCGTAGGGAATATATTGAGCGACGTCTATACGGCACCAGTGTGAAACCGCTTTTAGTGGTCAGTGGACAGGAGCTGTACGTGATGGATTCGTGTATCAAGTGATTTAGTTGGGTCATTTGAAAAAATGTTGCCAATGTTGAGATGATTCAACTATTGTTGCAGCTTAAAACTGAAGAAAGTTATGAGCAAATTTCAAGTCTTATTCACACCCAACTGGAAGAACTTTGGCTGAAAATCCAACATTATTTACCCCGTCATTCAAGACAAGTGAATGAGTGAGTGCGGGACCCAGACTCTGAATGTTCTTCTCATCCTGAGAACTTGACTTTAAGAGGAAGAACTTTGTGAGCTGTAGTCTGATCGTACACTTAAGATAACATTTACTGACCAATCCCTGGACAAGTTGTGAATTTCTGTGAAAGAAGAATATCCAGCCATTCCTACCAAAGCAATAAATATATTGGTGCAATTTTCAACATTTTACATATGGTAATAAACATTTTCTTATTTAACAAATATCACGAGTAAAGACGGAAATCGTCTCCTTTCAGTTGAGGATGAAATCCGTGTGTGTTTACCTGAAGTTCGACCCTGAATTAAGTATTTATGTACCAAGAAACAACCACAAGACTCAAGAAATCGTAATGACACGATTGCAAATAAACCATACCCCCGGCCGGGATTGAACCCGCGGTCATAGTCTCAAAACTCCAGCCCGTCGCGTTAGCCACTAGACCAGCTAGCCACAATATTGTGGCTAGCTGGTCTAGTGGCTAACGCGACGGGCTGGAGTTTTGAGACTCTATGACCGCGGGTTCAATCCCGGCCGGGGATATGGTTTAAACAACCACAAGTTCCACATTAGAGAAGCAAATTTCAAAATTTCAATTGGCTTCAAAAATAACATTACCTTGACTCGCATATTTGTTTGTATAATATTATGTTTTCATTTATCTCTTGCTTTGTCAATACTGTCAATAACGATTAAGTTATTGTAGTAATTATTATCTGTTTTCGTTCTGGTTTGTGTAATATATGATACTGATTTTTTTTAATAATTTTTTTTTAATGGAAACCTTCGTATGAAGTCTCCTAAACAACCAGTTTGATTTCAGTTTTTTTTTTTTTTTGTATTGTCAATAAACCTGAGAAAAACGTAAGTTATATTTTACTTAAACTATCAGAAAAAAAAAATATTTTCCTTGTAAACTTTAATTTTATTAAAAGAAAAACATAATAATTCATAATATTTTTTTTATATAAGGGCTCCCTGAGGCATGAAAATTTTCAACTGTTCCATAAGAGTAAAAATTTTGAGAGACTGATAAGACCTACACAGCCATATATTATCTATAACAAATATTATTGCAAAAATTAGTAAGAAGGAAGACACCTGAGGAGTTAAGAAGAGTAAGAAGCAATGATAATACACGAAATTTGACTCGATAAAGAGGAAAAAGAAAACATTAGCTACTGTGAGATATATAGTAAAGAAAAGTAAACAGAGAATATGCGACCAAAAATAAATACTCCGGGACGTGTAATACGAATGTACCTTGAGTTTACCTGGAGAGGGTTTCGGGGGTCAACGCCCCCGCGCGGCTTAGTCTGAGACCAGGCCTCATGGTGGAGCAGGGTCTGATCAACCAGGCTGTTATTGCTGGCCGCATGCAAACTGACGTACGAACCACAGCCCGGTTGGTCAGGTACTGACTTTAGGTGCCTGCCCAGTGCCTTCTTGAAGACAGTCAGGGGTCTATTGGTAATCCCCCATATGTATGCTGGGAGGCAGTTGAACAGTCTTGGGCCCCTGACACTTACTGTGTTGTCTCTCAGTGTACTCGTGGCGCCCCTGCTTCTCATCGGGGGAATGTTGCATCTCCTGCCGAGTCTTTTGCTTTCATAGGGAGTGATTTTCGTGTGCAGGTTTGGCACCAATCCCTCCAGGACCTTCCAAGTGTATATTATCATGCATCTCTCTCGCCTGCGTTCTAGGGAATACAGATCAAGGACCTTCAACCGTTCCCAGTAGTTTAGGTGCCTTATAGTGAAAATTAAAACAAGAGGAATTACAAGTAGCCAGTAAATAAGTAAAATAAGAACCCCATTGGAAACAAGCCAGACATTCTTCGATGGCATCCTGACTTTATTGGGTTATCCTGGGTTAATAACCCAAAATCCTTTTTTTTTTTTTACCTCGAGACGTTATTATTCCAAAAAAATGGCAGCAGAGAAGAAGATACACCGAGGGAGACATATAGAAATAAAAGAAAGATAAAGATAATAATATTGCCAGGAAGATAATAGCAGTACAGACGTTTTGCTTCACAGCGGGAGACACAGAGACATAAAGGAGAGATAAGAGAGAATAAGAGACACAGGACAATGAGAGAGAGGAGACACCACTACGACCTCTTGGTTGAGGCGATAGAGTGGAAACTTAATTAAGCGAGAGAATGTTGGTATTGCCACACACTAACGTTGTTAAACTTGCCTTTCTCTACACACACTCGTATAGGTGTGTACTCACCTATTTGTACTCACCTATTTGTGATTGCAGGGGTCGAGTCCTAGCTCCTGGCCCCGCCTCTTCACCGGTTGCTACTAGACCCTCTCTCTCCCCGCTCCATGAGCTTTATCAAACCTCGTCTTAAAACTGTGTATGGTTCCTGCCTCCACTACGTCATTTTCTAGGCTATTCCACTGCCTTACAACTCTATGACTGAAGAAATACTTCCTACTATCTCTCTGACTCATTTGTGTCTTCAACTTCCAATTGTGGCCTCTTGTTTCTGTGTCCCCTCCCTGGAACATCCTGTCCTTGTCCACCTTGTGTGTGTGTGTGTGTGTGTGTGTGTATGTGTTTAACTCTAATTACCTACTTGCAGTTACTGGAAGAGACCTTGTTCATAGTATCCTATTTTCAATATTTTTTTCTTCGAAGATTTTTTTAAATTTCCAACGGTTAAAACATTTACATCCTCTTTATTCTCGTTATCCCTTTGTTTTCATGTACTTTCATAATCTTCTTTGTGGTTATCACGTCTCTGTTTCTTTCATCAGCCAGTGTCACCATCTTTACTGTTTTCAGCCTTGCAATGTTATTCACTTTTTTTTTTAACTCGTAGCTATTTCCTTGGACCAACTCGAGCACGTTATTGTTCTGTCATGTCTGGGCTCCTCACACCAACTTCTTATTCCAGTTTTGACCAAATATATGTTATAAATAATTCATTACTTTGAAAACTTTTACATAATTCGTTCGTGTAGAGTGTGAGTTGTTTACATTTTCGTATGTGTACGTGTACGTGAGAGTCAGTGCATACATGAGCACCTGTTTACCTACTTCACATAAAGGACATCCTCTTGCACCTACTGACGCGCCTACATTCATTAAGGTAACCTTTCAATTATTCCCTTTGATGAGAACCCAGAGGTAAATCAAATTAGCGTCTATACACTTCTCTAAATTCAGAGAAAGGTTCTCTACTGCTCTGGGTCTTCAGTCACTTCCGTAATGGCTGATGAAGGAACCGTTGGCCAGACTTGTTTACGTTACATGCTCTCACCAATGTTAATATTTCTATTTTAATTTATCTTTAATATATGTTTGTGGGGTATTGCGAGATGTTGCAGCAACCAGTGATGTTGCAGCCACCAGTGATGCTGCAGCAGCCAGTGATATTGCAGCAACCAGTGATGTTGCAGCAACCAGTAATCTTTATCTCTTGGTAGAGTACTAGTGGACATCTCTCACGCGGCTTACTAGTTATCGCCAACACCTGTGGACCAATAGCAGTCTTATCGACCAGGGATGTGCATACCTCCCTGGGGTTGCCGGGGTCGAATCTTATCATCCATGTGTGTGTGTTCAAGTTGCAATGTTCAAGACGCAACGTGATGCAAGACTTGCAGTGAACAATACCTGCAAATAATTTACACTATTCACTGTACAGCATACAGTGGGAACTGTTATCCTACCTCTGCTTATTTCAAAGTGCAGCCCTTTCTAAAGTATGCTGCGTCCTCGCAGGAGGCTACCTGCTTTCTCTGAGGTATGCCAGTAATGTCAACTATTCCTGTATAAATTGTACAATGTATTTTTTTTAGAAATTAAGATTATTATTGTTTATTAATCGCTAAAACGTTAAATCAAACATACAGGATGATGTGCTTCTGTTACACAGACGGAGCAGCAGTGGGACAGAGACTTGTCCATACGTTCCATTCAGATTTTGTTCTGATTTTTAACCCAGGGTAACCCAAGAAAGGTACTGCATCATCGGTGGACTCTCTTATTTCTTCTGGGGTCCTCAATCTTGTCTCCCGGGATGCAACCCCCACCAGCTGATTAACACCCAGGTACCTACTTGCTAGGTGAATGGGACAACAGGTGTAAGGAAACCCGTACCAGGAATCGGACCACAGACACTCAGCATGTGAAGCAAGAGCGTTACCTACTAGGCCACGGGCCATGGTTATAGAGGTTATTGTGTAGCAGGAGCCTTAGAAATAAGAGGTTATATATTATGACTAAAGGAAAAAGAGCAGATCTAGTTGAGTTAATGTAAAGCTCTTCAGTAGTTCTGTTAATTAAAAGCTCTTCACTAGTTTATTAACGAAAAACTCTTCAGTATCGTCAAGGAACTCTTTTCTCTGCCCTCGGAGGTCCTCTTTAGATTACCTTGACAAGGAAGTGCTGCTAAAATCGTCACAATAAACATTTCAGCTCAAAACATAATTTGGAATCTACCGAATTTAGTAAATTAAACCAGATTTTTCAGTACGACACCAAAAGTTCAATAGTAAAGTTTAATGGAAGGAATGTTGACATGAGCCTCAAAGTTTTATTGCCTTTTAGAAAGCGGTTTTTTCAAAGTTTCCGTGTGGAGTCTTTTGTGAAGTTGAAGAATCGTGATTACTGGAAAGCTGGGTAACAAGTCGCCTCGGGAGCTTACCCAGACTGATAATTGCAAGAATGATCGCTGCAACGGTCACTCGGTTGCCAAGGTGATGAGGGCCAAGCATTGTGCCGATGTTGGCACAGCTAATGTTGTGAATGGCAAGCAAAGGACAGGCCATGAGTGCAGGGGCTTTAAAATCAACTGAGGTTCCTTGAAATGCGGTCAATATTTGTCTAACTTTAGCTTAACTAGTGAGAGAGAGAGAGAGAGAGAGAGAGAGAGAGAGAGAATATGAATGAATTAATCTTCTTTTGAGCTATAACGAATTTGATACAGTTGCCTAAATGTCGACGCAAATGTCTGCAGCGAAATAATTTGTGAACAAAAGGAATATTCATAAGGCAATTAAGGAGTGTGGAAGTTGTGATTCTCACACTCGACTTTCTGCTGAGAGAGCGAGAGAGAACGACACACACACACACACACACACATAAATAGGAACGCTCATCTTGCCATACAGGACAAGCGAAAATTTGTGTATGCAATAATTTCGCCAAAATCATCCTTAACATAACGATAAAATATATTTCACTGTGTCTGTTTAGTACTAAATTATTGTAAACAAATTTAAAATATATTTAGTTGGGTTAGGCTAAAATAAATTGCTCTTGTTATAATAAGGTTAGGTAAGTTTTCTAAGATTCTTTCGGTGCAAAATTAAAAAATTTTTCATTAACATTAATGAAAAAAAATATCTTTGTGCAAGAATGGTATATAATACCGACAAGATGAAATTAAGACACATGCGCAACATCTGGGTATCTCTACTGTAGACGTTTCGCCCTCCAGTGGCTTTATCAATACAAATTCTAGGACATAGCTTGAAGACAGTAAGACTATGTACAGAAGATGAGGTAATCAGTCCCTCAACCTAGGAGTAGGTGCTCTTCGCACCTACTCCTAGGTTGAGGGACTGATTACCTCATCTTCTGTACATAGTCCTACTTTCTTCAAGTTATGTCCTAGAATTTGTATTGATAAAACCACTGGAGGGCGAAACGTCTACAGTAGAGATACCCAGATGTTGCGCATGTGTCTTAATTTCAAAAATATCTTTAAACGTATAAGAGAAAATTTTATAAAGGACTTAATTTTAAATGAGTCCTTGGTAATTGACCAGTTTTACATATTTTACATATATATTTTATACACACACACACACACACACACATATATATATATATATATATATATATATATATATATATATGTATATAGTATATATATATATATATATATATATATATATATATATATAAACAACCACTGTGAAAGGATAGTGAAATTCCAAGCACTTTCGTGACTTCTCACATTATCAAGAAACTATAAAGACAATACAGCAAAGGAAGGCATATAAAGCGTCGAGACCACACCTCACCATCACATCCCACAACATAGCAACACCTGACGCGCAACGACACCCCACTCATAAGAAAGGAGGAACACTGCAGCAGGCCCGCTGGCCCAACTTGACAGGTCCTTCACGACATCCCACTAACAAAATATCTGTCCAACCCAAGAATTAAGATTTATTATTTGTCCAGTGTATTATTAAATTCTTCCCAAATTTTATTAATTATAAATGAATCTTTATATAAACCAAAGGAAATATTCATATTATTTTCAAAACTGCTTTTTATGACTCACGAAATCGTAATGACACGATTGCAAACAAACTATACCACGGGCGGGGTTTGAACCCGCGGTCAGAGAGTCTCAAAACTCCATACCGTCGCGTTAGCCTCTGGGCCAGCTAGTTTCAATAAGATTCGTCCAACTAGGTATATTTCTACACCATAGGAAGGTTAGCATAGGCACCACAAATGCAAGTTTTTACAGACGAATCTCCAGCTAACGTGGCCGTGACGAACTCTAGCTCAAGTCTCCTCAAAGCCGTTAACATGACTCACGAAATCGTAATGACACGATTGCAAACAAACCAAAAACTTACATTTGTGGTCACAGAGGTGCCTGTGCTAACCTTCCTATGGTGTAGAAATATACCTAGTTGGATGAATCTTACTGTGGCTAGCTGGTCTAGTGGCTAACGCGACGGTCTGGAGTTTTGAGACTCTGATCGCGGGTTCAAACCCCGCCCGTGGTATGGTCTGCTTTTTATGAAACGAGATTCAATAATATTCCTGTCGACCATGGACTTGCTTGTTACAACTATCTCAACTTTTTGAAAAGCAGTATATATGTATGTTGTGCAAGACTGGTATACAATACCGACAAGATGAAAGTTAAGACACATGTGCAACATCTGGTTATCTTTATTGTAGACGTTTCGCCATCCAGTGGCTTTATCAATACAGATTCTAGGACATAATTAGAAAACAGAAGAACTATATACAAAAGATGAGGTAATCATATATGCATATATATATATATATATATATATATATATATATATATATATATATATATATATATATATATATATATATATATATATATATATATATTTGTTGTAGCGGCCAGGTTGTAGGATCCTCAACTGAAATTATTTTACAGTAGTAGGTTGGTAGACAGCAACCACCCAGGGAGGTACTACCATCCTGCCAAGTGAGAGTAAAACGAAAGCCTATAATTGCTTTACATGATGGTAGGATTGCTGGTGTCTTTTGTCTGTCTCATAAACATTCAAAATTTCAGGTACGTCTTGTTGCTTCTACTTACACTTAAGTCACACTACACATACATGTACACGTTTGTGTATACACACTTATGAGTTTTCTTTGATTTTATCTTAACAGTTCTTGTTCTTATTGATTTTCCTTTTATATCCATGGGAAAGTGGAATAAGAATCTTTCCTCCGTAAGTCATGCGTGTTGTAAAAGTCAACTAAAATGCCGGGAACAATGGGCTAGTAACACCTTTTCCCGTATAGCTTACTAAAAAGAAAAAGAAGAAAATTATCAAAGTGGGAAGTCTGAATGTGCGTGGATGTTGTGCGAATGATAAAAAGATGATTGTGGATGTAATGAATGAGAAGAAGCTGGATGTCCTGGCTTTAAGTGAAACAAAGCTGAAGGGGGTGGGAGAGTTTCAGCGGGGGAAAATAAATGTGATTAGGTCAGGGGTTTCAACTAGAGTAAGAGCTAATAAAGGAGTAGCAATAATGTTGAAGGATAAGCTATGGCAGGAAAAGAGAGAATATAAATGTATTAATTCAAAGATTATGTGGAGTAAAAAGCAGAGTTGGATGTGAAAAGTGGGTTGTAGTAAGCGTTTATGCACCTGGAGAAGAGAGAAGTGTAGAGGAGAGAGAGAGAGATTTTGGGAAATGTTGAGTGAGTGCGTGGGGAGTTTTGAACCAAGTGTGAGAGTAATGGTGGTTGGGGATTTCAATTCTAAAGTGGGTAAAAATGTTGTGGAGGGAGTAGTAGGTAAATTTTGGGTGCCAGGGGTAAATGAACATGGGGAGCCTTTAATTGAGCTATGTGTAGAAAGTGGTTTGGTAATAAGTAATACACATTTTATGAAAAAGAGGATAAATAAATATACAAGGTATGATATAGCATGTAATGAAAGTAGTTTGTTAGATTATGTATTGTGGATGAAAGGTTGATGGATAGGCATCAGGATGTACAAGTTTATAGATGGGCAACAGATATATCGGATCATTATTTAGTTGTAGCTACAGTTAGAGTAAGAGGTAGATGGGACAAGAGGAAAATGGAAACAACAAGAGAGAGAGAGGCGAAAGTGTATAAACTAAGGGAGGAGGAAGTTAGGGTGAGTTATAAACAACTATTGGCAGAAAGGTGGGCTGGTGCAAGTATGAGCAGTGGGGGGAGGGGGGTTGAAGAAGGTTGGAATAGTTTTAAAAATGCAGTATTAGAATGTGAGGCAGAAGTTTGTGGTTATAGGAGGGTGGGTGCAGGAGGAAAGAGGAGTGATTGGTGGAATGATGAAGTAAAGGGTGTGATAAAAGAGAAAAATGTAGTTTATGATAAGTTTTTACAAAGCAGAAGTGTTATAAGAAGAGCAGAGTATATGGAGAGTAGTGAAGAGAGTGGTGAGAGAGTGCAAAAGGAGAGCGGATGATAAAGTGGAAGAGAAACTCAAGAAATTTTAAAGAGAAAAATTTTTTGGAGTGAGATAAACAAGAAAGCCTAGGGAACGAATGGATTTATCAGTTAAAAACAGATAGGGGAGTTAGTAGACGGGGAGCTGTAGGTATTGGGTAGATGAGGGAAATATTTTGAGATACTTTTAAATTTCAACGAAGAAAGGGAGGCGGTAATTTTATGCACTGGCCAGGGAGGTATACCATCTTTTAAGAGTGAAGAAGAGCAGGATGTGAGTGTGGGGGGAGGTGTGTGAGGCATTACGTAGAAGGAAAGAGGGTAAAGCAGCTGGAACTGACGGGATCATGACAGAAACGTTAAAAGCAGGGGGGGATATGTTGTTGGAGTGGTTGGTATTTTTGTTTAATATGTATATGAAAGAGTTGAAGGTACCTAGGGATTGGCAGAGAGCTTGTACAGTTCCTTTATGTAAAGGGAAGAGGATAAAAGAGATTGTAAAAATTATAGGGGAATAAGTTTACTGAGTATACCAGGTAAAGTGTATATTGCGGTTATTATTGAAAGAATTACAGGTAAGACAGAGATAAGGATTGCAGATGAGCAAGGAGGCTTTAGAATGGGTAGGAGATGTATAGATCAGGTGTTTACATTAAAGCATATATGTGAACAGTATTTAGATAAAGTATTGAAATTTTCATTGTATTTATTGATTTAGAAAAGGCATAGGAGAGAGTGGATAGGGGAGCAATGTGGCAGATGTTGCAAGTATATGGAATAGGTAGTAAGTTACTAAATACTGTAAAGAGTTTATGAGGATAGTGAGGCTCAGGTTAGGGTGTGTAGGAGAGAGGGAGACTACTTCCCGGTAAAAGTAGGTCTTAGACAGGGATGTGTAATGTCACCATGGCTGTTTAATGTATTTATAGTTGGGGTTGTAAAAGAAATAAATGCTAGATTGTTGGGGAGAGGGGTGGGATTAAATTATGGGGAATCAAATACAAAATGGGAGTTGACAGTTACATTTTGCTGATGATACTTGGCTTATGGGTGATTCTAAAGAAAAGTTGCAAAGGTTTGTGGACGAGTTTGGGAGGGTGTGTAAAGGCAGAACGTTGAAAGTGAATATAGCTAAGAGTAAGGTGATGAGGGTATCAAATGATTTAAGTAAAGAAAAATTGGATATCACATTGGAGAGAAGGAGTATGGAAGAAGTGAATGTTTTCAGATATTTGGGAGTTGTCAGTGCATGGGTTTATGAAGGATGAGGTTAACCATAGAAGTGATGAGGGGGAAAAGGTGAGTGGTGCATTGAGGTATATGTGGAGACAAAAAACGTTTTCAATGGAGGCAAAGAAGGGAATGTATGAAAGTATAGTGGTACCAACACTCTTATATGGGTGTGAAGCTTGGGTGGTAAATGCTGCAGCGAGGAGGCGGTTGGAGGCAGTAGAGATGTCCTGTCTAAGGGCAATGTGTGGTGTAAATATTATGCAGAAAATTCGGTGTGTGGAAATTAGGAGAAGGTGTGGAGTTACTAAAAGTATTAGTCAGAGGGCTGAAGAGGGTTTGTTGAGGTGGTTTGGCCATTTAGAGAGAATGGATCGAAGTAGAATGACATGGAGAGCGTATAAATCTGTAAGGGAAGGAAGGCGGGGCACAGGTCGTCCTCGAAAAAGGTTGGAGGGAGGGAGTAAAGGAGGTTTTTTGGGCGAAGGGGCTTGGACTTCCAGCAAGCGTGCATGAGCGTGTTAGGAGTGAATGGAGACGAATGTTTTTTGGGACCTGACGATCTGTTGGTGTGTAAGCAGGGTCATATATAGTGAAGGGATTCAGGGAAACTGGTAATTTTTATATAGCCGGACTTCAGTTTTGGAAATGGGAAGTACAATGCCTGCACTCTAAAGGAGGGGCTTGGGATATTAGCAGTTTGGTGGGATGTGTAGTAGGACAGCATATATATAATTGGGGCCCTGATATTATATTCTGTATGGAGTTTATTATATTATTTCAGGTCACTTTTTATACTGTATCTTTATTTATGCTTCTAAACTGTTGTATCTGGGCGTCTCTGAAAACAGCACTCGTCTAATTGTACTCACCTAATTGTGGTTGCAGGGGTCGAGACTCGGTTCCTGGCTCCGCCTCTTCACTGACCGCTACTGGGTTCTCTCTCTCCCTGCTCCATGAGCTTTATCATATCTCGTCTTAAAACTATATATGGTTGCTGCCTCCACTACATCACTTGCCAGACTATTCTACTTCCTAACAATTCTGTGGCTGAAGAAATACTTCCTAACATCCCTTTGACTCATCTGAGTCCTCAGCTTCCAATTGTGACCCCTTGTTTCTGTGTCCCATCTCTGGAACATCCCGTCTCTGTCCACCTTGTCTATTCCACGCAGTATTTTGTATGTCGTTATCAGGTCTCCCCTGACCCTCCTGTCCTCCAGTGTCGTCAGACTGATTTCCCTTAACCTTCCTTCGTTGGACATTCCCGTTAGCTCTGGAACTAGCCTTGTTGCAAACCTTTGCACTTTCTCCAATTTCTTGACATGTTTGACCAGGTATGGGTTCCAAACTGGTGCCGCGTACTCCAGTATGGGCCTGACATACAGTGTATAAAATGATTATGTATGAGTGAGGTGAAAGTGTTGAATGATGATAGTATTTCCGTTTTGGGGATTTTTTTTTCTTCTTGGGTCACCCGGCCTAGGTGGGAGACGGCCGACTTGTTGAAATACATACACTCACACACACACACACACACACACACACACACACACACACACACACACACACACACACACACACACAGCCAGAGCACCAGTCAGAAAGCGAGTGCGCGCACGAGCGCGAGTGCGTGAAAGAGTGAGTTGGAATTTCCAGGCTTAATTGGTAATTATTTGGCTGAAATTGAAATGCGATGTAGAATTTATATATAAAAACCAGTGGCTCAGGTTTCTATCTAACCTATGTATACACCATACAAGTTGTATGATATGTATACACAAGTTGTATAACATGTATACACTATATATAGGAGGCCTGGTCACAGACCGGGCCGCGGGGGCGTTGACCCCCGGAACTCTCTCCAGGTCCAGGTATACAAGCTGTATAACATACACTATACAGCCATACAAGTTGTAGAAAAATGTATACGTATGTGTTAAGACACTTTCATAATCCAGAAATTGTAGTCGCATTAAATCTGGAACTTCCAGCTTAACACTGTACAAAATAATTTTGACGGGGAAGCGCTAAACCCGTTTGGTTCATAGAGCTCCGAGGTAGTGTGAGATAATCACGTTTGATCCAGAGGGAAGGGGTACCTCCAGTTCCTTGGATCAAGAGTCACTTTATGGTATTTTA
Source organism: Cherax quadricarinatus (assembly GCF_038502225.1). Classification (NCBI taxonomy): domain Eukaryota; kingdom Metazoa; phylum Arthropoda; class Malacostraca; order Decapoda; family Parastacidae; genus Cherax; species Cherax quadricarinatus. The sequence goes on along the minus strand of NC_091356.1, from coordinate 15,394,258 downwards.
ATATTTGATCTGAATCAGTAAAGTCGTGTGGGTCGTAAAGAGCGGTGCAGGATCGATCCTCCGTCATTTAATGATGCTGGAGATAAATAGTATAAAATACCGACACGATGGATAGACACAAATGCGATCCTTTATTAACGACGTTTCGCCCACACAGTTGACTTTATCAAGTTTGTGACTTGATAAAGTCCACTGTGTGGGCGAAACATTGTCAATAAAGAATCGCATTATACTGCAAGTCTTTATTTTTCCAGTAATGAAACTGACGCTGTAATCAACATAGTTCTGAGTCTCGTCAGAATCAGACATGTCTATCATTCGATAGATTTTCTCACAGAGATGTACATCTGAGTCGACGGACCATCACACTGCCATCACATTATGTACTTGTGTGTATCAAGTGTACATTTATGTACTAACTTCTAACTGTACTCCCACTGATACTCTCGTACAAGTTTTTTTTCTCCACTTTTATATATTATTACTATTATTATTAATACTAATTAAATATTTATTTTTTGTAATCCTTAAACCAAACCCGAGTGCAGTTCCTTTTTATAATGAGTTAAGATTTGGTTTTCCTCACTGAATTACTGTGGGTCATATAAATAGGTCACATAGTATTCTGCAAATATCGCGAATAAGCGATACAGGATGAAAAATAATCATGGGGGAGGTGAATGATAGTTCTAGGTCTTTCGTGTTGCAATCAACACATCAGGAGCTTGCAGTGTTGCAGAAAGGAGGAAATCAAAGCAAATTCGATCACGGTTCCCTGTGATCGAATTGGTTATTTTTGCTTCGAAGGAGCTGAAGGAGATTCATAACCTTTGATATATTGTACCAATATACTCATGTTTGTGTTTTCTATCAATGTATTCTGTTTATTAATAAAGTACATGTATAATATAACTTATAGGGGGTGGGTAGATTGGTAAAGCACTGCGTACCTTGTTCCAAGGTTCGTAGGTTCGAGTCTCCTTCAGCCAGAGATCAGTGTTTGTGTATATTTCGCCTGCTCTTGCGAATTCCTTGCATTGTTAATATCTCTAGTAAGGCTGATGCATGCAGGGGATGAGATGAAAAGCTGTAAGCCTTCTCCCTGAAAGCTGGCTGCCTTGGATCAAAGTCTAGCGCAAGCTGGACTCCAAGGTATTGGTCCAGTGTGGGTAGATTGGTAAAACACTGCGTACCTTGTTTCAAGGTTCGTAGGTTCGAGTCTCTTTCAGCCAGAGATCAGTGTTTATATATATATATATATATATATATATATATATATATATATATATATATATATATATATATATATATATATATATATATATATATAGTGGGACCCATAGCCTCGGAGAAGTGGATAAAAAGGCTTTAAGAAAGAATATTTGGATTTCTTCCTGAAGCAGTTTGAATATTCCACTTCCCCTACCACCCCATCTTTTCGTATTTTTTTTTACCAATGGGAATATTTTATTACATAATATGGTACAGAAGATTTAAGAGATACATTGTTGATATAAAGGTGGCATATACGGTACATGTTGTTACGTGTGTATCACTGATTATAAAGCGAAAATCTCATCCAGCTCCTCAGAGCTGGGGCGTGTGCCCAAAATACAGCAGGCATTACCCCTCTGAGCAGCCGCACTGAGCCGCTGGAACAGAAAACTAGCTGCCCTGGGATCCCTAGTTACCCTGATGAGTCTTTTTCCCAGTTCCTTAAATAATTTAGATGCATTCTTTCCCCATGAGCCAAGGGTCTCTGAGCCTATGGGAACAAACATATAATGATGGGCAAGTTCTCCTTATTTTCTAGGCTTTTGGGACTCCCTGAAGCTGGCAGCTGCCCCTCCTTCCTCCCTGGTGTATTGGAGATAGGTATCAGCCAAGGTACATGCACATGTATAGTCCCACACCACCTGCTTCCCGTCTGTCCAGGCTTGAAGGGTGATACCATCTGGACGCTTCTGGTTGCCATCAGATCTGCATAGCTGGGGTGGCTTCCTTACTGCTGGGCATCCGGCTGTTGTGAGGCTCCTCTTGATAATGTTATTAACCTCCTCATGTCTTGCAATCTTTCCCTCGCATTTACGGCACACAAGACCATGGTACCCGAATCGGTCTGCTGCTTCACTGCCACAAATACACCTGTGTTCGGCGAGAATAGGGGCGGCAAGTCGAAGGGCAACACCGATGCGGATGGTCTGTGGGTCGAGGCGTGTGCCAAGGCTGGAGTTGGGAACAGCCAATAGAAAGTCCCCTGCATGAGGAGCTCTCACTGCCAGGAGGAGGGTTCTACCCTTCCCTGACACACACTGAAGCATTGTTGAGGCTACATTTTTCACTACTGGACCATCCCAGTGCGATTGTTTGTAGTTGTTGGGGGGAGCAGGTCTGGTTTCAGAGCCCGTTAGATTACCCCAGATCATGAGAGGTGGATATTAATTTTTGTGGTGAATGTGGATGTAAGATGAGGTATGTATGACTTCTCGTTGCGGCTGACAGTAGTCCAGATGTTGATATGAATTTCTTCAAGGTGAATTTAATAATAATCTCCAGTTAATGATGTTAATGTGTGTTGCTTTATGTTTTAAAAGGTTTATCTACTTAATGTGTGATCTTCGCATCTTCCCGAGTGGTGGTGTGGTAACATGATCCAATAAGTTCGAATATAGCCGAACTTCCATGTGTTTAGAGAGCAGATCAATTATGTTCTGCGATTCTGGGTAGTGAGATCTCTCCTTCTAATCTCACTTGCATACAGCTGGTACTTAATCCATGGAACCCCAACTACAATAAGTCAATAAGGCTTATCTCTCGTATAAATTTACGTAATGTACATTTTATGTGCCCACTGAACCTGCTCTCAAGACGACTGAAAAAAAAAATTATGCAGCCGCAGTCTAAATTCTGTGTGTGAACCTGGAAGGAGTCACTGAACCTCCATCACTTGTGACATGCACTGTGCAACACGCATCATCTCTACATATTCTTGTTTTTTACTTACGACATTGTGAAATGTCATTTTGTACTGACAACAGTAATGGTAAATAAATTCATCCTCACCCTGAAGTTACAGTGGCAACAGCGTGCCAAGTTAACTGTTTTCAAGAATGTTTATAATGAGAGCACCTTCAGCATGGTGTTACAGAAAGAATTTAGTTTAACAACCTGCAGAGCATCATGTGTGGGTTGAAGAATGTATATAATGAAACCAACCAAACGTGAATTTGAGCAAAATGTATATAGATATTATTAATTTTTTCTTTAATTTTTGGATATTCAACAAGTATTCTGTAAGTAAGTGTTACAAAAGGTGTTACGTACAGGTGTTCCCATCTCCTGCGGGGCAGCAGATACTTTAAGTGTATCGTAGCAGATAGGTGAACACACCTCAGGATAGTCTGTACCAGGAGTAGGTAGGATTGTCAGGAATAGGTGGAAGGGTTACTTTAGGAAAAGATGGTAGGATTATTTTGGGAATGGCGATAGGATTACTTTAGAAATAGGTGGTAGAATTATATCAGGAATAGATGGTAGGATTACATCGGGAATAGATGGAAATAGATTGATGTATTACAGTAAGGACAATTCAGAAATTACACCAGAAGTAGCTGGTTAGATTACACTAGCAACATATGCTGGTTAGATTACACTAGCAACATGTGCTGGTTAGATTACACTAGCAACATGTGCTGGTTAGATTACACTAGCAACATGTGCTGGTTAGATTACACTAGCAACATGTGCTGGCTAGATTACACTAGCAACATGTGCTGGTTAGATTACACTAGCAACATCTGCTGGTTAGATTACACTAGCAACATGTGCTGGTTAGATTGCACTAGCAACATGTGCTGGTTAGATTACACTAGCAAAAATGTGCTGGTTAGATTACACTAGCAACATGTGCTGGTTAGATTACACTAGCAACATGTGCTGGTTAGATTACACTCGCAACATGTGCTGTTAGATTATACTAGCAACATGTGCTGGTTAGATTACACTAGCGAAAATGTGCTGGTTAGATTACACTAGCAAAAATGTGCTGGTTAGATTACACTAGCAAAAATGTGCTGGTTAGATTACACTAGCAACATGTGCTGGTTAGATTACACTAGCAACATGTGCTGGTTAGATTACACTCGCAACATGTTCTGTTAGATTATACTAGCAACATGTGCTTGTTAGATTATACTAGCAACATGTGCTGGTTAGATTACACTAGCAAAAATGTGCTGGTTAGATTACACTAGCAACATGTGCTGGTTAGATTACACTAGCTACATGTGCTGGTTAGATTACACTAGCAACATGTGCTGGTGAGATTACACTAGCAAAAATGTGCTGGTGAGATTACACTAGCAAAAATGTGCTGGTTAGATTACACTAGCAAAAATGTGCTGGTGAGATTACACTAGCAAAAATGTGCTGGTTAGATTACACTAGCAAAAATGTGCTGGTTAGATTACACTAGCAAAAATGTGCTGGTGAGATTACACTAGCAAAAATGTGCTGGTTAGATTACACTAGCAAAAATGTGCTGGTTAGATTACACTAGCAAAAATGTGCTGGTTAGATTACACTAGCAAAAATGTGCTGGTTAGATTACACTAGCAAAAATGTGCTGGTGAGATTACACTAGCAACATGTGCTGGTGAGATTACACTAGCAACATGTGCTGGTTAGATTACACTAGCAACATGTGCTGGTTAGATTACACTAGCAACATGTGCTGGTTAGATTACACTAGCAACATGTGCTGGTTAGATTACACTAGCAACATGTGCTGGTGAGATTACACTAGCAAAAATGTGCTGGTTAGATTACACTAGCAAAAATGTGCTGGTTAGATTACACTAGCAAAAATGTGCTGGTGAGATTACACTAGCAAAAATGTGCTGGTGAGATTACACTAGCAAAAATGTGCTGGTGAGATTACACTAGCAAAAATGTGCTGGTGAGATTACACTAGCAAAAATGTGCTGGTGAGATTACACTAGCAAAAATGTGCTGGTGAGATTACACTAGCAAAAATGTGCTGGTGAGATTACACTAGCAAAAATGTGCTGGTGAGATTACACTAGCAAAAATGTACTGGTGAGATTACACTAGCAACAATGTGCTGGTTAGATTACACTAGCAAAAATGTGCTGGTTAGATTACACTAGCAAAAATGTGCTGGTTAGATTACACTAGCAAAAGTGTGCTGGTGAGATTACACTAGCAAAAATGTGCTGGTTAGATTACACTAGCAAAAATGTGCTGGTGAGATTACACTAGCAAAAATGTGCTGGTGAGATTACACTAGCAAAAATGTGCTGGTGAGATTACACTAGCAAAAATGTGCTGGTTAGATTACACTAGCAACATGTGCTGGTTAGATTACACTAGCAACATGTGCTGGTTAGATTACACTAGCAACATGTGCTGGTTAGATTACACTAGCAAAAATGTGCTGGTTAGATTACACTAGCAACATGTGCTGGCTAGATTACACTAGCAACATGTGCTGGCTAGATTACACTAGCAACATGTGCTGGTTAGATTACACTAGCAAATCTGCTGGTTAGATTACACTAGCAACATGTGCTGGTTAGATTACACTAGCAACATGTGCTGGTTAGATTACACTAGCAACATGTGCTGGTTAGATTACACTAGCAACATGTGCTGGTTAGATTACACTCGCAACATGTGCTGTTAGATTATACTAGCAACATGTGCTGGTTAGATTACACTAGCAAAAATGTGCTGGTTAGATTACACTAGCAACATGTGCTGGTTAGATTACACTAGCAACATGTGCTGGTGAGATTACACTAGCAAAAATGTGCTGTGAGATTACACTAGCAAAAATATGCTGGTTAGATTACACTAGCAAAAATGTGCTGGTGAGATTACACTAGCAAAAATGTGCTGGTGAGATTACACTAGCAAAAATGTGCTGGTTAGATTACACTAGCAAGAATGTGCTGGTTAGATTACACTAGCAAGAATGTGCTGGTTAGATTACACTAGCAAAATTGTGCTGGTGAGATTACACTAGCAAAAATGTGCTGGTTAGATTACACTAGCAAAAATGTGCTGGTTAGATTACACTAGGAAAAATGTGCTGGTTAGATTACACTAGCAAAAATGTGCAGGTGAGATTACACTAGCAAAAATGTGCTGTTTAGATTACACTAGCAAAAATGTGCTGGTGAGATTACACTAGCAAAAATGTGCTGGTGAGATTACACTAGCAAAAATGTGCTGGTTAGATTACACTAGCAAGAATGTGCTGGTTAGATTACACTAGCAAGAATGTGCTGGTTAGATTACACTAGCAAAATTGTGCTGGTGAGATTACACTAGCAAAAATGTGCTGGTTAGATTACACTAGCAAAAATGTGCTGGTTAGATTACACTAGGAAAAATGTGCTGGTTAGATTACACTAGCAAAAATGTGCAGGTGAGATTACACTAGCAAAAATGTGCTGTTTAGATTACACTAGCAAAAATGTGCTGGTGAGATTACACTAGCAAAAATGTGCTGGTTAGATTACACTAGCAAAAATGTGCTGGTTAGATTACACTAGCAAAAATGTGCAGGTGAGATTACACTAGCAAAAATGTGCTGGTGAGATTACACTAGCAAAAATGTGCTGGTGAGATTACACTAGCAAAAATGTGCTGGTTAGATTACACTAGCAAAAATGTGCTGGTTAGATTACACTAGCAAAAATGTGCTGGGGTTTGTCAGTTACCGACGCTTGGGTAACCAACACAGATTTATTCATGACTCCACGGTGTTACAGTGTCTGACAAGTTGTACATGAACGGTATACAATACGGACCAGATAAAACATTAACATACTAAGATGTTGTACATGTGTCTAATTTTACAGATTTATTCATGACAAAAAACTGAAGGATTTTACAAGAGCTTAAAACATTATTTTATCGATTTTCTTACTTGAGCCGACCAGAGTTAGTGACAGCAGTCTAAATTGCTAGATGAAAGGTAAATTTTTGGTGGTGATGGAAAATCCATCAACCTGAGATTGAATTACGTCTTTGATGGGACTTTTCAGTTTTCAAACTTGAGAATTTGCTGAGGAAGCTTTATGTTTCCTTATCTTTGTCTTCACTTGGTCTTAACTCTTCCTGTTCTCTCATTGTCTTCCCATTATCCACCTTCAAGGAGACGAGTGTCTTCATGCTGGTGAAGAGATCTTTATTAGAGGAACTGGAGCTTCCATTTCCAGGCTTTGTACGATCTTGAAGGACTTAGTACTTTTCCTGGAGAATACCTGGAGAGGGTTTAGGGGGTCAACGATCCCGCGGCCCGGCCTTAGACCAGGCCTCGTGGTGGATCAAGGCCTGATCAATCAGGCTGTTACCGCCGGTAGCACGTAAACCGATGTACGAACCACAATCCGGCTGGTCACGTACTGACTTTAGGTGCCTGCCCTGTGCCTTCTTAAAGACAGGGTCTACTGGTAATCCCCCTTATGTATGCTGTGAGGCAGCTGAACGGTCTTTTACCCATGACACTTATTGTGTTGTGTTTCAGTGTATTCGTGGCGCCTCTGCTTTTCATTGAGGGAATGTTGCATCTCCTGTCTTTTGTTTTCATAGGGGTGACTTTTTGTGTAGATTTGGTACTAATCCCTCTAGGATTTTCCAAGTGTATATAATCATGCATCTTTCTCGCCTGCGTTCCAGGGAATACAAATCAAAGGACTTCAACCGTTCCCAGTAATTTAGGTACCTTATCGTACTTGTGTGTGCCTGAAATCTCTTTGTACATCTCCAGGTCAGCAATTTCGCCTGCCTTGAAAGGGGCAGTTAGTGTACTACAGTATTCCACCCTAGAGAGAACAAGCGATTTGAAGAGAATCGTCACGAGCTTGGCGTCCCTAGTTTTGAAGGTTCTCATTATCCATCCTATCATTTGTCTAGCAAATGAAGTAGATACATTATTGTGGTCTTTGAAGGCGAGATCCTGTGACATTATCACTCCCAGGTCCTTCACATTAGTTTTCGCACTATTGTGCGGTTAGAATTTGTTTTATACCCTGGTAAAATTTTAATTTCCCCAAGTTTCCCATATCCGAGTAGTTGAAATTTATTTTCATTGACCTTCAAATTGTTTTCTGTGGCCCATTTAAAGATTTGGTTGATGTCCGCTTGAAGTCTTGCGGTGTCTTCGACGGAGGACACTGTCACGGCAATTCGGGCGTCATCCGCAAAGGAAGACACGGAGCTATGGCTTACATCTCTATATTAGATATGAGGAAGAGGTTGGTAGCGAGTACTGTGCCTTGTGGAACAGAACTTTTCACTGTAGCTGCCTCATTATTATTATTATAATCAAAGGGAAGCGCTAAACCCGTAGGATTATACAGCGCCCGGGGGGGGGGGATGTGGAAGGCATTCAGGCTTAATTCGGGGAACTGGAGCACAGTTCCAATTCCCTAAATCAAGAGCCCCTCACCAACATCAAGGAACCTTCCATGAGGGGATGTAGCTGCCTCAGACTTTACTCTGTTTACTATTATTTTTTATGATTTATTTGTTAGGAAGTTATAGATCTATCTACTAACTTTTCCTGTTATTCCCTTGTTACGCATTTTGTGCACTATTACAGCATGGACACACTTGTCTAAGGCTTTTACAAAGTCTGTGTATGCTACATCTGCATTTTGTTTATCCTCTAAAGCATCCAGGACCTTGTCATAGTGGTCCAGTAGTTGGGACAGGCAGGAGCGACCTGCTCTAAATCCATGTTACCTTGGGTTGTGTAACTGATGGGTATCTAGGTGGTTGGGGATCTTGCTTCTTAGAACCTTACCTGGAGTCTACCTGGAAGGCATTCCGGGGATCAACGCCCCCGCGGCCCGGTCCACGACCAGGCCTCCTGGTGGATCAGGTCCTGATCAACGAGGTTGTTACTGCTGGCCTCACGCAATCTAATGTACGAACTACAGCCCAGCTGATCCGGCACCGTCTTTAGGTATCTGTCCATCTCCCTCTTGAAAACAACCAGTGGTTTTCCCGTAATGCCCCTTATTGCTGGTGGGAGGCTGTTGAACAGTCTTGGGCCCCGGACACTTATTATGTTTTATCTTAGAGTATCAGTGACGCCCTTAATTTTCACTGGGGGTATGTTGCATCGCCTGCCAAGTCTTTTGCTTTCGTATGGAGTGATTGCTGTGTGCATATTAGGGGCCAGTCCCTCCAGAATCTTCCAGGTGTAGATTATGATACCTCTCTCTCGCCTGTGCTCTAGTGAGTACAAGTCAAGTGCTTCCAGGCGCTCCCGGTAGTTAAGGTGTTTGATGGAACTTATATGGGCAGTAAAGGTTCTCTGTACATTCTCTAGCTATGCAATTTCACCTGCCTTGAATCGGAATGCTAATGTTCAACAGTATTCCAGCCTAGAAAGAATAAGTGATTTAAAAAGAATCATCATTGGCTTAGCATCTCTTGTCTTGAATGTTCTCATTATCCACCCTATCAGTTTCCTAGCAGATGTGATAGTGGCATTGTTGTGGTCCTTGAAGGTGAGGTCATCTGACATTACCACACCCAGGTCCTTCACATTACTTTTCCGCTCTATTGTGTGATTGGAGTTTGTAGCATACTCAGTCCTAGTTATTATTTCCTCCAGTTTTCCATAACGGAGTAGTTGGAATTTGTCTTCATTGAACATCATATTGTTCTCTGCTGCCCATTGGAAAACTTGGTTTATATCTTCTTGGAGCTTTGCCGTGTCCTCAATGGATGACTCTCATGCAGATCCTAGTATCGTCTGCAAAAGATGATACAGTGCTGTGGTTTACATCTCTATGTCTGACATGAGAATAAGGAACAGGATAGGTGCGAGTACTGTGCCTTGTGGGACAGAGCTCTTCACTATGGCAGCATCTGATTTAACTCTGTTTACCACTACTCTTTGTGTGCGATTGGTTAGAAAGTTGAAGATCCATCTTCCTAGTTTGCCGGTTATCCCTTTAGCACGTATTTTGTGTGCTATTACACCATGATCACACTTGTCAAAGGCTTTTGCAAAGTCTGTGTATACTACATCTGCATTCTGTTTGTTTTCCAGTGCATCCAAGACCATATCATAGTGATCCAGTAGTTGCGAGAGGCAGGAGCGACCTGCTCTGAAACCATGTTGCCCTGGATTGTGCAATTTTTGGGAGTCCAAGTGGTTTGCTATCCTTCTTCTTAGAACTCTTTCAAAGATTTTTATGATGTGGGACATTAAAGCTATTGGTCTACAGTTCTTAGCTACTGCTTTGCTGCAACCTTTATGGAGTGGGGCTATATCTGCTGTTTTTAGTGACTGTGGAATCTCGCCTGTGTCTAAGCTCCTTCTCCATAGCATACTTAGGGCCCGTGAGAGGGTTTTTTTGCTGTTTTTAATGAACACAGAGTTCCACGAGTCTGGGCCTGGGGCTGAATGCATGGGCATGTCGTCGATGGCTTTCTCAAAGTCTAGTGGAGTTAGGGTTATGTCATAAATCTGGCCTACATTGGCAGGATTTTGAGGCTCATTCATGAAAAAATTGTTTGGATTGTCTATCTTTAAATTGGTTAGTGGCTCACTGAACACTGAGTCATACTGCAATTTTAGTATCTCACTTATTTCTTTGTTGTCTGTGTAGGATCTGTCTTGTCTGAGCAGGGGCCCTATACTAGAAGTGGTTTTTGACATGTTTTTGGCATATGAAAAGAAATATTTCGAATTTCTTTCTGCAGTAACATAATATGCATATTAATGTCTTCATTACACATATTAAAAAATACCGTCATGTTAAAAAATAATCTATATCAGTGAAAAATACTCTGTCGTTTAGAAAAATTGTCTACCATATTAAAAAGTACCATGACGGATTGAAAAATATTGTGATTGAAAAATAGCAAACCATGTTAGAACATATCGTTTTGGTAAGTTATCATTCCACATAGTGATACAGTGACGATGTGTAACAACATTCACTCAGATCTTCAGCACAAGTTAATAACAAACGGCAGACACTTGGGCAGGAACAACACCACTAACAAACGGCAGACACTTGGGCAGGAGCAACACCACTAACAAACGGCAGACACTTGGGCAGGAGCAACACCACTAACAAACGGCAGACACTTGGGCAGGAACATCACCACCAACAAACGGCAGACACTTGGGCAGGAACAACACCACTAACAAACGGCAGACACTTGGGCAGGAGCAACACCACTAACAAACGGCAGACACTTGGGCAGTAACATCACCACCAACAAACGGCAGACACTTGGGCAGGAACATCACCACTAACAAACGGCAGACACTTGGGCAGGAACATCACCACTAACAAACGGCAGACACTTGGGCAGGAGCAACACCACTAACAAACGGCAGACACTTGGGCAGGAACATCACCACTAACAAACGGCAGACACTTGGGCAGGAGCAACACCACTAACAAACGGCAGACACTTGGGCAGGAACATCACCACCAACAAACGGCAGACACTTGGGCAGGAACATCACCACTAACAAACGGCAGACACTTGGGCAGGAACATCACCACTAACAAACGGCAGACACTTGGGCAGGAACATCACTAACAAACGGCAGACACTTGGGTAGGAACATCACCACTAACAAACGGCAGACACTTGGGCAGGAACATCACCACTAACAAACGGCAGACACTTGGGCAGGAACATCACCACTAACAAACGGCAGACACTTGGGCAGGAACATCACCACCAACAAACGGCAGACACTTGGGCAGGAGCAACACCACCAACAAACGGCAGACACTTGGGCAGGAGCATCACCACCAACAAACGGCAGACACTTGGGCAGGAACATCACCACCAACAAACGGCAGACACTTGGGCAGGAACATCACCACTAACAAACGGCAGACACTTGGGCAGGAACATCACCACCAACAAACGGCAGACACTTGGGCAGGAGCAACACCACCAACAAACGGCAGACACTTGGGCAGGAACATCACCACTAACAAACGGCAGACACTTGGGCAGGAACATCACCACTAACAAACGGCAGACACTTGGGCAGGAGCAACACCACTAACAAACGGCAGACACTTGGGCAGGAACATCACCACCAACAAACGGCAGACACTTGGGCAGGAACATCACCACTAACAAACGGCAGACACTTGGGCAGGAACAACACCACTAACAAACGGCAGACACTTGGGCAGAAGCAACACCACCGACCACTGGCACTTAACCAGCAACATTTACATAAATAACGACCCACTAATAAGGCTACGAACTTCAGAAGTTTAATGAAACCCGTAAAAGAACCGAACATTTCATACAAATGAAGGAACGTTGAGGTTCGGTCAGGTTCGTTAGGAAACTGAACATATATTGTCTCGAGTCTACTCTGTTTTTTCTTCATATTTCTTATTCTCAAAATATTTACTTCCCTGTGATCATTCCCCAGTGGTTGAGTACACATTATAACGTCCAAAATAACCACTGTAAACAAAAAAATGAATTTCCAAACACTTTCGTGATTTCTAACATTATTTTAATGCGATATATCACGAAAGAGCGACGAAATTCAATATTTTTCCCAGTTGTTATTTTGCATATTGTGATATCACCTCGTTATTGTCCTGTTATTGCTGGTATATCACCTCGTTATTGTCATATTATTGCTGGAATATCACCTCGTTATTGTCATGTTATTGCTGGAATATCACCTCGTTATTGTCCTGTTATTGCTGGTATATCACCTCGTTATTGTCATATTATTGCTGGAATATCACGTCGTTATTGTCATGTTATTGCTGGAATATCACGTCGTTATTGTCATGTTATTGCTGGAATATCACCTCGTTATTGTCATGTTATTGCTGGAATATCACCTCGTTATTGTCATGTTATTGCTGGAATATCACCTCGTTATTGTCATGTTATTGCTGGAATATCACCTCGTTATTGTCATATTATTGCTGGAATATCACCTCGTTATTGTCATGTTATTGCTGGAATATCACCTCGTTATTGTCATGTTATTGCTGGAATATCACCTCGTTATTGTCATGTTATTGCTGGAATATCACGTCGTTATTGTCATGTTATTGCTGGAATATCACCTCGTTATTGTCATGTTATTGCTGGAATATCACCTCGTTATTGTCATGTTATTGCTGGAATATCACCTCGTTATTGTCATGTTATTGCTGGAATATCACCTCGTTATTGTCATATTATTGCTGGAATATCACCTCGTTATTGTCATGTTATTGCTGGAATATCACCTCGTTATTGTCATATTATTGCTGGAATATCACCTCGTTATTGTCATGTTATTGCTGGAATATCACGTCGTTATTGTCATGTTATTGCTGGAATATCACGTCGTTATTGTCATGTTATTGCTGGAATATCACGTCGTTATTGTCATGTTATTGCTGGAATATCACGTCGTTATTGTCATGTTATTGCTGGAATATCTCAGTGTTAAAGAAAGCTCAAGGACGGGTCCATCAGGGAGTGTCTGGGGCGGTGTTATGATGAATCACTGTCAGGCAGAGAGCGCCTCTGTCACCCACTAAAATATCTGCGATTTATTCCCCTCGGCAGCATACTGTGTTAACTTTTTCGGATTTATTCCCCTCGGCAGCATACTGTGTTAACTTTTTCGGATTTATTCCCCTCGGCAGCATACTGTGTTAACTATTTCGGATTTATTCCCCTCGGCAGCATACTGTGTTAACTTTTTCGTATTTATTTCCCTCGGCAGCATACTGTGTTAACTTTTTCGTATTTATTTCCCTCGGCAGCATACTGTGTTAACTTTTTCGGATTTATTCCCCTCGGCAGCATACTGTGTTAACTTTTTCGGATTTATTCCCCTCGGCAGCATACTGTGTTAACTTTTTCGGGAGATTTTATAGAATGATAAAACTGAAGGTAAGGATTTATTTCTACTGTAATGTTAATTATCGGTCATTTTTAACGACATAACTCGGTTTTCAGTACTGGGAAGTACCACGGTATTCAGTGTTGGGTACTGGGAAGTACCACGGTATTCAGTGTTGGGTACTGGGAAGTACCACGGTATTCAGTGTTGGGTACTGGGAAGTACCACGGTATTCAGTGTTGGGTACTGGGAAGTACCACGGTATTCAGTGTTGGGTACTGGGAAGTACCACGGTATTCAGTGTTGGGTACTGGGAAGTACCACGGTATTCAGTGTTGGGTACTGGGAAGTACCACGGTATTCAGTGTTGGGTACTGGGAAGTACCACGGTATTCAGTGTTGGGTACTGGGAAGTACCACGGTATTCAGTGTTGGGTACTGGGAAGTACCACGGTATTCAGTGTTGGGTACTGGGAAGTACCACGGTATTCAGTGTTGGGTACTGGGAAGTACCACGGTATTCAGTGTTGGGTACTGGGAAGTACCACGGTATTCAGTGTTGGGTACTGGGAAGTACCACGGTATTCAGTGTTGGGTACTGGGAAGTACCACGGTATTCAGTGTTGGGTACTGGGAAGTACCACGGTATTCAGTGTTGGGTACTGGGAAGTACCACGGTATTCAGTGTTGGGTACTGGGAAGTACCACGGTATTCAGTGTTGGGTACTGGGAAGTACCACGGTATTCAGTGTTGGGTACTGGGAAGTACCACGGTATTCAGTGTTGGGTACTGGGAAGTACCACGGTATTCAGTGTTGGGTACTGGGAAGTACCACGGTATTCAGTGTTGGGTACTGGGAAGTACCACGGTATTCAGTGTTGGGTACTGGGAAGTACCACGGTATTCAGTGTTGGGTACTGGGAAGTACCACGGTATTCAGTGTTGGGTACTGGGAAGTACCACGGTATTCAGTGTTGGGTACTGGGAAGTACCACGGTATTCAGTGTTGGGTACTGGGAAGTACCACGGTATTCAGTGTTGGGTACTGGGAAGTACCACGGTATTCAGTGTTGGGTACCGGGAAGTACCACGGTATTCAGTGTTGGGTACCGGGAAGTACCACAATATTCAGTGTTGGGTACCGGGAAGTACCACAATATTCAGTGTTGGGTACCGGGAAGTACCACAATATTCAGTGTTGGGTACCGGGAAGTACCACAATATTCAGTGTTGGGTACCGGGAAGTACCACAATATTCAGTGTTGGGTACCGGGAAGTACCACAATATTCAGTGTTGGGTACCGGGAAGTACCACAATATTCAGCGTTGGGTACCGGGAAGTACCACAATATTCAGCGTTGGGTACCGGGAAGTACCACAATATTCAGTGTTGGGTACCGGGAAGTACCACAATATTCAGCGTTGGGTACCGGGAAGTACCACAATATTCAGCGTTGGGTACCGGGAAGTACCACAATATTCAGTGTTGGGTACCGGGAAGTACCACAATATTCAGTGTTGGGTACCGGGAAGTACCACAATATTCAGCGTTGGATACCGGGAAGTACCACAATATTTAGTGTTGGGTACCGGGAAGTACCACAATATTCAGTGTTGGGTACCGGGAAGTACCACAATATTTAGTGTTGGGTACCGGGAAGTACCACAATATTCAGCGTTGGATACCGGGAAGTACCACAATATTCAGTGTTGGGTACCGGGAAGTACCACAATATTCAGTGTTGGGTTCCGGGTAGTACCACAATATTCAGTGTTGGGTACCGGGTAGTACCACAATATTCAGTGTTGGGTACCGGGAAGTACCCTCGGCTCTGAGTTGTTCATAAGCGTGTCATTACGATTTGATGAATCACAATATTCGTTGTACAGTTGTGTGATGGACCAGAAGTCAGTGCTCGGATCACCACTGTACCAACACATTATCCCTACAAATACAAAAACTCGAAAAAAAAATTTTATAAATAGCATAAAATACGGGTAAATGGGAGTTTTCGACCTCAAAGCCCCTCTTCAGCAGATGAAGAATATTTATAGCAGGCAAACAGATCTTCCCGAATCCCTTTATGAATGCTTCCTGATCACGCTCCAACAGCAAGTTCGGGCACACAAACCCCTTGTATCAGCTTCGATCAAGATCACTCACAAGAGACTGATGGATGCTCAAGCCTTCAGCACTCAAAACCACCTCCACCTCTCTCCCTTCAACCCTTCCTGGGATATATGTTATAATCCTGGTAAATCCATATCCCTGGCACCAGAATGTCTGAGTTTCTAGCATCACTTGCGCTCCCTACTCTTATCTGGAGGTTCTACAGCATCAGGGAGGTAATGGTGACATTGATGGTAGAGATTATCATCTGTGTAATGGTGACAGTGGAGTCATTATAACACTTATCATAGTTATATAATCTGGTTGTCCTCGCTCTCCTTACATACGTTTCCAGTAGGAGTGTAAATACGTGAAAGTGCTCAGGTGTTTTTCCTATTTTCACTGAGGTATTTTTAAATTTTATATAATTGCAATCACGCGTTATTAATGTGTATATTTATTATTTAATAATAAACAAACACACAGAAATATATTTTTTCGTTAGGTTCAGAATAATTTTTGCGAAATTATTGCATTATTGAGGCCTGGTCACAGACCGGGCCGCGGGGGCGTTGACCCCCGAAACTCTCTCCAGATAAGCACAAATTTTCCGTTGCCTTATTCGGCAAGAACCTTGAGTTTTCCCTGAAGCAAGTTTATTCTTTTCTCTGAGGATGAGGGTCCCCAGAACAGTTCTGGAGGTGGTACCTCCCTATATATATATATATATATATATATATATATATATATATATATATATATATATATAAATGTTTGTGTGTGAAGGCGTTTTATAAAGATAAAGCTAGAACTAACTTTATTTAGCTAGCTCTCGGACTTCATATTCCTAAACACAGGATGGTTTTTCTCTCATAATACTTTACACAGGGTTGTGAGTTTTTCCTTTCATATTCCATGCCTATATTTTGGTGTATTGTGTGTCAATATTTCTGTCAATCATTCTCTCTCTCTCTCTCTCTCTCTCTCTCTCTCTCTCTCTCTCTCTCTCTCTCTCTCTCATTCCTTGGATACCGTGGAAGATGCAGCATCTGGCTGGAATATCCAGTCTTGTCTCACCACCTCGCTCCTGTCGTCATGTCAACGACTTGCAAAACTATATTTAGTATTTCTGTGATATAATTCCTCTAGACCCGCGTATGTTAGCTAGTCTATCATACACTTACTCTCTACTAAGTATACTGTGTATACTTAGTAGATTTATTATACAAATTAAGGAAAGTACCGAGAGAAAATATTAGAGTTGAGAGAACTGTGAATGATTGAGAGAGAAAGAGAGAGAGAAAGAGAGAGAGAGAGAGAGAGAGAGAGAGAGAGAGAGAGAGAGAGAGAGAGAGAGAGAGAGAGAGAGATAGAGAGAGAGAGAGAGAGAGAGAGAGAGAGAGAGAGAGAGAGAGAGAGAGAGAGAGAAGGGAGGGAGGGAGAAAGCAATAGACATGTTGAGAGGAAAACATGTGTACCTTAATCCCGTCTACAGTTGGCGGATTTATTATGAAGATGTCCTAATCCCGTCTATAGTTGACAGATTTATCATGCAAGTAAGTTAATCCCGTCCACAGTTGCTTAATTGTACTCACCTAACTGTGGTTGCAGGGATCGAGTCATAGCTCCCGGCCCCGCCTCTTCACTGGTCGCTACTAGGTCCACTCTCTCTCTCTGCTCCATGAGCTTCATAACACCTCTTCTTAAAGCAATGTATGGATCCTGCCTCTACTGCGTCACTATCCAGACTATTCCACTTCCTGACAACTCTATGGCTTAAGAAATACTTCCTAACATCAATGTGACTCAGAAGAGTTTTCAACTTCCAGTTGTGATCCCTTGTTGCTGTCACATCTCTGAAACATTCTCTGCCAATCCACCTTGTTAGTTCCTCTCAGTATTTTATGTTATCATATCCTCCCCTATCCCTCCTGTCTTCCAGTTTTGTCAGGTTTAGTTCCCTTGTTGTCAGGTTAAGTTTCCCTCAGTTCCGGGACTAGTCTTGTTGCAAACCTTTGCACTTAATCTAATTTCTTGACGTGTTTGGCCAGATATGTGTTCCATACTGGTGCTGCATACTACAATATGGGCCTGACGTACACGGTGTACAGTGTCGTGAATGACTCCTTACTTAGATGTCGAAATGTTGTCCACAGGTTTGCCAGGCGCCCATGTGCTGAAGCAGTTATTTGGCTGATGTGCGCTTCACGAGATGTGCTCAGTATGATGCTCACCCCAAGATCCGTTTCCTTGAGTGAAATTTGCAGCCTTTGTCTGCAGTCTCCTCTGTCCTCAAATCTGAATTCATAACTTTGCACTTGCTGGAGTTAAACTCCAGGAGCCATTTGTCAGACCAGGCTTGCAGCCTGTCCAGATTACCTTGTAGGCTTACCTTATCCCTTTCTGCTTGTATTCTTCTCATTAGTTTCACATCGTCCGGAAACAGGGACACCTCTGACTCTATCAATTCTGTCATATCATTCACATATATAAGAAACAGCACCGGACCTAGGACTGACCCTAGCGGAACCCCACTCGACACGTACACCCACTCTGACTCCTCGTTTTGGACCGACACACGTTGTTTCCTTCCTGTCAGGTAATCCTTGATCTATTGCAGTGTTTTCCCTCCTATTCCTGCCCGCTTCTTTAGTTTAACCAATCTCTTGTGTGGAACTGTATCGAAAGCCTTCTTACAGTCCATGATGATGCAGTCTACCCATCCCTCTCTCTGCTGTCTTACTTTTGCTACCTTGTCATAGAACTCCAATAGGTTCGTGATTCAGAATTTCCCTTCCCTGAAGCCGTACTGGTTGTCATGTATTAGTCCATTCCGTTTTAGGTGCTCCACCACTCTTTCCCTGTTAATCTTCTTCATAACTTTACGTGTGTGTGTGTGTGTGTGTGTGTGTGTGTACTCACCTAATTGTACTCACCTAATTGTGGTTGCAGGGGTCGAGACTCAGCTCCTGGCCCCGCCTCTTCACTGATTGCTACTAGGTCCTCTCTCTCTCTGCTTCCTGAGCTTTATCATACCTCTTCTTAATACGATGTATGGTTCCTGCCTCCACTACTTCACTTGCTAGGCTATTCCACTTGCTGATTACTCTATGACTGAAGAAATACTTCCTAACATCCCTGTGACTCGTCCGAGTCTTCAGCTTCCAGTTGTGACCCCTTGTTCCTGTGTCCCCTCTCTGGAACATCCTATCTCTGTCCACCTTATCTATTCCCCGCAGTATATTGTATGTCATTATCATGTCTCCCCTGATCCTTCTGTCCTCCAGTGTCGTCAGTCCGATTTCCCACAACCTTTCCTCGTACGACATTCCCCTGAGCCCTGGGACTAGCCTTGTTGCAAACCTTTGTACTTTCTCAAACTTCTTGACGTGCTTGACCAGGTGTGGGTTCCAGACTGGTGCTGCATACTCCAATATGGGCCTAACATACACAGTGTACAGTGTCTTGAACGATTGCTTATTTAGGTATCGGAACGCTATTCTCAGGTTTGCCAGGCGCCCGTATGCTGCAGCAGTTATTTGGTTGATGTGTGCCTCTGGTGACGTGCTCGGTGTTATGGTCACCCCGAGGTCTTTCTCCCTGAGTGAGGTCTGTAGTCTTTGTCCACCTAGCCTATACTCTGTCTGCGGTCTTCTTTGCCCCTCCCCAATCTTCATGACTTTGCATTTGGCAGGATTGAATTCAAGAAGCCAGTTTCTGGACCACATGTCCAGCCTGTCCAGGTCTCTTTGCAGTCCTGCCTCATCCTAATCCGATTTAATTCTTCTCATCAACTTCACATCATCTGCGAATAGGGACACTTCAGAGTCTAATCCTTCCATCATGTCGTTCGCATATATCAAAAATAGCACTGGCCCTAGAACTGACCCCTGTGGGACCCCGCTCGTCACAGGCGCCCACTGTGATACCTCTTCACGTACCATGACTCGTTGCTGCCTCCCTGTCAGGTATTCCCTGACAGGTATGTGTGTGTGTGTGTGTGTGTGTGTGTGTGTGTGTGTGTGTGTGTGAGTGGGTGTGTACTCACCTATTTGTACTCACCTATTTGTGGTTGCAGGGGTCGATTCACAGCTCCTGGCCCCGCCTCTTCGCTGATTGCTACTAGGTCCTCTCTCTCCCTGCCCCATGAGCTCTATCATACCTCGCCTTAAAACTATGTATGGTTCCTGCCTCCACTACATCACTTTCTAGGCTATTCCATGGCCTGACTACTCTATGACTGAAGAAATACTTCCTAACATCCCTTTGATTCATCTGAGTCTTCAACTTCCAATTGTGACCTCTTGTGTCTGTGTCCCATCTCTGGAACATCCCGTCTTTGTCCACCTCGTCTATTCCGCGCAGTATTTTATATGTCGTTATCATGTCTCCCCTGACCCTCCTGTCCTCCAGTGTCGTCAGGCCGATTTCCCTCAACCTTTCTTCATAGGACAATCCCCGTAGCTCTGGGTCTAGTCTTGTTGCAAACCTTTGCACATTTTCTAATTTCTTGACGTGCTTGACTAGGTGTGGATTCCAAACTGGTGCTGCATACTCCAGTATGGGCCTGACGTAGATGGTATACAGAGTCTTAAACGAATCCTTACTGAGGTATCGGAACGCTATCCGTAGGTTTGCCAGGCGCCCGTATGCTGCAGCAGTTATCTGATTGATGTGCGCCTCAGGAGATATGCTCGGTGTTATACTCACCCCCAGATCTTTTTCCTTGAGTGAGGTTTGCAGTCTTTGGCCATCTAAACTACATTGTGTCTGCGGTCTTCTTTGCCCTTCCCCAATCTTTATGACTTTGCATTTGGCAGGGTTAAATTCAAGGAGCCAGTTGCTGGACCAGGCTTGTAGCCTGTCCAGGTCTCTTTGTAGTCCTGCCTGATCCTCGTCCGATTTGATTCTTCTCATTAACTTCACATCATCTGCAAACAAGGACACTTCTGAGTCTATCCCTTCCGTTATGTCGTTCACATATACCAAGAACAGCACAGGTCCTGTGTGTGTGTGTGTGTGTGTGTGTGTGTGTGTGTATATAGTGTGTGTATAGTGTGTGTATAGTGTGTGTGTAGTGTGTGTGTGTGTGTAGTGTGTGTGTGTAGTGTGTGTGTATAGTGTGTGCGTGTAGTGTGTGCGTGTAGTGTGTGCGTGTGTGTGATAGATTTATCATGCAGGTATCTTAATCTCGTCCACAGTTGGCAGATTTATCAATTACTCAAGACCGGTGTTCAGTCAGACCTCTCTCACAGTTCCTGAAAACCAATTTGCCTTCAGGACAGAGGCTGCATGGAGTCTGAAGCCTTACACAGTGAATGTATGAAAGTTCCCAGCCAGTCTGAGATTACATGACCGTTCGGGTATGCAGTGTGAGGCTTCAGGTTGGGGTTCCAGCCTAGGTGGAGTTCCGGCCTAGCTGGGTTTTCATCCTATACGTGGGTTCCAGCGTAGAAATAAGGTGCCAGTAGGTGTTGGGGGCTCCACTGAGCATATTGCTTGAGACGGAGATCACTGACTGAAATGAAGCTTATAGCTCCAGTTAACGTGCATGTTTCTACCTGTGACTTACCTTTAATTGGTTTCGTAAGTTTGTAAGATTTACTTGTCGATTCACACTATCAGTAGGACGAAAAAATCAGCATTCCTGCCACTGTGCAACACACTTCATGGACAGTAGCTTCCTGCAGTGTTTCTTTTAATGTTAGGCTTTAAAGACTCCCCTTACATAGTCGTATGAGAGGGAGGTAGTACCTCTCTGGATGGCTGCTGTCTACCAGGTGTCTACGTTCAGTGTTAGTGTGAGGGAGACCAGCGAGTGTGAGGGGACCCCAGTAAGTGTGAGGGGGCCCCCAGTGAGTGTGAGGGGACCCCAGTGAGTGTGAGGGGGACCCCAGTGTGAGAGAATCCCAGTAAGTGTGAGGGGGACCCAAGTAAGTGTGAGGGGACCTCAGTAAGCGTGAGGGGACCCCCAGTAAGTGTGAGGGGACCTCAGTGTGAGAGAATCCCAGTAAGTGTGAGGGGGACCCCAGTAAGTGAGAGGGGACCTCAGTAAGCGTGAGGGGACCCCAGTAAGTGTGAGGGGACCCCAGTGTGAGGGGGACCCCAGCAAGTGTGAGGGAGACCCCAGTGAGTGTGACGGGACACCAGTAAGTGTGAGGGACCCCAGTAAGTATGAGGGTCTCTAGCGTGAGGGGACCTTAGTAAGTATGAGGGTCACTAGTGTGAGGGGCCCCAGTAAGTGTGAGGGACCCCAGTAAGTGTGAGAGACCCCAGTAAGTGTGAGAGACCCCAGTAAGTGTGAGGGACCCCAGTAAGTGTGAGGGGACCCCAGTAAGTGTGAGTGACCCCCAGTAAGTGTGAGGGACCCCCAGTAAGTGTGAGAGACCCCAGTGTGAGGGACCCCCACTAAGTGTGAGGGGTCCCAGTAAGTGTGAAGGACCCCAGTGTGAGGGACCCCCACTAAGTGTGAGGGACCCCAGTAAGTGTGAAGGACTCCAGTGTGAGGGACCCAGTAAGTGAGAAGGACCCCATTGTGAGGGACCCCAGTAAATGTGAAGAACCCCAGTGTAAGGGGGGCCCAAGTAAGTGTGAAGGACACCAGTGTGAGGGACCCCAGTAAGTGTGAAGGACCCCAGTGTGTGGGACCCCAAGTAAGTGTGAGTGACCCCAGTAAGTGTGAGAGACCCCAGTGTGAGGGGCCCCCAGTAAGTGTGAGGGACCCCAGTGCGAGGGGCCCCCAGTAAATGTGAGGGACCCCAGTGAGGGGCCCCAGTAAGTGTGAGGGACCCCAGTGCGAGGGGTCCCCAGTGTGAGGGACCCCAGTAAGTGTGAGGGACCCCAGTGTGAGGGGCCCCCAGTAAGTGTGAGGGACCCCAGTGTGAGGGGCCCCCAGTAAGTGTGAGGGAAACCAGTGTGAGGGACCCTAGCGTGAGGGACCCCAGTGTGAGGGGCCCCCAGTAAGTGTGAGGGACCCCAGTGTGAGGGGCCCCCAGTAAGTGTGAGGGAAACCAGTGTGAGGGACCCTAGCGTGAGGGACCCCAGTGTGAGGGGCCCCCAGTAAGTGTGAGGGACCCCAATGTGAGGGGGCCCCAGTAAGTGTGAGGGACCCCAGTGTGAAGGAGCCCCAGTAAGTGTGAGGGACCCCAGTGTGAGGGGCCCCCAGTAAGTGTGAGGGGCCCCAGTGTGAGGGGCCCCCAGTAAGTGTGAAGACGCCATTCCATTATAGCTAACAGTAACGTCATTAATACATTTAAATTACGAACACCGTTGTAAAGTAATTATTGACGAAGGGTTCCTTAGATTACATTAAGACAGCGAGCATGTCTTACACAGGTCGCTCCATCAAGCTTAACTGACTTCGTAGTGGAGAAGAACTCTTCCTTCAGGGAATTATATTGAAGTTTATTACCTCGCATTTCCCAGCAGCTTAATTACACTGATGATAAAGTCTTCAGAGAAGATGAAAATAAAACTGTTTTCACAGACCTAAGTTACAGCTAAGACAGGATGGGTGGGTGAGGTGTTATGTGGGTGGGAGTGCTGGGGTGGGTGAGGTGTTATGTGGGTGGGAGTGCTGGGGTGGGTGAGGTGTTATGTGGGTGGGAGGGCTGGGGTGGGTGAGGTGTTATGTGGGTGGGAGTGCTGGGGTGGGTGAGGTGTTATGTGGGTGGGAGTGCTGGGGTGGGTGAGGTGTTATGTGGGTGGGAGGGCTGGGGTGGGTGAGGTGTTATGTGGGTGGGAGGGCTGGGGTGGGTGAGGTGTTATGTGGGTGGGAGTGCTGGGGTGGGTGAGGTGTTATGTGGGTGGGAGTGCTGGGGTGGGTGAGGTGTTATGTGGGTGGGAGGGCTGGGGTGGGTGAGGTGTTATGTGGGTGGGAGTGCTGGGGTGGGTGAGGTGTTATGTGGGTGGGAGGGCTGGGGTGGGTGAGGTGTTATGTGGGTGGGAGTGCTGGGGTGGGTGAGGTGTTATGTGGGTGGGAGTGCTGGGGTGGGTGAGGTGTTATGTGGGTGGGAGGGCTGGGGTGGGTGAGGTGTTATGTGGGTGGGAGTGCTGGGGTGGGTGAGGTGTTATGTGGGTGGGAGTGCTGGGGTGGGTGAGGTGTTATGTGGGTGGGAGTGCTGGGGTGGGTGAGGTGTTATGTGGGTGGGAGGGCTGGGGTGGGTGAGGTGTTATGTGGGTGGGAGTGCTGGGGTGGGTGAGGTGTTATGTGGGTGGGAGTGCTGGGGGGGGTGAGGTGTTATGTGGGTGGGAGTGCTGGGGTGGGTGAGGTGTTATGTGGGTGGGAGGGCTGGGGTGGGTGAGGTGTTATGTGGGTGGGAGTGCTGGGGTGGGTGAGGTGTTGAGGTGGGTGAGAGTGCTGGGGTGGGTGAGGTGTTAGGTGGGTGGGAGTGCTGGGGTGGGTGAGGTGTTATGTGGGTGGGAGTGCTGGGGTGGGTGAGGTGTTATGTGGGTGGGAGTGCTGGGGTGGGTGAGGTGTTATGTGGGTGGGAGTGCTGGGGTGGGTGAGGTGTTAGGTGGGTGGGAGTGGTGGGGTGGGAGAGGTGTTATGTGGGTGGGAGTGCTGGGGTGGGTGAGGTGATATGTGGGTGGGAGGGCTGGGGTGGGTGAGGTGTTATGTGGGTGGTTGTGCTGGGGTGGGTGAGGTGTTATGTGGGTGGGAGTGCTGGGGTGGGTGAGGTGATATGTGGGTGGGAGTGCTGGGGTGGGTGAGGTGTTATGTGGGTGGGAGTGCTGAGGTGGGTGAGGTGTTATGTGGGTGGAAGTGCTGTGGTGGGAGAGTTGTAATGTGGGTGTCATTGCTGGGGTGGGTGAGGTGTTATGTGGGTGGGAGTGCTGGGGTGGGTGAGGTGTTATGTGGGTGGGAGTGCTGGGGTGGGTGAGGTGTTATGTGGGTGGGAGTACTGAGGTGGGTGAGGTGATGAGGTGGGTGAGGTGCTGAGGTGGGAGAGTGCTAGGGTGGGTGAAGTGTTATGTGGGTGAGAGTGCTAGGGTGGGTGAGGTGTTGAGGTGGGTGAGAGTGCTAGGGTGGGTGAGGTGTTGAGGTGGGTGAGAGTGCTAGGGTGAGTGAGGTGTTGAGGTGGGTGAGAGTGCTAGGGTGGGTGAGGTGTTGAGGTGGGTGAGAGTGCTAGGGTGGGTGAGGTGTTGAGGTGGGTGAGAGTGCTAGGGTGGGCGAAGTGTTGAGGTGGGTGAGAG
The DNA here is from genome assembly GCF_038502225.1 of Cherax quadricarinatus. Classification (NCBI taxonomy): domain Eukaryota; kingdom Metazoa; phylum Arthropoda; class Malacostraca; order Decapoda; family Parastacidae; genus Cherax; species Cherax quadricarinatus. The sequence continues at coordinate 15,369,055 of NC_091356.1, read as the reverse complement.
TGCTAGGGTGGGCGAAGTGTTGAGGTGGGTGAGAGTGCTAGGGTGGGTGAGGTGTTGAGGTGGGTGAGAGTGCTAGGGTGGGTGAGGTGTTGAGGTGGGTGAGAGTGCTAGTGTGAATGAGGTGTTGAGGTGGGTGAGAGTGCTAGGGTGGGCGAAGTGTTGAGGTGGGTGAGAGTGCTAGTGTGAATGAGGTGTTGAGGTGGGTGAGAGTGCTAGGGTGGGTGAGGTGTTAAGGTGGGTGAGAGTGCTAGGGTGGGTGAGGTGTTGAGGTGGGTGAGAGTGCTAGGGTGAGTGAGGTGTTGAGGTGCATGAGAGTGCTAGGGTGAGTGAGGTGTTGAGGTGGGTGAGGTGTTGAGGTGGGTGAGAGTGCTAGGGTGAGTGAGGTGTTGAGGTGGGTGAGGTGTTGAGGTGCATGAGAGTGCTAGGGTGAGTGAGGTGTTGAGGTGGGTGAGGTGTTGAGGTGGGTGAGAGTGCTAGGGTGAGTGAGGTGTTGAGGTGGGTGAGGTGTTGAGGTGGGTGAGAGTGCTAGGGTGGGTGAGGTGTTGAGGTGGGTGAGGTGTTGAGGTGGGTGAGAGTGCTAGGGTGAGTGAGGTGTTGAGGTGGGTGAGGTGTTGAGGTGGGTGAGAGTGCTAGGGTGAGTGAGGTGTTGAGGTGCATGAGAGTGCTAGGGTGAGTGAGGTGTTGAGGTGGGTGAGGTGTTGAGGTGAGTGAGGTGTTGAGGTGCGTGAGAGTGCTAGGGTGAGTGAGGTGTTGAGGTGGGTGAGAGTGCTAGGGTGAGTGAGGTGTTGAGGTGGGTGAGAGTGCTAGGGTGGGTGAGGTGTTGAGGTGGGTGAGAGTGCTAGGGTGGGTGAGGTGTTGAGGTGGGTGAGAGTGCTAGGGTGAGTGAGGTGTTGAGGTGGGTGAGAGTGCTAGGGTGAGTGAGGTGTTGAGGTGGGTGAGAGTGCTAGGGTGAGTGAGGTGTTGAGGTGGGTGAGAGTGCTAGGGTGGGTGAGGTGTTGAGGTGGGTGAGAGTGCTAGGGTGGGTGAGGTGTTGAGGTGGGTGAGAGTGCTAGGGTGAGTGAGGTGTTGAGGTGGGTGAGAGTGCTAGGGTGAGTGAGGTGTTGAGGTGGGTGAGAGTGCTAGGGTGGGTGAGGTGTTGAGATGCGTGAGAGTGCTAGGGTGGGTGAGGTGGGTGAGAGTGCTAGGGTGGGTGAGGTGTTGAGATGCGTGAGAGTGCTAGGGTGGGCGAGGTGTTGAGGTGGGTGAGAGTGCTAGGGTGAGTGAGGTGTTGAGGTGGGTGAGAGTGCTAGGGTGGGTGAGGTGTTGAGATGCGTGAGAGTGCTAGGGTGAGTGAGGTGTTGAGGTGGGTGAGAGTGCTAGGGTGAGTGAGGTGTTGAGGTGGGTGAGAGTGCTAGGGTGAGTGAGGTGTTGAGGTGGGTGAGAGTGCTAGGGTGAGTGAGGTGTTGAGGTGGGTGAGAGTGCTAGGGTGAGTGAGGTGTTGAGATGCGTGAGAGTGCTAGGGTGAGTGAGGGTGCTGGGGTGAGAATTCATCTAATTTATGATGCCATTAGGAATTTCATAACACTGGTGAGTGGGGCGGGAGAAGAGAACACAAATTTAACAAATACATAAAACTTACCCTGTGGTTCTACACGTCTCTCAGTCGTCACACAAGACAAGCATCAGGATTTCAACATTGTTTATTTAAGCCGAGATACACCGTAGTTAGACGTATCATGCCGCTTTTTTCGAACCTAACTTACCTAATCTAACTCTCAGAACTATCAGAATAAACTCCCTAATCTAACTCTCAGAACTATCAGAATAAACTCCCTAATCTAACTCTCAGAATTATCAGAATAAACTCCTACAGCCAACTCAAGTTATTTTGGAGACTATTACTATTCGTTTACACTGCGCTTGTGACTCCTTAAATTTCACGTCACTCGCGAAATTCTTATCAAAGATGAAAGGTGAAAATATATTGCGAGCAGCAGGAACCTCCACCTACTGCCCAGGTAGTGTGAACTACCTCGCTCAGGCAGGAACCTCCACCTACTGCCCAGGTAGTATGAACTACCTCACTCAGGCAGGAACCTCCACCTACTGCCCAGGTAGTGTGAACTACCTCGCTCAGGCAGGAACCTCCACCTACTGCCCAGGTAGTATGAACTACCTCGCTCAGGCAGGAACCTCCACCTACTGCCCAGGTAGTATGAACTACCTCGCTCAGGCAGGAACCTCCACCTACTGCCCAGGTAGTGTGAACTACCTCGCTCAGGCAGGAACCTCCACCTACTGCCCAGGTAGTGTGAACTACCTCGCTCAGGCAGGAACCTCCACCTACTGCCCAGGTAGTGTGAACTACCTCCCTCAGGCAGGAACCTCCACCTACTGCCCAGGTAGTGTGAACTACCTCGCTCCGGCAGGAACCTCCACCTACTGCCCAGGTAGTGTGAACTACCTCGCTCAGGCAGGAACCTCCACCTACTGCCCAGGTAGTGTGAACTACCTCGCTCAGGCAGGAACCTCCACCTACTGCCCAGGTAGTGTGAACTACCTCGCTCAGGCAGGAACCTCCACCTACTGCCCAGGTAGTGTGAACTACCTCCCTCAGGCAGGAACCTCCACCTACTGCCCAGGTAGTGTGAACTACCTCGCTCAGGCAGGAACCTCCACCTACTGCCCAGGTAGTGTGAACTACCTCGCTCAGGCAGGAACCTCCACCTACTGCCCAGGTAGTGTGAACTACCTCGCTCAGGCAGGAACCTCCACATACTGCCCAGGTAGTGTGAACTACCTCGCTCAGGCAGGAACCTCCACCTACTGCCCAGGTAGTGTGAACTACCTCGCTCAGGCAGGAACCTCCACCTACTGCCCAGGTAGTGTGAACTACCTCGCTCAGGCAGGAACCTCCACCTACTGCCCAGGTAGTGTGAACTACCTCGCTCAGGCAGGAACCTCCACATACTGCCCAGGTAGTGTGAACTACCTCGCTCAGGCAGGAACCTCCACCTACTGCCCAGGTAGTGTGAACTACCTCGCTCAGGCAGGAACCTCCACCTACTGCCCAGGTAGTGTGAACTACCTCGCTCAGGCAGGAACCTCCACCTACTGCCCAGGTAGTGTGAACTACCTCGCTCAGGCAGGAACCTCCACCTACTGCCCAGGTAGTATGAATTACCTCACTCAGGCAGGAACCTCCACCTACTGCCCAGGTAGTATGAATTACCTCACTCAGGCAGGAACCTCCACCTACTGCCCAGGTAGTATGAATTACCTCACTCAGGCAGGAACCTCCACCTACTGCCCAGGTAGTATGAACTACCTTGGTCTTGCAGGAACCTCCACCTACTGCCCAGGTAGTATGGACTACCTCACTCAGGCAGGAACCTCCACCTACTGCCCAGGTAGTATGGACTAAATTAGGCACATGTGCAACTCTTGGGTATCTTTATTGAGGAAACGTTTCGTCACACAGTGGCTTCATCAGTCCATACGTAGGAGAAACTTGAAGAACAGGAGGAGAATGAGGTAATCAGTCCCTCAACCTTGAGTCGATGTGTTCAGTCCATCAATCTTGAATAGAATACGGCATATGAGCGGAGAAGCAGCTTACAAACCGTATGGCAGGAGAGGTGCAGCAGTCGTAAGTGGTGTCACATTCATCTACAAACCTGTCAGACACTGCAACTTCTTGGTATCTTAATACTTAGGAATTCTTCGTTTGCCTAATTCTTGGGCACAACCTACTTCCACATTGAACAAATGTGACACCACCTATGACTGCTGCACCTCTCCTGCCATACGGTTTATAAGCTGCTTCTCCGCTCATATGCTGTATTCTATTCAAGATTGATGGACTGAACACATCGACTCAAGGTTGAGGGACTGATTACCTCATTCTCCTCCTGTTCTTCAAGTTTCTCCTACGTATGGACTGATGAAGCCACTATGTGGCGAAACGTTTCCTCAATAAAGATACCCAAGAGTTGCACATGTGTCTAATTTATCAACATGTCGGTTCTCTGAACCATTCATCTACAAACTAGTATGGACTACCTTGGTCTGGCACGTTTGCGTAATTATAGTTTTATTACAATTGTCGTGAGTGCACGCAGATGTTTTGGGCGCACAAATGTTATGGACAGATGTTTTGGGAGCACAGATGTTATGGACACATACATGTTATGGACACACAGATGTTTTGAGCACACACATGTTATGGACTCACAGATGTTATGGACACACACAGACACACATGTTATGGACACATGTTATGGATGCACATGTTATGGACACACATGTTATGGACACACATGTTATGGACACACATGTTATGGACACACATGTTATGGACACATGTTATGGACACACATGTTATGGACACACATGTTATGGACACACACATGTTATGGACACACACATGTTATGAGCTCCATCATTGGATGAAGCTCATGGATCTGTTTGTGACTTGATAAAGCTCACTTTGTGGGCGAAACGTTGTCAATAAATGATCACATTATACAGCTTAAGTTTTTATATTTTAATTCCACCTCCTTCCTTCGTAAGTGTATGTGACTGACTTAGGCCGGTGAGTGACTTGGACTTGCCTAGCATGGGCCAGTAGACCTGCTGCTGTGCTCCTTCCTTCTTTTGTTTTCAAAAAGAACATAATATAACCCAGTGAAGTCGAACTGTGACACATTCCCAGTTGGATTTATCCGTCTCGGAGAGAGTGAGCTAGGTCGTCGTCCCGTAGATACACACCAAAACATTTTTACCATGCGTAGGACAGCAACAATCAAGCAGGAGTGCAGTGTGTGGCTGGAAGGGAAGAACAAGGCAGCTGAATAACATCAGCTCAACACATGCTACCAGCGGGCAAATGAACCCTGGAAAAATGCAGTAGTGGCAGCAGCCGATATTTTACTGCCCTACTAAATCGTACCTTTTTCAGGAACCTTGCTAGTATATCAGTTTTGTTTATTTACAAAGATAACTCTCACCACCACTAACAACATGATATATTTTTTGCATAAAGCCCATAACTAAAGTATTTCCTGGTATTTTTTTTTCCTCTGTGGTTTCGTGTGTGTCTTTGAGGTGATGTACTCCAGATTTTGGCTAGTACGGAAGGCCAGTACAGATTCTGTACTGGTCTTCCCATATTTAAAACACCTAAGTCAGGTATCAGGGATCACTGTCACTGAACAGTCATCGTCTTGCATCTGCTGATTTCACAGTTTTAACAGCCATAACGGCTTGACAAAGCTCCTGGAGAACGAAACGTTGCCACAATAAAATGACGCATTAGTTGCACTTGTGTCCTTTTACCCAACATATTGTTGGTAATTCTACCAATGTTAATACAACTTTTACGTTAACATAAATGTTTAGTTAGATATTGAAACATTGTTGGGTTTCGTGACTCAGGACATCTTAATAACACGATTGCAAAAAATCACAGAACGGGTGGGATTCGAACCTATGGCAAGAGGGGCCCTAAAACTTTTTTTTTCGCCTGCCAGAGTTCGAATCCTATCCTTTATCTAAACTGTTAAGTTTATTTGTACATCTCAGTCTACCTGGAGTCTACCTGGTGAGTATTCCGGGGACCAACGCCCCTGTGTTGGTCCCCGGAATACTCACCAGGTAGTAACAGCCTGATTGATCAGGGCCTGATCAACCAGGCTGTTACTACTGGTCACACGTAGTCCAACCTACGAACCACAGTCCGGCTGATCCGGCACCGACTTTATCTGTCTAGCTCCCTCTTAAAGGCAACCAGGGCCTACTGGCAATTCCCCTTATGCATGGTGGGAGGCTGTTGAACAGTCTTGGGCCCCGGACACTTATGGTGCTTTGTTTTCTCTTAGTGTAACAATGGCGCCCCTACTTTTCATTGGGGGTATTTTGTATAGCCTGCTAAGTCTTTTACTTTCGTAGGGAGTGATTTCTGTATGCAGATTCGGGACCATTCCTTCTAGGATTTTCCGAGTGTATATTATAATATATCTCTCTCGCCTGCGTTCCAGCGAGTACAAGTCAAGTGCTTCCAAGCATTCCCAGTAGTTGAGGTGTTTGATGGAACTTATATGTGCAGTAAAGGTTCTAAGTACACTCTCTAGATCTGTAATTTCTCCTGCTGTGAACGGAGAAGTTAATGTACAGCAATATTCCAGCCTAGAGAGAAGTGATTTGAAAAGGATCATCACTGGGTTGGTATCTCTTATTCTGAACGTTCTCATTATCCATCCAATCATTTTCTTTGCAGTTGTGATCATGGCATTGTTGTGATCCTTGAGAGTGAGATCCTCAGACATTACCACTCCCAGGTCCCTCACATTATTTTTCCGCTGTATTGTATGATCAGAGTTTGTAGTATACTCAGTTCTAGTTATTATCTCCTCCAGTTTTCCATAATGGAGTAGTTGGAATTTGTCCTCATTGAACATCATATTGTTTACCGTTGCCCACTGGAAAACTTTGTTTATATCTTCTTGGAGGTTAACCGCGTCCTCAGTGGATGACTCTCTCATGCAGATCCTAGTATCGTCTGCAAAGGATGACACTGTGCTGTGGATTACATCTCTGTCTGATATGATGATGAGGGACAGTATGGGGGCGAATACTGTGCCTTGTGGAACAGAGGTGTGTATGACTGGGTGATGGGTCTGGGTTAGCACTATGTGGGTGGGAAGGGGGTTAACTGACGTTTTTGTTTCCTGTGTTTTTTTTCAGGGGGTGACTATATTGTTTTGAGTCATCTGTTGTAGTATGGGCATTCTGCATTTTTTGTTTGGTTCACTCCTCCTTTCTCTTTCATCCATGTTTTATATACCTTTGATAGACTGGTCGAGAATTCATCTTTATTTTCTCGATTATTTTTATTATTTATTACCCTTCTTAGCAACTTTCTGATACTTACGCAAAGTTCTATATCTTTATTGCACAATCAGAAGTATCTTACTAGTGCGAGGTCATTTTTTTGAAACAGTGTTAATTCTTGCACAAGAGATATGATGCTTGGAAAATCACAGGTTGCATGTGATCCTGGATTTCCATCCAAGGATTTTTTTACATATCCCACATGTATACTGTACTGACATCCTGCTTGTATCCTACTTCACTCTGTGTGCCACGAAAAAGAAACTGATTTCTACTTGACCTTTCTCTGTACTGGTGACAGTAATATGTGAGATGTATTTATAGAAACCGAGGCTTGCGGTATGTGGGTAGTGGGTGAATTTTGGGGGGTAGTGGGTGGATATATTATGGCATTTAATTCTGTTTTGTTCACTCTATAACTCTTCCAGATTCAATCCTCACTGATCATACACACTTTTTAATTTACTGATCTTACCGAGTTCCTCACACTGATCTAGATTTGGTTATTGTGGTATGGGGTATATGGTGTTATATGGTTGTATATGGTAGCACTGCCAGACGTATGGCTGTAATACACCACCCCAGGGTATGGCACTGCCAGACTGTGTAACACACCGCCCCAGGGTACATGGCACTGCCTAACACACCACCCCAGGTTACATGGCACTGCCAGACGTATGGCTGTAACACACCGCCCCAGGGTACATGGCACTGCCAGACGCATGGCTGTAACACACCACCCCAGGGTACATGGCACTGCCAGACGTATGGCTGTAACACACCGCCCCAGGGTACATGGCACTGCCAGACGCATGGCTGTAACACACCACCCCAGGTTACATGGCACTTCTCACATGCGATTCCACATTTTAGTTTAAAACGCTTCCATTATGTTTAATCATTATCCTTAAGTTTTCCACTGACAATTTAGGTTCACTAGGTCTTTCCACTATGTATCGGTATCCTAGTCAGTTTATTATATATGGTAACTCAAACCTTGTAAGTACACTGAAACACATGTCAACACAAGGACGAGTAGATTGTCCCACACTCCTACCGCACAACACATGACAACACCAGGACGAGTAGATTGTCCCACACTGTACAATGAAACACATGTCAACACCAGGACGAGTAGAATGTCCCACACTGCTACACTGCAACACATGTCAACACCAGGACGAGTACATTGTCCCACACTGCTACACTGAAACACATGTCAACACCAGAACGAGTAGACTGTCCCATACTGCAACACATGTCAACACCAGGACGAGTAGACTGTCCCACACTGCTACACTGCAACACATGACAACACCAGGACGAGTAGATTGTCCCACACTGCTACACTGAAACACATGTCAACACCAGAACGAGTAGACTGTCCCATACTGCAACACATGTCAACACCAGGACGAGTAGACTGTCCCACACTGCTACACTGAAACACATGTCAACACCAGGACGAGTAGTCTGTCCCACACTGCAACACATGTCAACACCAGGACGAGTAGACTGTCCCACACTGCTACACTGCAACACATGTCAACACCAGAACGAGTAGATTGTCCCACACTGCTACACTGAAGCACATGTCAACACCAGGACGAGTAGATTGTCCCACACTGCTACACTGCAGCACATGACAACACCAGGACTAATATATTGTCCCACACTAGAACATCTGACAACACCAGGACGAGTACATTGTCCCACACTGCTACACTGCAACACATGACAACACCAGGACGAGTAGATTGTCCCACGCTGCTACACTGCAACACATGTCAACACCAGGACGAGTAGACTGTCCCACACTGCTACACTGCAACACATGTCAACACCAGGACGAGTAGCTTGTCCCACACTGCTACACTGCAACACATGTCAACACCAGGACGAGTAGACTGTCCCACACTGCTACACTGCAACACATGTCAACACCAGGACGAGTAGCTTGTCCCACACTGCTACACTGCAACACATGTCAACACCAGGACGAGTAGACTGTCCCACACTGCTACACTGCAACACATGTCAACACCAGGACGAGTAGACTGTCCCACACTGCTACACTGCAACACATGTCAACACCAGGACGAGTAGACTGTCCCACACTGCTACACTGCAACACATGTCAACACCAGGACGAGTAGACTGTCCCACACTGCTACACTGCAACACATGTCAACACCAGGACGAGTAGACTGTCCCACACTGCTACACTGCAACACATGTCAACACCAGGACGAGTAGCTTGTCCCACACTGCTACACTGCAACACATGTCAACACCAGGACGAGTAGACTGTTCCACACTGCTACACTGCAACACATGTCAACACCAGGACGAGTAGACTGTTCCACACTGCTACACTGCAACACATGTCAACACCAGAACGAGTAGACTGTTCCACACTGCTACACTGCAACACATGTCAACACCACGACGAGTAGACTGTTCCACACTGCTACACTGCAACACATGTCAACACCAGGACGAGTAGACTGTTCCACACTGCTACACTGCAACACATGTCAACACCAGGACGAGTAGACTGTCCCACACTGCTACACTGCAACACATGTCAACACCAGGACGAGTAGACTGTCCCACACTGCTACACTGCAACACATGTCAACACCAGGACGAGTAGCTTGTCCCACACTGCTACACTGCAACACATGTCAACACCAGGACGAGTAGACTGTTCCACACTGCTACACTGCAACACATGTCAACACCAGGACGAGTAGACTGTTCCACACTGCTACACTGCAACACATGTCAACACCAGAACGAGTAGACTGTCCCACACTGCTACACTTAACTATTTTTGGATCTTTCATTTTATCACTGGTGTTTTACCACTGCTGTACATTGGTTATCACAAGGATATACACTATATTTATTCAAGATACGCTTTTCTTTCCACTGCACTATACTGGGATCGTTGTTTCATCACACACGTAATTTTCCCTTTACCCTACACTAGTATTTTAAATTTTATATCTCTGTTTAACTAGAAGTTTTTTGTTATGTAGACGAGCTGTTGTGTTTGGCAACTGGTTTTAATTCTTTTAGCACTGATAATTAAGTTTGATGCTCCAAAATGTTTGAATAATAAATGAAGATGGTTACCACTGCTTTGATGCTTATCCTTACAGACAGACAGACACACAGAAGAGGTATGATAAAGCTTATGAAGCAAGAAGAGTGATCTAATGGCGACCAGTGAAGAGGCGGGGGCAGGAACTGTGAATCGACCCTGGCAACCACAACTAGGCGAGTACAGAGACACACACACACACACACACACACACACACATCAATGAAAGCGTTCATATCGCCCTGTTATGCCCTTACTAAGTATCTTTATATCTGATGTAATAGATCAAAGAGGTATATTAATGCTGGCAGTGAAGTGGTACCTGAGCAGCTGATGGTGAGAGTCGACGACATTATAGTGTAGTTGTATCTCCTCATAACTCATGATAACATACAACCTCCTGTCTTGACATCACTAGCTACCTCAGTAATGAGTATCCGTGACAACATGAAGGTCATTAAAATACATGTTCAATACTTGCGGTATCTTTATTGCTGAAACGTTTCACCTGTTCAGCAGAACTTTTCGATCGAATACAGAGGCGACTTTCATACTGAATTAGACGGAAGAATTCCACGAAGGCGAAACGTTTGGTTACCTAAGTTAAACAAGTGCTATACATGTCTTGTTCCTCAGCGTGTCCGTTTGGTACACGAACGCGGATGGAATAACGAATAAATGTGAGGAGTGGCACGAAAGAATCAAGGAGTTGTCCCCAGATATCGTAGTGGTTACAGAAACGAAACTCACTGGGATAATAACAGATGCAGTCTTCCCACCCGGATATCAGACTCTAAGGAAGGATAGAAGGAGCAGGGGGAGAGGGGGGGTTGCACTACTAATAAACCGGTGGGGTTATCAAGAAATGGAAGGTATGGACGAGATTGGAGAAAGGGATTACATAGTAGGTACAGTTCAGTCAGAGGAACACAAGGTAGTCATTGCAGTTATGTAAAACCCACCACAGAACTGCAGGAGGCCAAGAGAGGAATATGTTGAATGCAACAGAGCAATGATGGACACTCTAGCTGAGGTGGCAAAAAGGGCCCACTCAAGTAGAGCGAAGTTACTGGTCATGGGCGACTTAAATCACAGGGAGATTGATTGGGAAAACCTGGAGCCACATGGGGGTCCCGAAACATGAAGAGCAAAGATGATGGATGTGGTGCTGGCAAATCTCATGCACCAACATGTTACGGATACTACCAGAGAGAGAGGGGAGGATGAACCAGCAAGACTGGACCTCGTGTTCACCCTGAGTAGCTCAGACATTGAGCACATCACATATGAAAGGCACCTTGGAGATAGTGACCACGTAGTTATGAGCTTTGAATACATCATGGAGCTAAAAGTGGAGAAGGTAACAGGAGTAGAAAGGGAAAAGCTAAACTATAAAAGGGGTGACTACACAGGAATGAGGATCTTCCTGCAGGAGGTTCATTGGGAACAGGAGTTGGTAGAAAAATCAGTAAACGAAATGATGGACTTTGTAATAACAAAATGCAAGGAGGCAGAGGAAAAGTTTGTTCCCAAGGGTAACAGAAATAATGGGAAGGACAGAAAGAGCCCTTGGTTTACCCGAAGGTGCAGGGAGGCAAAAACTAAGTGCTCTAGAGAATGGAAAAACTACAGAAGGCAAAGGACTCAGGAGAATAAAGAGATTAGTCGACGAGCCAGAAACGAGTATGCACAGATAAGGAGGGAGGCGCAGCGGCAGTATGAAAATGACATAGCATCGAAAGTCAAGTCTGACCCGAAACAACTCTACAGCCACATCAGGAGGGAGACAACAGTCAAGGACCAGGTAATCAGGCTGAGGAAAGAAGGTGGGGAGCTCACAAGAAATGACCAGGAGGTATGCGAGGAGCTCAACATGAGATTTCAGGAAGTATTTACAGTGGAGGCTGAAGGGACAACGGGAAGACAAAACAGTGGCATACAGCAACAAGGGATATACCAACAAGTGTTGGATGAATTACACACAACTGAGGAGGTGGAGAAGCTCCTAAGTGACCTTGATACCTCAAAGGCGGTGGGACCAGACATCTCTCCGTGGGTCCTTCGAGAGGGAGCAGGGGCACTATGTGTGCCACTAACCAAAATCTTCAACACTTCCCTTGAAACTGGGCAACTACCTGAAGTATGGAAGAAGGCAAATGTAGTCCCCATCTTTAAGAAGGGAGACAGAAATGAAGCACTAAATTATAGACCAGTGTCACTGACATGTATAGTATGCAAAGCCTTGGAAAAGATTATCAGGAGGAGAGTGGTGGAGCACCTGGAGTGGAACAAGATTATAAACGACAGCCAGCACGGATTCATGGAAGGCAAATCCTGTGTCACAAACGTACTAAAGTTTTATGACAAGGTAACTGAAGTAAGAAATGAGAGGGAGGGGTGGGTTGATTGCATTTTCTTGGACTGCAAGAAGGCCTTCTACACAGTTCCTCACAAGAGATTAGTACAGAAGCTAGAGGAACAGGCACATATAACAGGAAGGGCACTGCAATGAATCAGAGAATACCTAACTTGGAGGCAACAGCGAGGCATGGTCCGTGATGAGGTATCACAGTGAGCGCCAGTGACGAACGGGGTCCCACAGGGGTCGGTCCTGGTACCAGTGCTATTCTTGGTATATGTGAACGACATGACGGAAGGGATAGACTCAGAAGTGTCCCTGTTTGCAGATGACGTGAAGTTAATGAGGAGAATTAAATCAGACGCGGACCAGACAGGTCTACAAAGAGACCTGGACAGGCTGGATGTGTGGTCCAGAAACTGGCTCCTAGAATTTAACCCCGCTAAATGCAAAGTCATGAAGATCGGAGGAGGGCAAAGAAGACTGCAGACAGAGTATAGGCTAGGTGGCCAAAGGCTGCAAACCTCACTCAAGGAGAAAGACCCAGGAGTGAGTATAATACCGAGTACATCGCCAGAAGCACACATTAACCAGAAAACTACTGCGGCATATGGGCGCTTGGCAAACCTGAGAATAGCATTCCGGTACCTCAGTAAGGAATTGTTCAAGACTTTATACACTGTGTACGTCAGGCCCATACTGGAGTACGCAGCACCAGTTTGGAACCCACACCTGGTCAAACACGTCAAGAAATTAGAGAAAGTGCAAAGGTTTGCAACAAGGCTAGTTCCAGAGCTAAGGGAAAAGTCCTATGAAGAAAGGTTAAGGGAAATCGGTCTGACAACACTGGAGAACAGGAGGGCTAGGGGAGACATGATAACGACATACAAAATACTTCGTGGAATAGACAAGGTGGACAGAGACAGGATGTTCCAGAGATGGGACACAGAAACAAGGGGTCACAATTGGAAGCTGAAGACTCAGACGAGTCACAGGGATGTTTGTAATGTATTAACACTTGTGTGTTTAGTACACCTGAGTGTACTGTTTAATTACGTACCTGGAGTATACTTGGAGGTTCTTCTGGGAGTCAACGCCTCAGCGGCCCGGTCCACGACCAGTCCTTGCGGAGGATCAGGGCTTGATCAGCCAGATTGTTACTGCTGGCCACACGCAAACCGACGTACGAACCACAACCCGGCTGGTCAGGAACTGGCTTTAGGTACCTACTCAGCTCCTTGAAGACAGTCAGGGGTCTATCGGTAATCCCCCTTACTCATGGCGACCCTGATTTTCATTTTGGGGGGGAGGGGGATGTTGCGCCGCCCGTCGAGGGACTAGTCACTCTTAATATTTTTCAGGTGTATATTACCATGTATTTTTCTCTCCATCGTTGGAAGGAGTATAAGTCAAGGGACTTCAACCGTTCCCAGTAATTTACGTGCTTTATTGTATTTCCGCATGCAGCGAAAGTTCCCTGTATATTCTCCAGGTTTGTAATTTCACCAGCCATGAAAAGGACCGTTAGTGTACAGCAATATTCCAGCCTAGAGAGAAGCGATTTGAAGGGAATCATCATTGGCTTGGCGTCCATAGTTCTGAAGGTTCTCATTATCCATCCTCTCATTTTTCTAGCAGATGTGGTAGAAACATTGTTGTGATCATTGAAAGTGAGATCCTCTGACATCACTCCCCATTAGATTTTCCCTCTACTGTGTCTACCTGAAGTCTGCCTGGAGGGTATTCCGGGGATCAACGTCCCCGCGGCCCGGTCCACGACCAGGCCTCCCGGTGGATAAGAGCCTGATCAGCCATGCTGTTACTGCTGGCCGCACGTAGTCCAACGTAGGAACCACGGCCCGGCTGATCTGGCACCGACTTTAAGTATCTGTCTAGCTCCCTCTTAAAGGCAACCAGGGGCCTATTGGTAATTCCCTTATGCCTGGTGGGAGGGTGTTGAACAGTCTTGGGCCCCGGACACTTATGGTGTCCGGGGGCCAATGGTGCCCCGGGTATCAATGTCGCCCCTACTTTTCATTGGGGGTATTTTGCATCGCCTGACAAGTCTTTTACTTTCGTAGGGAGTGATTTCTGTATGCAGATTCGGGACCATTCCTTCTAGGATTTTTCAAGTGTAAATTATGATATATCTCTCTCGCCTGCTTTCCAACGAGTACAAGTCAAGTGCTTCCAAGCGTTCTCAGTAGCTGAGATGTTTGATAGAACTTGTATGTGCAGTAAAGGATCTATGTACACTCTCTAGATCTGCAATTTCACCTGCTTTAAACGGAGATGTTAATGTACAGCAGTATTCCAGCCTAGAGAGAGCAAGTGAATTGAAAAGCATCATCATTGGCTTGGCATCTCTTGTTTTGAACGTTCTCATTATCCATCCTATCATTTTCTTTGCAGTTGTGATCGTGGCACTGTTGTGATCCTTGAAAGTGAGATCCTCAGACATTATGTTGTTTGAATTTGTTTTATACTCCGACACAGTTACTTCCTCGAGTTTTCCATAGCGGAGTAATTGAAATTTGCCCTCTAGGAGATTTCACAGTGTCCTCAGTGGAGACACTGCCATGTAAATTCGTGTATCTCTCTGCCTGTGCATCTTCGTCACTTGCTCTCTCTGCCTGTGCATCCTCGTCACTTGCTCTCTCTGCCTGTGCATCTTCGTCACTTGCTCTCTCTGCCTGTGCATCCTCGTCACTTGCTCTCTCTGCCTGTGCATCCTCGTCACTTGCTCTCTCTGCCTGTGCATCCTCGTCACTTGCTCTCTCTGCCTGTGCATCCTCGTCAGAAATGAGGATTAGGAAAATGATGGGAGAATGCCGTTAAATTCGTAACTAAAAATTCGTTTTCTCGTATATTGAAAAATATTTTTTTTGAAATACTGATATTACTCTTCTGTGCAAGTAAAATTTCTGCATCATTGAAACTGGTGCAAGGAAAAAAATCAAATATGTATTAAAGTTTCATTTAATGCATTTATAAAAAGGTTTTAAACTAAGTCAAACCGCAGAGAACGAGACGTAAAGTCAAAGAATTTCAATTTTAGAGTCTCAGGCTGAGAGCAATCCAGAGACGACCCTTGGTGGTTTTCCCACCGGCTGAGTGGCCCAACCAACCACCCACCCACCCACCCACTGTGAAGGTGGGCCACTGCTTCTCCCACCTAAGCCACTCACTCTCCCGCCCACCCTGACTACAAGATGTGTCAAAAATTTTGGACTACTGTGGAGAAAATTTTCTGCAGCCCCCAGAGAGGAGGAAGCCCCCTGGGGACAGTGACGCCCCCTTGGGGCAGTGATGTGCTGGTAGGTTTAAATTGTAAGCCCTGTTAATTTCTTTACAAGAGAATTAACAGGGTTTGCAGGTTAATTTAAACCCACACATCATAGTGCCACCAACGCCTGTGTTTTATAATATAACACTGCTGTAATCAACATGAAATGGCTTACAGTTAGTCTAGTTATTCGTGAAAACAGAAAAAAATACCATGACTGTGTTTATGCATACTAGGAGCACCGTCACCCAGAACCAAGGTAGAATGCAGCTGGACGTATCATTGACTCACATTCTCAGCAAGTACTGCCTCATTTATCATCATTAATCACACATCACCTTATTAAATCACCTCATTTATCATACATGCTTAATGTGTTATTATTTTCATCAGGACTGTTGTCCGGATTCGAGTCGTACTCAAATGCTCCGTCTTTACCTCCAGGAGGAGTGTTGGTTTTACGCGTACACTAGTGGGTAAAAGTTCCATCTCTAGCGTGCGATGGATGGCGCTCACAGTCTGGTGCTGACTCAGTATGGTGTGGGAGGAGCGCTGCAAGACTTGTGTTAATGTGGGCACCAACCCCTACTATATATCACCGGGCTCGAATGGAGCCGAGCTGGTGCGTCCTTCCTATCCTCTTGAATCTTCCACGATATATGTTCATCCTCGTCACTTGCTCTCTCTGCCTGTGCATCCTCGTCACTTGCTCTCTCTGCCTGTGCATCCTCGTCACTTGCTCTCTCTGCCTGTGCATCCTCGTCACTTGCTCTCTCTGCCTGTGCATCCTCGTCACTTGCTCTCTCTGCCTGTGCATCCTCGTCACTTGCTCTCTCTGCCTGTGCATCCTCGTCACTTGCTCTCTCTGCCTGTGCATCCTCGTCACTTGCTCTCTCTGCCTGTGCATCCTCGTCACTTGCTCTCTCTGCCTGTGCATCCTCGTCACTTGCTCTCTCTGCCTGTGCATCCTCGTCACTTGCTCTCTCTGCCTGTGCATCCTCGTCACTTGCTCTCTCTGCCTGTGCATCCTCGTCACTTGCTCTCTCTGGTTGTGCATCCTCGTCATTTGCTTTCTCTTCCTGTGCATCCTCGTCACTTGCTCTCTCCGCTTGCGCATCCTCGTCACTTGCTCTCTCTGCTTGTGCATCCTCGTCGCTAGCTCTCTCTGCCAGTGCATCCTCGTCACTAGCTCTCTCTGCCTGTGCATCCTCGTCGCTAGCTCTCTCTGCCTGTGCATCCTCGTCACTTGCTCTCTCTGCCTGTGAATCCTCGTCACTTGCTCTCTCTGCCTGTGCATCCTCGTCACTTGCTCTCTCTGCCTGTGCATCCTCGTCACTTTCTCTCTGTCTATGCATCCTCGTCATTTGCTTTCTCTTCCTGTGCATCCTCGTCACTTGCTCTCTCTGCCTGTGCATCCTCGTCACTTGCTCTCTCTTCCTTTGCATCCTCGTCACTTGCTCCTCTCTCTTCCTTTGCATCCTCGTCACTTGCTCTCTCTGCCTTTGCATCCTCGCCACTTGCTCTCTCTTCCTGTGCATCCTCGTCGCTTGCTCTCTCTGCCTGTGCATCCTCGTCACTTGCTCTCTCTGTGCATCCTCGTCATTTGCTTTCTCTTCCTGTGCATCCTCGTCACTTGCTCTCTCTGCCTGTGCATCCTCGTCACTTGCTCTCTCTGCCTGTGCATCCTCGTCACTAGCTCTCTCTGCCTGTGCATCCGCGTCACTTGCTCTCTCTTCCTGTGCAATCTTGTCACTTGCTCTCTCTGCCTGTGCATCCTCTTCACTTGCTCTCTCTGCCTGTGTATCCTCTTCACTTGCTCTCTCTGCCTGTGTAATCTCGTCACTTGCTCTCTCTGCCTATACATCCTCGTCACTTGCTCTCTCTGTCTGTGCATCCTCGTCACTTGCTCTCTCTGTCTGTGCATCCTCGTCACTTGCTCTCTCTGCCTGTGCATCCTCGTCACTTGCTCTCTCTGCCTGTGCATCCTCGTCACTAGCTCTCTCTGCCTGTGCATCCGCGTCACTTGCTCTCTCTTCCTGTGCAATCTTGTCACCTGCTCTCTCTGCCTGTGCATCCTCGTCACTTGCTCTCTCTGCCTGTGCATCCTCGTCACTTGCTCTCTCTGTCTGTGCATCCTCGTCACTTGCTCTCTCTGCCTGTGCATCCTCGTCACTTGCTCTCTCTGCCTGTGCATCCTCGTCACTTGCTCTCTCTGCCTGTGCATCCTCGTCACTTGCTCTCTCTGCCTGTGCATCCTCGTCACTTGCTCCCTCTGCCTGTGCATCCTCGTCACTTGTTCTCTCTGCCTGTGCATCCTCGTCACTTGCTCTCTCTGCCTGTGCATCTCTCACTTGCTCTCTGCCTGTCACTTCACTTGCTCTCTGCCTGTGCATCCTCGTCACTTGCTCTCTGCCTGTGCATCCTCGTCACTTGCTCTCTCTGCCTGTGCATCCTCGTCACTTCCTCTCTCTGCCTGTGCATCCTCGTCACTTGCTCTCTCTTCCTGTGCAATCTCGTCACTTGCTCTCTCTTCCTGTGCAATCTCGTCACTTGCTTTCTGCCTGTGCATCCTCGTCACTTGCTCTCTCAGCCTGTGCATCCACGTCACTTGCTCTCTCTTCCTCTGCAATCTCGTCACTTGCTCTCTCTGCCTGTGTATCCTCGTCACTTGCTCTCTCTGCCTGTGCATCCTCATCACTTGCTCTCTCTGCCTGTGCATCCTCGTCACTTGCTCTCTCTGCCTGTGCATCCTCGTCACTTGCTCTCTCTTCCTGTGCAATCTCGTCACTTGCTCTCTCTGCCTGTGCATCCTCGTCACTTGCTCTCTCTGCCTGTGCATCCTTGTCACTTGCTCTCTCTGCCTGTGCATCCTCGTCACTTGCTCTCTCTGCCTGTGCATCCTCGTCACTTGCTCTCTCTGCCTGTGCATCCTCGTCACTTGCTCTCTCTGCCTGTGCATCCTGGTCACTAGCTCTCTCTGCCTGTGCATCCTCGTCACTTGCTCTCTCTGCTTGTGCATCCTCGTCACTTGCTCTCTCTGCCTGTGCATCCTCGTCACTTGCTCTCTCTGATTGTGCATCCTCGTCACTTGCTCTCTCTGCTTGTGCATCCTCGTCACTTGCTCTCTCTGCCTGTGCATCCTCGTCACTTGCTCTGTCTATGCATCCTCGTCATTTGCTTTCTCTTCCTGTGCATCCTCGTCACTTGCTCTCTCTGCCTGTGCATCCTCGTCACTTGCTCTCTCTGCCTGTGCATCCTCGTCACTTGCTCTCTCTGCCTGTGCATCCTCGTCACTTGCTCTCTCTTCCTGTGCATCCTCGTCACTTTCTCCTCTCTCTGCCTGTGCATCCTCGCCACTTGCTCTCTCTGCCTGTGCATCCTCGTCACTTGCTCTCTCTGCCTGTGCATCCTCGTCACTTGCTCTCTCTTCCTGTGCAATCTCGTCACTTGCTCTCTCTGCCTGTGCATCCTTGTCACTTGCTCTCTCTGCCTGTGCATCCTCGTCACTTGCTCTCTCTGCCTGTGCATCCTCGTCACTTGCTCTCTCTGCCTGTGCATCCTCGCCACTTGCTCTCTCTGCCTGTGCATCCTCGTCACTTGCTCTCTCTGACTGTTCATCCTCGTCACTTGCTCTCTCTGCCTGTGCATCCTCGTCACTTGCTCTCTCTGCCTGTGCATCCTCGTCACTTGCTCTCTCTGCCTGTGCATCCTCGTCACTTGCTCTCTCTGCCTGTGCATCCTCGTCACTTGCTCTCTCTGCCTGTGCATCCTCGTCACTTGCTCTCTCTGCCTGTGCATCCTCGTCACTTGCTCTCTCTGCCTGTGCATCCTCGTCACTTGCTCTCTCTGCCTGTGCATCCTCGTCACTTGCTCTCTCTGCCTGTGCATCCTCGTCACTTGCTCTCTGCCTGTGCATCCTCGTCACTTGCTCTCTCTGCCTGTGCATCCTCGTCACTTGTTCTCTCTGCCTGTGCATCCTCGTCACTTGCTCTCTGCCTGTGCATCCTCGTCACTTGCTCTCTCTGCCTGTGCATCCTCGTCACTTGCTCTCTCTTCCTGTGCAATCTCGTCACTTGCTCTCTCTGCCTATGCATGCTCGTCACTTGCTCTGCCTGTGCATCCTCGTCACTTGCTCTCTCTGCCTGTGCATCCTCGACACTTATTCTCTCTGCCTGTGCATCCTCGTCACTTGCTCTCTCTGCCTGTGCAATCTCGTCACTTGCTCTCTCTGCCTGTGCAATCTCGTCACTTGCTTTCTGCCTGTGCATCCTCGTCACTTGCTCTCTCTGCCTGTGCAATCTCGTCACTTGCTCTCTCTGCCTGTGCAATCTCGTCACTTGCTTTCTGCCTGTGCATCCACGTCACTTGCTCTCTCTTCCTGTGCAATCTCGTCACTTGCTCTCTCTGCCTGTGCAATCTCGTCACTTGCTTTCTGCCTGTGCATCCTCGTCACTTGCTCTCTCTGCCTGTGCAATCTCGTCACTTGCTCTCTCTGCCTGTGCAATCTCGTCACTTGCTTTCTGCCTGTGCATCCACGTCACTTGCTCTCTCTGCCTGTGCAATCTCGTCACTTGCTCTCTCTGCCTGTGTATCCTCGTCACTTGCTCTCTCTGCCTGTGCATCCTCGCCACTTGCTCTCTCTGCCTGTGCATCCTCGTCACTTGCTCTCTCTGCCTGTGCATCCTCGTCACTTGCTCTCTCTTCCTGTGCAATCTCGCCACTTGCTCTCTCTGCCTATGCATGCTCGTCACTTGCTTTCTGCCTGTGCATCCTCGTCACTTGCTCTCTCTGCCTGTGCATCCACGTCACTTGCTCTCTCTTCCTGTGCAATCTCGTCACTTGCTCTCTCTGCCTGTGTATCCTTGTCACTTGCTCTCTCTGCCTGTGCATCCTCGTCACTTGCTCTCTCTGCCTGTGCATCCTCGTCACTTGCTCTCTCTTCCTGTGCATCCTCGTCACTTGCTCTCTCTGCCTGTGCATCCTTGTCACTTGCTCTCTCTGCCTGTGCATCCTCGTCACTTGCTCTCTCTGCCTGTGCATCCTCGTCACTTGCTCTCTCTGCCTGTGCATCCTCGTCACTTGCTCTCTCTGCCTGTGCATCCTCGTCACTTGCTCTCTCTGACTGTTCATCCTCGTCACTTGCTCTCTCTGCCTGTGCATCCTCGTCATTTGCTCTCTCTACCTGTGCATCCTCGTCACTTGCTCTCTCTGCCTGTGCATCCTCGTCACTTGCTCTCTCTGCCTGTGCATCCTCGTCACTTGCTCTCTCTGCCTGTGCATCCTCGTCACTTGCTCTCTCTGCCTGTGCATCCTCGTCACTTGCTCTCTCTGCCTGTGCATCCTCGTCACTTGCTCTCTCTGCCTGTGCATCCTCTTCACTTGCTCTCTCTGCCTGTGCATCATCGTCACTAGCTCTCTCTGCCTGTGCATCCTCGTCACTAGCTCTCTCTGCCTGTGCATCCTCGTCACTTGCTCTCTCTGCCTGTGCATCCTCGTCACTTGCTCTCTCTGCTTGTGCATCCTCGTCACTTGCTCTCTCTGCTTGTGCATCCTCGTCACTTGCTCTCTCTGCCTGTGCATCCTCGTCACTTGCTCTCTCTGCCTGTGCATCCTCGTCACTTGCTCTCTCTGCCTGTGCATCCTCGTCACTTGCTCTCTCTGCCTGTGCATCCTCGTCACTTGCTCTCTCTGCCTGTGCATCCTCGTCACTTGCTCTCTCTGCCTGTGCATCCTCGTCACTTGCTCCGCTTGTGCATCCTCGTCACTAGCTCTCTCTGCCTGTGCATCCTCGTCACTAGCTCTCTCTGCCTGTGCATCCTCGTCACTAGCTCTCTCTGCCTGTGCATCCTCGTCACTAGCTCTCTCTGCCTGTGCATCCTCGTCACTAGCTCTCTCTGCATGTGCATGCCTATTTTAAGCTATATGCTCTCTGAAAAAAAAACTTTGGAACCTGCTATAGTGTGTTTCATCATTTCAGACACTAGTCTACCTGAAGTTACCTTGAATTCAGTTAGCATTAACTACTATTAATTAAAATTTTTCGAAGGAAGTACACTGGAGAATTTATCCACAAAAAAAATTGAGAAAATATATGAAAAAAAAAACTGGGGCACAAAGACTGGTAAGACGAGTAACTCTCACAGTGTCTTAGATCTAAATCACTTTGTCTGGATGAGAGGGTCGTTACAAAGTATATAATTGTTGAAAATGGTATAAAATACAGACAAGCTGAAGATTAAGACACATGTGCAACAGTTGGGTGTCTTCATTGATGAAACTAAATACGATTCATTTCGCTTCATCAATATGAAATAAAGACGTTTACATCCTCTTTATTTCATTGCTACTGTTCCCTTTGTATTTGACTAGAAGTCTACTGTGTAGACGAAACGTTTCAGCAATAAAGACACCCAACTGTTGCACATGTCTGTATCAACAAAGTATATATTACCGTAAATGTATAGAAGAGACGCTTATGGCACGATATATAACTTTGTTATGGAACTATACCACACACCAGTGACTTTATCAGTACAAGTGTAGTGACGAAGTCAGTGGTAAGCAACACGCTTCCATAATAAAGTTAACGTTGTTTAAGTCTCTGTTTCATATGTATACACAAGGGCCACCAGTGCCGCAGGTAACCCGCAGTAAGGTCGCATGCATCCAGCACCAAGGTTGCATGCAGCCAGCACCAAGGTCGCATGCAGCCAGCACCAAGGTCGCATGCAGCCAGAACCAAGGTTGCATGCAGCCAGAACCAAGGACGCAAACAGCCAGCACCAAGGACGCATCCAGCCAGTACCAAGGTTGCATGCAGCCTGAATCAAGACCAGATGCAACTCTCACAGGCAAGGGCACTCAGACACTGTAAACACGGACCAACGCAAGTAAAAAAAAAACAGGAACAAAAACAATTACATATAACGAAGGTTTGGAAAGGTAAGAGAGGGCAGAGGGAGGCAGAGAGAAAGAGAGAGAGAGAGAGAGAGAGAAGAGAAAGAAGAGAAAGAAGAGAAGGAGAGGAAGGTAGAAGAGAGAGGAGGACCGAGTGCAAGAGAGCATCAACACTTCTGCTTCAGTAAACAGCCGTACTTTACCGATTTCACGTTGAAACATTCCCTTTCCAGAGTCAGTGAGGCGGTATCTAGGTGAGTCACACTCACGCTGAATAAAATGCATTCAACGGTGAATAAAATGCATTCAACGGTGAATAAAATACATTCAACGGTGAATAAAATACATCCACGGTGAATAAAATACATTCACGGTTGTTACGGCCCCCTGCCAAACTAGCGGTTAAATAGTTAACCTGCCTGCCGGCAGTACCACTGGGTACGTCATCAAACCCATTGTGGGGTCTGCTGAGCCGGCTTTAGAGCATTATGTACCTGAACACCTCACGGTACGCATTTAAGCAGTAGGTACCTGAACACCTAATGGTACACATCTACTGGCTTTAGAAGCAGTATGTACCTGAACACCTCACGGTACGCATCTAAGCAGTAGGTACCTGAACACCTAATGGTACACATCTACTGGCTTTAGAAGCAGTATGTACCTGAACACCTCACGGTACGCATCTAAGCAGTAGGTACCTGAACACCTAATCGTACACATCTACTGGCTTTAGAAGCATTATGTACCTGAACACCTCACGGTACGCATCTAAGCAGTAGGTACCTGAACACCTAATCGTACACATCTACTGGCTTTAGAAGCATTAAGTACCTGAACACCTCACGGTACGCATCTAAGCAGTAGGTACCTGAACACCTAATGGTACACATCTACTGGCTTTAGAAGCAGTATGTACCTGAACACCTCACGGTACGCATCTAAGCAGTAGGTACCTGAACACCTAATCGTACACATCTACTGGCTTTAGAAGCATTAAGTACCTGAACACCTCACGGTACGCATCTAAGCAGTAGGTACCTGAACACCTAATGGTACACATCTACTGGCTTTAGAAGCATTAAGTACCTGAACACCTCACGGTACGCATCTAAGCAGTAGGTACCTGAACACCTAATGGTACACATCTACTGACCTTAGAAGCAGTAGGTACCTGAACACCTAATGGTACACATCTACTGGCAGTTGAGTATTCTACTGATTTTAGAAGAAGCCCTCACCGCAGCTCACTGAGTCTGTTGGCCTCAGTTATTTGACGGCCGCATTCAGTGAGCTTGCAACATAGTGTGTGCTGCATCCGACCACCTTGCGGTGTGTCAACTGGTCTTGAAGGCGGTAGATAGTACTCACCAGACCATCTTACGGTGTACTTCTACCGGCCTTAGAGAGTATTTACAGGACTACCGGTGATGTCTGCGGACTCACCGTCTACACTGGTCAACTGTGGGCCGGGACTCCGATGCTGTTTAGTGGGACATTACATGAAGAAAAGGTTGGAGTGTTACACTGAACTGGGCTAGGACCGTAGTGTGACACTTAAGCAAGTATGATGGAGTGGAACACTTGAGATATGCTACAGGACCGTAGTGGAACACTGAGAAGAAAAGGGTGTCGTGTGACACTGAAGATGGCCTGGTTGTAGTGTACATTGAATAGTGTCATGTGACTGGCCTCGACAAAGACGCTATGCGGGTAGTGTGACGCAGAGACAAGGGTGTCAAGTGTGACACGGTTACGAAAGTGTGTATTACACGGAGAAAGGGTGTCAAGTGACACAGTTGAGAGGGAGCGTCACAACACACCACGGATAAGTGTCGTGAGAGACACGGAGCGTCATAAGGAGTTGATTGTAATTTATTATTGTAAATATGTTACGTATAATTTATTTTAGCATATATATATAATTATATATATATATATATATATATATATATATATATATATATAGTGACACAGTAGTGTCAAGAGAGTTGTACCCTGTGTAGGGTCACGAATTATTATTTATTATTTTAGTAAAATGCTAATTATAATTTATTATTGTAACATGTATATATTATCAGATGTTAGTTCAAATACCTCTAGACCAAAGATTGTGTGTTTTTTATATAATATTAAAGATTAATTGATTTTAATGTTGTATTTATGTATCCCGAACTCTTTATTACAAAATGAGTAAAACTTACCATCTTAAAAATCACTTTTTTTGTAATAACGGTGAATGAGTTTCACTCTGGACGAGTTACTCGTGCGGTTTACCTTGTACCGTTTACGGGAGGCCACGGCCCCCGAAGCCTGGTTCCAGATTACACCACTTTGTTGATGACCTTATCAACTGGGTTCTTGCTGCTGCCCGTATGTATCACAGCCCGGCCGTTAGGAACCGATATGAGGAACTTATCAAGTTACCTCTTGAAGGTAGCAAGAGAGAGCGTTGATAAGAAAAGGCCCCCTCTTGATACCTTAGTTCTCTTTTAGTGTATTCGTCACGCCCTTGTGGCCCGGTGGCCTGGCTTGGCGGTGGCCTGGCCTGATGGTGGCCCGGCGGTGACCTGGCGGTGGCCTGGCGGTGACCTGGCAGTGGCCTGGTGGCTAATGCTCCCGCTTCACACATGGAGGGCCCGGGTTCGATTCCCGGCGGGTGGAAACATTTCAACGCGTTTACTTACACCTGTGGTCCTGTTCACCTAGCAGCAAATAGGTACCTGGGTGTTAGTCGACTGGTGTGGGTCGCATCCTGGAGGACAAGATTAAGGACCCCAATGGAAATAAGTTAGACAGTCCTCGATGACGCACTGACTTTCTTGGGTTATCCTGGGTGGCTAACCCTCCGGGGTTAAAAATCCGAAGAAAATCTTATCTCTCGTATCTCTTTTATTGAAAGTATTTTACAGTCTGACAAGTGTCTTGCTTTTATATAAAATGATTCTTGTGTGCAGGTTTGGGACCAGTCATTCTAGGATTTTTACATACGTAAATTATTATCTACCTTTCTCGCCTACGTTCCGAGGAGTACAGTCAAGGACCTTGAGCATTCCCAGTTGTTCAGATGTTTAACTTAATGTAAACGAGCAGTGAGAGTTTTGTGGACGCCTGCCTTACAGGGAGCTGTTAGTGTACAGCAATGTTCTAGACTGGAGAAAACAAGTGACTTGAAAAGTAACATTAGTGGCTCAGCACCTCTTTATTTTGAAGGTTCTAGTTATCCAACCTAACATTTTCCTTGTGGTGGCAATGATAGTAATGTCATCCTTAATGTGAAATCTTCTGATTTCATCGTTCCGAAGTCTCACTCATTAAACTTTCGCTCTATTGAATGATTTGTTTGTCCTGTTTCAGTTTTTATCTCCTTCATTCTTCCATAGCAGAACACCTGAAATTTGTCCTCACTGAACATCATATTGTTGTCTGAGGCTCACTGGAAGATTTGATTTACATCCTCTTAGAGTTTCGCTGTCTTCAGCGGACACCAACCTCAGAGATTCTGGTGTCATCAGCAAAGAATGTTACAGCTCTATGACTCAATTCTTACCTACGTCTGAAATGAAAATGAGAAACAGAAGTAGGGCGAGTACTGTGCCTTCGGGAACAGTTTTTCAGTGGCAGCCTCTGCCTTCATTCTGTGTACTGCTACTCTGAGTTCTGTTTAAGAACTGAGATATCACTGTGCCCACATTTCCAGTTATTAATTTTTGCACACATTTTCTGCACTATCACACTATGATCACTTGTTGTACACTACAGCATTCACCTGTTTTCCAGTGCATCCAAGACCATGTCGTAATGGTCTAACAGTTGTGAACGGCAGGAGCATCTTGTCATAAACCCATGCTGCCCTGGATTGTACAAATTCCTGGAGAGTATACCTGGAGAGGATTTCAGGGGTCAACGCCCCCGTGGCCCGGTCTGAGACATGGCCTCGTGGTGGATCAGTGTCTGATCAACCAGGCTGTTACTGCTGGCCTTACGCAAACAGACGTACGAACCACAGTCCGGCTGGTCAGGTACTGACTTTAGGTGCCTGTCCAGTGCCTTGAAGACAGCCAGAGGTCTATTGGTAATCCCTTTATGTATGCTGGGAGGCAGTTCAACAGTCTTGGGCAGCAAACACTTATTGTGTTGTCTCTCAGTGTACACGTGGCGCCCCTGCTTTTCACTGCGGTAATGTTGCATCTCCTGCCGAGTCTTTTATTTTCATGGAGAGTGATTTCCGTGTGCAATTTGGTACGAATTCATCTAGGATTTTCCAAGTGTATATTATCATGTATATTTCTCGCTTTCATTCCTATGAATACAAATCAAGGGACTTCAACCGTTCAAAGTCATTTGCTTTATCGTACTTATGTGTGCAGTGGAAGTTATCTGTACAGTCGTCAGGTCTGCAATTTCGCCTTTCTTGAAAGGACCGTTAGTGTACAGCAATATTCCAGCCTAGAGAGAAGAAACGATATGAAGAGAATTATCATGGGCTTAGCATCCCTAGTCTTGAAGGTTCTCATTATCCATCCTATCATATTTCTAGTAGATGTGTTGGATACATTGTAGCGATCTTTGAAAGTGAGATCCTCTGACATTATCACTCCCAGGTCCTTCACATTGGTTTCTCGTTCTATTGTGTGATTGGAATTTGTTTTATACTCCGATACAGTTTTAATTTCCTCGAGTTTTGCATATCGGAGTAGCTGAAATTTTTCTTTGAACTTCATGTTGCTTTCTGCAGCCCATTTAAAGATTTGGTTATGTCCGCCTGGAGTCTTGCAGTGTCTTTTATGGATGACACCGTCATGCAAATTCGGGGGGTGTGGCTTACATCTATGTCATATGAGGATATGGAACAAAATGGGGACGAGGACTGTGCCTTGTGGAACAGAGCTTTTTCACTGTAACTGCCTCAGACTTTACTCTGTTTAATATTACTCTTTGTGTTCTACTTGTTAGGAAGTTATACATCCATCTAATAACATTTCCTGTTATTCCTTTATCACGCATTTTTCTGCGCTATTATATCGTGGTCGCACTTGTCGAAGGCTTTCGCAAAATCTGTATATACTACGTCTATATTTTGTTTGTCCTCCAGTGCATCAAAGACATTGTCATAGTGGTCCAGTAGCTGGAACAGGCAGGAGCGGTGTGTTCTAAACCCACGTTGCCCTGGGTTGTGTAACTGATGGGTATCTACGTGGGTGACGATTTCGCTTGACGATTTTTGTGATATGGAACGTTAGTGCTATATCTGCCTGTAATTCTTTGCAATTGCTTTACTGCCACCTTTGTGAAGTGGGGCTATGTCTATTGTTTTTAGTGTGTGTGGGATGACCCCTGTGTCCATGTGCTGAAGACACGTGACAGGGGCTTCTTGCAGTTCTTGGAGTTCCACGAGTTCTGGCCTGGGGCAGAGTGCATGAGCATGTCATTATTTGCCTTTTCAAAGTCTTGTGGTGTTAGGATAACATCAAAGATTTTTTAAATGACCCAATTCTGTGTCTCGGCCATATGTTCATGTAGACTGTCAACTCTTAGTCTGATTAACGGCTCACTAAACGCTGAATCATACTGGGACTTTAGTATATAACTCATTCCTTTGCTATCATCTGTGTGTGTGTCCCATCGCGTTTAAGCAGGGATCCAATATTTGATGTTTTTTGCATTACATTTGGTATAAGAAAAGAAATATTTGGGGTTTCTTTCAGTTTCATTTATGGCTTTAAGTTCTTCATGAGTTTCCTGTCTCCTGCATGATTCCTTAAGCTTAAGCTCGATATTTACTATTTCTCTTACCACTGCCTTCCTTCGTAGTTCAGATATACTGGCCCCCTTCGGTAGCTCTGTTATTCTTCGCATTTGCCTGTATAGGGAGCATCTTTCTAGTTTACATCCTCTCTTATTTTTTCTTAAAGGATCGTGCCTTGAGCATACCTAAAGTGCCACTGAGTTAATTCTTTCTAGGCAAAGGTTCGGATCCATGTTGTTTAGGATATCTCGGCTAGTTTCATTTAGGACATAGTTGACTTGATTCCACCGTATGTTTCTGTCACTGAAGATGAATTTTGTGAAGACACTCTCATAACTGGCCACCTTTTGCTGGTCAGGAGCACTGCGTATATATATGTCTGTATCTCTGTTATGTGTTTGATACTACTATATTTCGTATCAGATCATCACTGTTACTTAAGACGAGATCCAGTGTATTTTCCAGTCTTGTTGGCTCTATTATTTGCTGGTTTAAGGCAAATTTATTGCAAAGATTTAATAGCTCGTGTGTTTGTGAATTTTCATCTGAGTTACCTCCTGGGGTTATCTCTGCTAAAGCATTATTTGCTACGTTCCTCTGTTTTAGGTGTCTTATGATGAAATCCCCCAGCAGCAAGATGTCTCGGGCAGACAGTGAGTGGTCAATTTTTAAAAGTTATTCTTGGAATTGCTGGGAAATTGCATCTGGAGGCTTGTATACAACCACAATGGCAAGGTTTTGGTTTTTAATCTTTACTGCCGAAGCTTCAACTACATCATTGGTGGTGGTTAGTAGTTCTGGGCATATGAGACTCTGTGACTTACAGGCCAACCCCCGTCCCCCTCCTCCCTTTCCCTTGTTGCCTGTTTCCTCTCGCATCTGAATAGATTATAACCTGGGATCCATATTTTGTTGCCAAAGTGATCCTTTATGTGGGTCTCTGTGAAATCCGCAAACATTGCATGTGACTGTGAGCAGTCCACTGATGAAAAGTATTTTGTTTGTTGATGGTTGTCATGCCCCTATGGTTAACCTTTCTTTAATATTACATCGCGGTTATTTCCTTTAATAGCTAAATTGGAAATGAACGTCCTTGTATTATTAAGGCTAATTCTTATTAACAATTATTATAATTTATGTAACATGGCCATGATAAGTTTAATTGGAGGTATAGTAACATGCCCGCCGCCCGGTGTGCCGGTGTATGGTCAGCTGTGATGTTCGATGGTTATACCCCCCTTTCCCCCCTTTCTCCCCCTTTATGTTCAACTACTCTACTGAGTGTTGGTGAGTCACGTCACGTGACCCACTTGACCTGTATGCTCAAGGTTGAGGGACGAGCAGTGAAGAAGTAGCAGCCAACGAGAACACTCCTGCTCGTCTCTGGTAACTGGCCAAGGTTCATTATCCGGCCTGGACATATTCTATTTTATTCTGAGTGCTTCCATTTGGGAAATAAGACTTTATACATTAAAGTAATCTCTGTATATATGTTATATCTAGGATCTCCTCCTAATCATCTGTTATGAAAGCCTTATATATTTTGGACAATATAGAACAAACATGCATTCTTAACTTATATACGATAATTCGTATATTATTATTTCTGGCTTTTTGTTGTATCATGAATATACTTAATTAAAATTAGTCATTCCGGAGGATCACTATTACCCTAACCTCTCTGACCAAAGTTGTTATGCTCTAACCAGAAGGAAATAGTGGTTACAATACTTGGAGTGTAACAATGGTTCTAGACCCTGTATATTTGCAAAGGCAAATGTCGTTGTATTGATGGTATATAGGGAAGGCTTTGGTTGATGACATTAATATCTGTTGCTCTGGAGAGGAGGCCACTGTGCCTCCACTCCAGAAGTGTTTTGAGTTGGTGTAAGATTTCTGTCGCTTATTGCCATTTTTTGTCCTTCCTGACACTAAAACCCTCCATCTCTGGAGTGGTTGTGGCTACCCTGTACTAACATTAGTGCCTCACCAGTAATATTAGTGCCTCACCAGTAACATTAGTGCCTCACCAATTTTAACTGGTAAAGTATCAAAACTATTCCCTGAAGCATCGTCCCCTTTTATTCCATCTCCAGCAGTATTGCTACTTTGTAACTCTGGAATTCGTATATCTTTGTCTTTACCTGTTTTGTTAATAGGACTACTATCTCCATCTGGTGCTGTCCTCCAGGACAGCACCAGCATCTGGGGTGACAACTCCATCTGACCCACTCCTTTTATTTTCGCAGCTGTTATACAAGACTGTCAAGTTTTCTGAGAAGGATATGTTTTGTTGGTGTTCCTGTCTTTAAATATAGATGTAATTTTCTCCCATAGATGCCTCTCGCTTGAACAGACCCAAAATCATTTTTCTGATTTAATATTATTAGTGGTCGATTGCTGAAAGTCCACACACGACCCATGGGACCATTTTCTACAGAGACTGCATGCAATCTAAGCAAGATTTTGCTTGTTATTCTATCTATAATTTTATAAATTATAATTACACCATCCCATACATCAAATTTTACTTCTGGTAAACTTGACAGATCTTCTGTAGTGTTAACAAAAATATATTTTGATGTGTGGATGGGTTACGGTGAATGAGTGTGTACCAAGAGCTCACTGTAGATTAGTAACTCCATGTGTGTATTAGAATTTCCCTGTGTATATAAAATACACACACACACACACCTATGTCAGTTCTCTACAAATCATCAAACTCACCCATAAGAGGTGAAGGTCTCTTGATCTCATGAATCGGAGCTGCACTCGCCTTCGTTTATACTTCTCATTTCCCCAGACACGGAAAGATTGTAACGGAATTTTATTGAAAACATTAAACATCAATGGTTATAATTCAACAACAACACAGATAGAATTAAATATTTAAAACTGCAGCTTATCCTTCCTTGCAGATAGCTTCGATATTGACAATAAGATCTCAGGACGTCTGCTTCTCTCTCTCTCTCTCTCTCTCTCTCTCTCTCTCTCTGGATGATCTTATAATAGACCCACTTCATTTGCCTCCTCCTCATTAACGTCTTGAGCAGATGTAAAACTATGTTACTGGTTCATTACCCAGGCTGGTGTTGGGTATACACTCTCGGGTGGTAGTGGTAGGTGGTGGTGGTGTTGGTAGGTGGCGGTGGTAAGTGGGGGTTGTACTTAGGGGTGGTGGTGGTGGTCGTCGTAGGTGGTGATAGTGGTGGTGGTAGGTGGTAGAGGTAGGTAGGTGGTGGTAGGCGGTGTTGGTAGGTGAGGGTGGTGGTGGTAAGTGGGGGTGCTGGTCGTAGGTGGTGGCGGTGGTAGTGGTGGTGGTAGTAGTGTTAGGTGGTGGTGCTGGTTGTGGTAGGTGGTGTTAGGCGATGGTAGTGGTGCGTGGTGGTAACTGGTGGTAGAGGTAGTGGTGATGGTGGTGATGGTAGGTTGTAGCTGGTGGTAGGAGGTGGTGGTGTTGGGTGGTGGAGGATGAGGGTGGTAGGTGGTTGAGGTAAGTGGTGGTGATGGTCGTAGGTGGTGATAGTGGTGGTGGTAGGTGGTGGAGGTAGGTGTTGGTGGTAGGCGGTGGTGGTAGGTGGTAGGCGGTGGTGGTAGGTGAGGGTGGTGGTGGTAAGTGAGGGTGCTGGTGGTAGGTGGTGGCGGTGGTAGTGGTAGGTGGTGGTGGTTGGTGGTAGTATTCTTAGGTGGTGGTGCTGGTTGTGGTAGGTGGTGTTAGGAGATGGTAGTGGTGGGTGGTGGTAGCTGGTGGTAGTGGTAGGTGGTGGTGATGGTAGGTTGTAGCTGGTAGTAGGAGGTGGTGGTTGTAGGTGGTGGTGATGACAGATGGTAGGTGGAGGTAGTGGTAGGTGGCGGTGGTAGGTGGTAGCTGGTGGTAGGTGGTGGTGGTGGTGGTAGGTGGTTGTGGTGGTAGCTGGTGGTAGGAGGTGGTGGTGGTAGGTGGTGATCCGTGGTGGTGGTAGGTGGTTGTGGTGGCAGGTGGTGGTGGAAGGTGGTGGTGGTAGTTGGTGGTAGGTGGTCTTGGTGGTAGGTGGTGGTGGTGGCAGGTGATGGTGGTAGGTAGTGGAGGTGGTGGTGGCGGCAGATGGTGGTAGGTGGTGGTGGTGGTAGGTGGAGGCGGTGGTAAGTGGTGGTTGTAGGTGGTGGTGGTGCTAGGTGGTCGTCGTGGTAGGTGGAGGTGGTGGCAAGTGGTGGTCCTAGGTGGTGGTAGTGTGCCTCCTCTTATTGCCAGTGGTGCCATGGGTGCCAGTGGTGCCAGGGGTGTACCCAGGACTCAAGTAGAGAAGATTTCACAGATGGTCAACACACTCCGAGAAAAGTTTGAAATTTAATCAATATCCGGGGCTTTTTTTTTTTTTTTATTTGAGGCTATCTTGAACGGATATTAGGACGTTTGAAATTCCAACAAAGGTGTGATTTAGACCCAAAGTAAACAAAGATAATTTGGAAAAGCAAAAAAAAGATCAGGGCACTTTAAGCATTTAAATCATGATTTATTTCATATTGGTGAGAGGTAGATGGGATAAAAGGAATATGGCAACAACAAGTAAGAGGGAGGTGAAAGTGTAAAAACCAAGGGAGGAGGAAGTTAGGGTGAGATATAAACAACTATTGGCAGAAAGGTGGGCTAGTGCAAGTATGAGTAGTGGGAGGGGGTTGAAGAAGGTTGGAATAGTTTTAAAAATGCAGTATTAGAATGTGGGACAGAAGTTTGTGGTTATAGGAGGGTGGGGGCAGGAGGAAAGAGGAGTGATTGGTGGAATGATGAAGTATAGGCTGTGATTAAAGAGAAAAATGTAGTTTGAGAGGTTTTTACAAAGCAGAAGTGTTATAAGAAGAGCAGAGTATATGGAGAGTAAGAGAAAGGTGAAGAGAGTGGTGAGAGAGTGCAAAAGGAGAGTGGGAGAGGTACTGTCAAGAAATTTTAATGAAAATAAGAAAAAATTTTGGAGTGAGATGAACAAGTTAAAAAAGTCTAGGGAATGAATGGATTTGTCAGTTAAAAACAGAGTAGGGGAGTTAGTAGATGGGGAGAGGGAGGTTTTGGGTAGATGGGGGAAATATTTTGAGAAACTTTTAAATGTCGACGAAGAAATGGAGGTGGTAATTTTATGCACTGGCCAGGGAGGTATACCATCTTTTAGCAGTGAAGAAGAGCAGAATGTGAGTGTGGGGGAGGTACGTGAGGTATTACGTAGAATGAAAGGGGGTAAAGCAGCTGGAACTGACGGGATCATGACAGAAATGTTAAAAGCAGGTGGTGGAATATAGTGTTTGAGTGGTTGGTATTTTTGTTTAATAAATGCATGAAAGAGGGGAAGGTACCTAGGGATTGGCAGAGAGCTTCTATAATTCCTTTATATAAAGGGAAGATGACAAAAGAGATTGTAAAAATTATATAGGAATAAGTTTACTGAGTATACCAGGTAAAGTTTGTATTATGGTTATTACTGAAAGAATTACAGGTAAGACAGAGGTAAGGATTGCAGATGAGCAGGGAGGCTTTAGAATGAGTAGGGGATGTGTAGATCAGGTGTTTACATTGAAGCATATATGTGAACAGTATTTAGATAAGGTAGGGACGTTTTTATTGCATTTATGGATTTGGAAAAGGCATATGATAGTGGATAGGGGAGCAATGTGGCAGATGTTGCAAGTATATGGAATACGTGGTAAGCTACTAAATACTGTAAAGAGTTTTTATGAGGATAGTGAGGCTCAGGTTAGGGTGTGTAGGAGAGAGGGAGACTACTTCCCGGTATAGGTGGGTCTTAGACAGGGATGTGTAATGTCATGGATGGGGTTGTAAAAGAAGTAAATGCTAGATTGTTGGGGAGAGGGGTGGGATTAAATTATGGGGAATCAAATACAAAATGGGAGCTGACACAGTTACTTTTTGCTTTTGGGGGATTCTAAAGAAAAATTGCCAAGGTTAGTGGACGAGTTTGGGAGGGTGTGTAAAGGTAGAAAGTTGAAAGTGAACATAGATAAGAGTAAGGTGATGAGGGGATCAAACAATTTAGATAAAAGAAAATTTGGATGTCATATTAGAGGGAGGGAGTATGGAAGAAGTGACTTTCAGATATTTGGGTGTAAATGCTGCAGCGAGGAAGCGGCTGGAGGCAGTGGAGATATTGTGTCTAAGGGCAATGTGTGGTGTAAATATTATGCAGGGAATTCGTAGTGTGGAAATTAGGAGGAGGTGTGGAGTTACTAAAAGTATTAGAGGGCTGAAGAGGGGTTTAGGTGGTTTGGTCATTTAGAGAGAATGAATCAAAGTAGAATGACTTGGAGAACGTATAAATCTGTAGGGGAAGGTCGTCCCCAAAAGGTTGGAGGGAGGAGGTAAAGGTTTTGTGGGAGAGGGGCTTGGACTTCCAGCAAGTGTGCGTGAGTGTGTTAGGAGTGAATGGAGAGGAATGGTTTTTGGGACCTGACGAGCTGTTGGAGTGTGGGCAGGGTAATATTTTGTGAAGAGATTCAGGGAAACTTGTTAGCTGGACTTGAGTACTGGAAATGGGAAGTACAGTGCCTACACTTTAAAGGAGGAGATGGGATATTGGCAGTTTGGAGGGACATCTAAGCTATCGTATCTGAGAGCCTCTGCAAAGACAGTGATTATATATGAGTGATGGTGAAAGTGTCGAATGATGAACGTTTTTTCTTTCTGAGTATCTTTTTGGGTCACCCTCCCTCGGTGGGAAACGGCTGATGTGTTAAAAAAAAAAATACGTAAGTTATCAATAAGCTATCACTACCACATTTTGAGTTCATAAACAGTTGTTATAAACTTGTGAATATCACTAGCGGACTGTAAACAAACACTAACAGTGACGGGAATAACACGACAGACACAGTGAAACAATGAGACACTGCCGCCTCAGATGCCTCCCCCCCCACACACATAAGTTAGTAGTACATACAACGCCATAACTTGACATGACCCAAAATTAGGCATACAAGTCTTGTAACCAAGCAGCTTGTTCAAGTCCCCGTCTATTATTCTTCATTCATTGACCATCGTTCATTACGACTGGGATTTAGTAACCAAACAATGGATGGTAGAGGAGGAAAACACTTCAAGAGAACCATTCTATGGTATCTTTCTGGTGGTACTGTTTTGTTGTGTGGCTTCGTAATATTGTTCTGTTGTATCGGTCCCTTGAATATTTTGTTAAATAAATTCCGTGTAGTTGTCTAGTGTCCAGTTTGATGCTCTCACTCCCCAACAAAACTAAACATAAAACTTTCCGTTTATGGACATATATAGTGTAGTTCAGTTTAATGTTTGCGGAGCGGAGAGTGGCGGCGGCTGCTGCTGCTGCGGCGGCGGCGGCGGCTGCTGCGGCGGCTGCTAAAATTTGCTGCTGCTGCTGCTGATTGGCTGTTGCTGTTGCTGCTGCCGCCACCAGCATGATGTAGATTAATAGTTGGTAGTCAAGGTGCAAAATGAAGACACTGACAGCCACGCTTTGCTGAAATAGATTATATATATGTGTCGTGCCGAATAGGTAAAATTGGTCAATTACCAAGAATACATTTAAAACTGAGTCTTTTCTAAAATTTTCTCTTACATGTTTAAAAATACATTTTTTCATTTAAGTTAATGTAAAATTTAATAATTTTGTACCAAAAGAACCTTAGAAAACTTACCTAACCTTATTATAACAAGCTCAATTTAATTTAGCCTAATCCAACTAAATATATTTTAGATAAATTTGCAATAATTTGATAATAAACAGACACAATGAAATATATTTTTTTTTCATTAGATACAGAACGATTTTTTGCGAAATTATTGCGTACACAAATTCTCG
Organism: Cherax quadricarinatus; assembly: GCF_038502225.1. Classification (NCBI taxonomy): domain Eukaryota; kingdom Metazoa; phylum Arthropoda; class Malacostraca; order Decapoda; family Parastacidae; genus Cherax; species Cherax quadricarinatus. The sequence goes on along the minus strand of NC_091356.1, from coordinate 15,332,968 downwards.
CTTTCCTTATTCGGAAAAACAGCGTTGTTACTTATTTAAGCCAAAATCGCAAGTTTTACCTATTCGGCATGACACACACACACACACACACACACACACACACACACACAATGGAAGAAATGGAGAACAGTCGTAGAGCCAGAAACGAATATGCACAGATAAGAAGGGAGGCCCAAAGACAATATGAAAATGACATAGCAGCGACAGCCAAATCTGACCCGAAACTATTGTACAGCCACATCAGGAGGAAAACAACAGTCAAGGACCAGGTAATCAGGCTAAGGAAGGAAGGAGGAGAGACAACAGGAAATGACCGTGAAGTATGTGAAGAACTCAACAAGAGATTCAAAGAAGTGTTCACAGAGGAGACAGAAGGGACTCCAGAAAGACGGAGAGGTGGGGCACACCACCAAGTGCTGGACACAGTGCACACAACCGAGGAAGAAGTGAAGAGGCTTCTGAGTGAGCTAGATACCTCAAAGGCAATGGGGCCAGATAACATCTCCCCATGGGTATTGAGAGAGGGAGCAGAGGCGCTATGTGTACCCCTAACAACAATATTCAATACATCTATCGAAACAGGGAGATTGCCTGAGGCATGGAAGACAGCAAATGTAGTCCCAATCTTTAAAAAAGGAGACAGACATGAAGCATTAAACTACAGACCAGTGTCACTGACATGTATAGTATGCAAAATCATGGAGAAGATTATCAGGAGAAGAGTGGTGGAACACCTAGAAAGGAATGATCTCATCAACAGCAGCCAGCATGGTTTCAGGGACGGGAAATCCTGTGTCACAAACCTACTGGAGTTCTATGACATGGTGACAGCAGTAAGACAAGAGACAGAGGGGTGGGTGGATTGCATTTTCTTGGACTGCAAAAAGGCGTTTGACACAGTTCCACACAAGAGATTGGTGCAAAAACTGGAGGACCAAGCAGGGATAACAGGGAAGGCACTACAATGGATCAGGGAATACTTGTCAGGAAGACAGCAGCGAGTCATGGTACGTGGCGAGGTGTCAGAGTGGGCACCTGTGACCAGCGGGGTCCCGCAGGGGTCAGTCCTAGGACCAGTGCTGTTTCTGGTATTTGTGAACGACATGACGGAAGGAATAGACTCTGAGGTGTCCCTGTTTGCAGATGACGTGAAGTTGATGAGAAGAATACACTCGATCGAAGACCAGGCAGAACTACAAAGGGATCTGGACAGGCTGCAGACCTGGTCCAGCAATTGGCTCCTGGAGTTCAATCCCACCAAGTGCAAAGTCATGAAGATTGGGGAAGGGCAAAGAAGGCCGCAGACGGAGTACAGTCTAGGGGGTCAGAGACTACAAACCTCACTCAAGGAAAAAGATCTTGGGGTGAGTATAACACCAGGCACATCTCCTGAAGCGCACATCAACCAAATAACTGCTGCAGCATATGGGCGCCTAGCAAACCTCAGAACAGCATTCCGACATCTTAATAAGGAATCGTTCAGGACCCTGTACACCGTATACGTTAGGCCCATATTGGAGTATGCGGCACCAGTTTGGAACCCACACCTAGCCAAGCACGTAAAGAAACTAGAGAAAGTGCAAAGGTTTGCAACAAGACTAGTCCCAGAGCTAAGAGGTATGTCCTACGAGGAGAGGTTGAGGGAAATCAACCTGACGACACTGGAGGACAGGAGAGATAGGGGGGACATGATAACGACATACAAAATACTGAGAGGAATTGACAAGGTGGACAAAGACAGGATGTTCCAGAGATTGGACACAGTAACAAGGGGACACAGTTGGAAGCTGAAGACACAGATGAATCACAGGGATGTTAGGAAGTATTTCTTCAGCCACAGAGTAGTCAGTAAGTGGAATAGTTTGGGAAGCGATGTAGTGGAGGCAGGATCCATACATAGCTTTAAGCAGAGGTATGATAAAGCTCACGGCTCAGGGAGAGTGACCTAGTAGCGATCAGTGAAGAGGCGGGGCCAGGAGCTCGGACTCGACCCCCGCAACCTCAACTAGGTGAGTACAACTATATATATATATAAATATATATATATATATATATATATATATATATATATATATATATATATATATATATATATATATATATATACTATATGCAATAAAGTCACAGTAAACAGGTGGTGTCACAATATGCAGAATAACCACTGTGCAAGAATAGTGAATTTCCACGTCACAACAAGACTACACCTCACAGTCACGTCACAACAACAAGACTACACTTCACAGTCACGTCACAACACCCGACTCTGTGAAACACAACTGATACTCTACCCAAGCATTAAGTTTTTACTAGTCTAATATATCATTAAATTTTTCCCAAATTTTATTAATTATGAAAGAATCTAATTTAAATAAACCAAAAGAAATATTCATATTATTTTTAAAACTGCTTTTTATGAAACATGATTCTATTATATTTCTGTCGACCATAGACTTGCATAATACAACTTTCTCAACTTTTTGAAAATCAATTGGATGGTTAAAATCTCTTGCATGAATAAACAGAACATTAGAATCTTGTCCACTTCTAATGCTATATTTATGTTGTTTTAATCTTAGTTGAAGACTTTTACCAGTCTTGACTTTTGTCAGTTCCTATCATTAAAATTATTAAACTTTGTATTGATGCAAAATTTGTGTTTAGTGACGAGTTTTACTCTCAGAAGTTTGGTATGGCAATGGGAAATTCTCTCTCACCTGTTCTTAGCAATTTATACATTGATTTTTGTGAAACAAGATTGCTTAGCACAATCCTTCCTAACAGAGCTAAGTAGTATAGATATGTTGATGATATTTTGTGTCTTATGTTTAAAAATGTAGATATAAACCATTTCCTTGTTAAATTAAATAGTTTAGCTCATTCTATAAACTTTACTGTTGAGTTCGAAGAAAATAACTCATTGCCTTTTCTAGATGTTTTAATTATTAATTGTAACTGATTTTAAATTTAAAATTTACAGAAAACCAACAGATAACTTTTCCTGTGTACACTGAAGGAGCAACACTCGCAGAAAGAGGCATTCTTGAGCTTCCCCAGCGCTCGGGCTTTGGCCCAAAGCTGGGGTGTGGCTCTAAAAGGATCCTGTAGTGTTTGCTGCCTTTGCACCTCCAGACAGTCTGCTGCTACGTAGCTGCCACACCCTTCGTGCCCAGGGTGGGCAGGGTTTGTGGCAGCCCAAGGTGCCTAACTTTCCCCACCAAGCCCCATGGGGGCAGGGAATGGGGCTAGGCCTGGGGACAGCTCGTCCCAGAAGACGAGGAAGTACCTCCTCTTATGGCAAACATTCTTCTGAGACTCCCACGAAAGGGAGCCAAGGCCGGGCTACCTCTTGGAAAAGGCCCGGACGGGCGAATGTACAGGCGAATCTACTACCTACCTATTATTCTTCACATCAGGACAGAGATAAACTGTCGGTATTCTCATCAGTGTTTTTACGAGCTTTGCGTATTTGTAGTCCAAAATTCATAGACGAAAAAATCTCAAAAAATTATGAAATAGCTAATCATCTAAAATACCCAAGAAACTTAAAAAAAAAAATTTGATACAAAATTCTCCCAAAATGTTGACGAGTGTGTTTATAAGATTCCTTGTAAAATATGTGATAAGCTTTACTGTCAAACTGGTAAAAGTCTCGAACTAAGATTAAAACAACATAAATATAGCGTAAGAACTGGAAAAGATTCTAATGTTCTGTTTAATCATGTGAGAGATTTTAACCATCCAGTTAATTTTCAAAAGGCTCAGAAAGTTGTATCAAATAAGCCAATGGTCGACAGGAATATAATAGAATCATGTTTCATAAAAAGCAGTTTTGAAAATATGAATATTTCTTTTGGTTTATGTAAATTAGATTCATTTATAATTAATAAAATTTGGAAAAAATTTAATGATACATTAGACAAGTAAAAAATCTTAATGCTTGGGTAGAGTACCAGTTGTGTTTCACAGAGTCGGGTGTTGTGACGTGACTGTGAGGTGCAGTCCTGTTGTTGTGACGTGACAGTGAGGTGTAGTCTTATTGTTGTGACGTGACTGTGAGGTGCAGTCTTGTTGTGACGCGACTGTGAGGTGTAGTGTTGTTGTTGTGACGTGACTGTGAGGCATAATCTTGTTGTGACGCGACTGTGAGGTGTAGTCTTATTGTTGTGACGTGACTGTGAGGTGTAGTCTTGTTGTTGTGACGTGACTGTGAGGTGTAGTGTTGTTGTTGTGACGCGACAGTGAGGCGTAGTCTTGTTGTTGTGACGCGACTGTGAGGTGTAGTCTTGTTGTGACGCAACTGTGAGGTGTAGTCTTATTGTTTTGGCGTGACTGTGAGGTGTAGTCTTGTTGTGACGCGACTGTGAGGTGTAGTCTTGTTGTGACGCGACTGTGAGGTGTAGTCTTGTTGTGACACGACTGTAAGGTGTAGTCTTGTTGTGACACGACTGTGAGGTGTAGTCTTGTTGTGACGCGACTGTAAGGTGTAGTCTTGTTGTTGTGACACGACTGTGAGGTGTAGTCTTGTGACACGACTGTGAGGTGTAGTCTTGTTGTGGCATGACTGTGAGGTGTAGTCTTGTTGTGACGCGACTGTAAGGTGTAGTCTTGTTGTGACACGACTGTGAGGTATAGTCTTGTGACACGACTGTGAGGTGTAGTGTTGTTGTTGTGACGCGACAGTGAGGCGTAGTCTTGTTGTTGTGACGCGACTGTGAGGTGTAGTCTTGTTGTGACGCAACTGTGAGGTGTAGTCTTATTGTTTTGGCGTGACTGTGAGGTGTAGTCTTGTTGTGACGCGACTGTGAGGTGTAGTCTTGTTGTGACGCGACTGTGAGGTGTAGTCTTGTTGTGACACGACTGTGAGGTGTAGTCTTGTTGTGGCATGACTGTGAGGTGTAGTCTTGTTGTGACGCGACTGTAAGGTGTAGTCTTGTTGTGACACGACTGTGAGGTATAGTCTTGTTGTGACACGACTGTGAGGTGTAGTCTTGTTGTAACGTGACTGTGAGGTGTAGTCTTGTTGTGACACGACTGTTAGGTGTAGTCTTGTTGTGACGTGACTGTGAGGTGTAGTGTTGTTGTGATGCGACTGTGAGGTGTAGTCTTGTTGTGACACGACTGTGAGGTGTAGTCTTGTTGTAACGTGACTGTGAGGTGTAGTCTTGTTGTGACACGACTGTTAGGTGTAGCCTTGTTGTGACTTGACTGTGAGGTGTAGTGTTGTTGTTGTGATGCGACTGTGAGGTGTAGTCTTGTAACGCGACTGTGAGGTGTAGTCTTGTTGTTTTGACACGACTGTGAGGTGTAGTCTTGTTTTTGTGTCACGACTGTGAGGTGTAGTCTTGTTGTAACGCGACTGTGAGGTGTAGTCTTGTGACACGACTGTGAGGTGTAGTCTTGTTGTGACTCGTATGTGAGGTGTAGTCTTGTTGTGATGCGACTGTGAGGCGTAGTCTTGGTGTTGTGACTCGTCTGTGAGGTGTAGTCTTGTTGTTGTGACTCGTCTGTGAGGTGTAGTCTTGTTGTGACTCGTCTGTGAGGTGTAGTCTTGTTGTGACGCGACTGCGAGGTGTAGTCTTGTTGTGACGCGACTATGAGGCGTAGTCTTGTTGTGACGCGACTGTGAGGTGTAGTCTTGTTGTGACTCGTCTGTGAGGTGTAGTCTTGTTGTGACTCGTCTGTGAGGTGTAGTCTTGTTGTGACTCGTCTGTGAGGTGTAGTCTTGTTGTGACTCGTCTGTGAGGTGTAGTCTTGTTGTGACTCGTCTGTGAGGTGTAGTCTTGCCCTTATATGCCTTCCTGTTGATGTTTTATTTTGATAGTTCATTGATAATGTGAGACGTCAAGAAAGTGATTGGAATTTCACTATTTTTTCGCAGTGATTGTTCTGCATATTGTGATACCACCTGTTTACTGCGATCTTACTGCACACACACACACACACACACACACACACACACACACACACACACACACACATTGTATTGAGTGTTTGTTAGTTGCTTTTAATATTAAAGTTTGTTCTTGGTTTTATTGTGAAAGTTGTATATATTTTCTTTATGGCTATGAAAGCTGAGTGACCTACACGGTCAAAGTGTCCTGTATGTGTGTCAACTTCTTCTAACACACACACGCCGTAACTACTACTACTATTACTACTACTACTACTACTGCTTCTACTACTACTACCCACATAGCATCAACGACACAAAAAAATTAATATCAGGTCAAGTGTCTATCGACAAGTGCCTTTGACAACTAGTAACTGCAGCACAGAATCGAGAGATAGATACTGGAAAACTAACTCAAGAAGGACCCATTGGTGAGCATGGCACACAGCATGTGTTGAAGGCTCTGCTGAAATGACAGATCTATCCAGAATTGGTCCAGGAGAAAGATGAGACGTCTTGCTCTGTTCTGTACTCTGTCAAGCAGTCGCAGATGAGAGGGGGGACAGGCAAACCAAGAAAGTGGAGCATACTCAAGGTGTAAGCGTACTTGTGATTCATACAGAATCATGTAACCCCTACTGTCAAGCAGACGTGAGATACAGTGAAGTTCTGTAAGCTTCGTTGCTGCCTTGTTTGCAAGATTTACAACTTGGTTCTTCATGGTCAGTTTGGAGTCAGATTTCACCACAAGGATATCAACTTCTTCTCCAGGTGCCAACACCCTCCCATTCATCCTTACTACTGCACCAGCATTACCATCATGGTGCCTAGAAACGATCATCATTTGTGTTTTCTCAGGTGCAAATGTTACTTGTTATCTGTTCCCCCAAGCTGATATAGCTCTTAGCTGGTGATTGGTGTAGCTTAGAGCAGCTGGCATTTCTTCTCATGGATAAGTGAATGTCAGTGTACAGTCGTCTGCATATGCATGGGATTCTGGGATGAGATGAAGAAGGTCGTTGAAGTAGACATTCCATAACAATGGTCCCAGCACGCTTCCCTGTGGAACACTTGCTCCAATAGGATGTCTTGCTCTTTTTTTCCTTTCTCTTTTTCTTTATTTTTCCTCTTTTTCCCTTTTTCTTTATCTAGTATCCCTAGCTTTATTGACAAGCTAAGACCTGTTACCTACATCAGCTCTCTCTCTCTCTCTCTCTCTCTCTCTCTCTCTCTCTCTCTCTCTCTCTCTCTCTCTCTCTCTCTCTCTCTCTCTCTTTTTCTCGCTCTCGCTCTCTCTCTCTTTCTACTTCTCTCTCTCCCCCCTCTCTCTCTTCCTCACTGCAAAACCACAACTGCATATATCAACATGAATACTGACATACATTTGCAACACCCCACAGCAGCAAGATTTAGAGTTGCAATAAGCCAGGACACAACATTGCAAAGAGGTGAGGAAGGCACCTCGAGAGTCTCTGCTGTTTATTAAAAGAAATGTTTCAGTAGATAGCAAGGCTTAACCCAAGACAATAGACTTGGTCAAGCGTCATCAACACAGATGGAAAGTGACGCAAACTGCCTACAACTTTCCAGTTCCCTGCAGCTTAAAGGCTTTTTAGGGAGAGAAAGACATAGAAAAAAGACAAACATTAAAAGGTGTATATAGAAAAATGTGTGTGTGTATGTGTGTGTGTGTGTGTGTGTGTGTGTATGTGTGTATGTGTGTGTGTGTGTGTGTGTTCAAAATCCAGTCAAATTATCGATTTGAAATGAAATAGATAACTTTATTACTGGAACCCTGGGAGTAGAGTTGCGCAGGTGGAAGAGGAGCGAGGGAAGGTGAGAAAGTGATTGAAAGTTGAAGGTTGCAATTTAGAAGTGAGATTATTACAAATATTTGTTCACACGGACTCATCTCATGTTATAACACGACCGTATTAGGCAGTAATTAACGATGAGTGTATATCACGTTGCTATATCACGTTCCTATCAGAATTGGGAATCGATTTCATCACGTTTCCAGATAGTAATTATCCAGCGAGGTACTATCCTTCTGTCATTAGTGTCCTTGAGCTTCAAATATATTATAGAGTTAAGAGTAGAGAGTGAATTAGCACGAGTAGGATGGGAGAAGCCACACTACAAAATAGGGGACTACAAAGGCGTGAGGAATTTCCTGCATGAGGTACAGTGGGAAATAGAACTGGTGGGAAAAACAGTAAATGAAATGATGGAATTCGTGACCACAAAATGCGAGGAGGCAGAGGAGAGGTTCGTACCAAAAGGCAATAGAAACAATGGGAAGACCAGAACGAGACATTTGCTCACCGAAAGGTGTGGGGGCCAAAACTAAGTGCGCTAGAGAATGGAAAAAGTATAGAAGCTAGAAATAGATATGCATGGATAAGAGGGAAGGCCCAGCGACAATACGAGAATGGCAAAACACTGAAAGCCAAATCTGATCCAAAGCTGTTCTTTAGCCACATCAGAAGGAAAACAACAATCAAGGGCCAGGTTATCAGACTGAGGAAGGAAGGAAGGGAGTTCACAAGAAACGACCGAGAAGTATGTGATGAACTCAGCACGAGATTTAAAGAAGTATTTTCAGTGGAGACAGAATGGATTCCAGTAAACCGGATTAGGAAGTGTACACCAACAAGTGCTGGACACACGACAAACAACGGAGGAAAAGGTAAAGAGGTTACTAAGTGAACTAGATACCTCAAAGGCGGTGGTTAGTTTAACATCTTTATTATGCACCCCATACCCATCTTGTGGGTGGTAGTCAAAAGACTGCAGAGGTACATAATGGGTCCAGGGACTGGACCCCAAAGTTATGATAGCTGAATTGGTTACAAAGGTAATGAACCCCAGGTAGATCTGGTCACAATCATGACAAGTTACAGAGGTAATGAATCAGCTTCACTCCTATACATGGTTACAGTCATGAACAAATTACAAAGTAATGAACCACTGATACGTCCACACCTGGTCACAATTGTAATGAGTTATAAATACAAATATTAAGTGAGTCATACACCCACACTAGCGCGCGCGCACACATACACACACGAGGGCGCACTCAGACATATGCACACGAGCGTACAAATATATGCATACACACAAACACACACACACACACACACACACACACACACACACACACACATGCACACATGTGGTAATGCTTTATTTACAGCTAGCAAAGTCAGGGTATTTCTCCAGAATGGTCTGTAATATACCACTGTGGATAAAATACTTTGCCATTTCTTGAACATTTCTGAGTGAGTTGTTTCTAAATTCATTAATTTGATCACACTCCAGTACATAATGACACAAGGTGTGACGCACTCCAGTACATAATGACACAAGGTGTGACAATAGTCCATCTGGCAAAGTTTACATTTAGTTTGGTCTACATCTGGTGGTGGTGATTTAACCTGCCAAAGATACTTGTAACCCAAACCATACCCCCGGCCGGGGGTACGGTTTATTTGCAATCGTGTCATTACGATTTCTTAAGTCTCGTTACTTGTAACCCAGCCGGAGCCGGGCGGTAGTGACAGCCGGAGCCGGGCAGTAGTGACAGCCGGAGCCGGGCGGTAGTGACATCCAAGAGTCTGCTTATCTTGTTGGATGCACCATAGACATGTGGCTCCTCCTGCATGATGGAATGATGATAGATGGACTGACTTGTGTCAATCTCCCTAAGTCAATAAAGCTCAATTGAAGTTGTTTTCGTATTATTGTTCTCAAACTGCTAACTGACAACCCAAGATTGTAATCTACCCCCTCTTTGAAAGCATACAGCTTAGCCAGTTTATCAGTTCTATCATGCATCTGAAGACCAATGTGAGATGGAATCCACAGCATGTGCACTCTGACTCCACTGTCCACAATCTTACCATACCTATGTCTGGCTTCTGACACAAGCATGCCACAATTTATACTTAATGAGTTGAGAGCATTTATGGATGACAGAGAATCAGTTACAATTAAAGTGTCAACCTCAACCTTAGATACATGGACGCATTTGAGTGCAAGGAGTATGGCAAACAGTTGTGTTTGAAGGGTAGAGCCCCAGTTATTGATGCGTGCTCCAATTTCTTTATGAGAGCCATCACTCTGTATGACAGCAGCACTACCAGCTGCACCAGTGGACTGGTGAACAGAACCATCAACTAAATAATTTGTGAATAATTTGTGTGACTAAGTTATCAATATAGCTTAAGGCATCATGTGTGGCTCCAAGACGAAGCTTTGGTTGTGATTTAAAAAGAGTTTGGGGGGGGGGGGGGCGGAAATGGAGGAATGGTACTTTGGAATGGGGTAATATCCCATGGAGCAGGGAAGTGTCTCTGTTGCCTAACTTGACATAGATCATGTAGCTGGTTCATGCGGAGGTCGGCTCCAGTTTTTTCGATCCATCTGGAAGGATGTTCACCAGTGCTGAGGAAAGTTTGGAGAGCTGTGCAGGGGTTTGAATGGGCTAACCTAAGCATAATGACCCCAATAAGGATATTTCTTTCAGTAACACGATCTCTAATGCTTGGAATATAAGTTCTTTCCGCATATTTAAAATTTTGGCAGTACGAGGGCATCCTAGGATGATCCTCATTGCTTCGTTTTGCAGTTTTTCCAGCCCTCCAAGCTTCCAGTCAGACGGTGGTGGGACCGGACATCTCTCCGTGGATCGTGAGAGAGGTAGAGAAACTGTGTGTGTGTCACTAACAATCTTCACACCTATCGAAACAAGGCAACTACCTGAGGTGTTGAAGACGGTAAATGTAGTCCAAATTCTCATGGAAGGAGACAGGCAACATTAAACTACAGACTAGTGTCCCTGGCATGTATAGTAT
>NC_091356.1:15282222-15317222 GCF_038502225.1 Cherax quadricarinatus | reverse complement strand
CATGGTACGTAATGATGTATCACAGTGGGCACCTGTGACGAGCCGGGTCCCACTGGGGTCGGTCCTAGGACCAGTGCTATTTTTGGTATATGTGAACGACATGATGGAAGGGTTAGACTCAGAAGTGTCCCTGTTTGCAGATGATGTGAAGTTAATGAGAATTAAATCTGATGAGGACCAGGCAGGACTTCAAAGAGACCTGGACAGACTGGACACCTGGTCCAGCAAATGGCTTCTCGAATTTAATCCTGCCAAATGCAAAGTCATGAAGATAGGGGAAGGGCACAGAAGACCACAGACAGAGTATAGGCTAGGTAGCCAAAGACTGCAAACCTCACTCAAGGAGAAAGATCTTGGGGTGAGTATAACACCGAGCATGTCTCCGGAAGCACACATCAATCAGATAACTGCTGCAGCATATGGGCGCCTGGCAAACCTGAGAACAGCATTCCGACACCTTAGTAAGGAATCATTCAAGACACTGTACACCGTGTATGTCAGGCCCATACTGGAGTATGCAGCACCTGTTTGGAACCCGCACTTGATAAAGCACGTCAAGAAACTAGAGAAAGTACAAAGGTTTGCAACAAGGTTAGTTCCAGAGCTAAGGGGAATGTCCTATGAAGAAAGATTAAGGGAAATCGGCCTGACGACACTGGAGGACAGGAGGGTCAGGGGAGACATGATAACGACATATAAAATATTGCGTGGAATAGACAAGGTGGACAAGGACAGGATGTTCCAGGGAGGGGACACAGAAACAAGAGGCCACAATTGGAAGTTGAAGACACAAATGAGTCAGAGAGATAGTAGGAAGTATTTCTTCAGTCATAGAGTTGTAAGGCAGTGGAATACCCTAGAAAATGACGTAGTGGAGGCAGGAACCATACACAGTTTTAAGACGAGGTTTGATAAAGCTCATGGAGCGGGGAGAGAGAGGGTCTAGTAGCAACCGGTGAAGAGGCGGGGCCAGGAGCTAGGACTCGACCCCTGCAACCACAAATAGGTGAGTACAAATAGGTGAGTACACACACACACACACACACACAGACACACACACACACACACACACACACACACACACACACACACACACACACAGACACACACACACACACACACACACACACACACACACACACAGACACACACACACACACACACACAGACACACACACACACACACACACACACACACACACACACACACACACACACACAGACACACACACACACAGACACACACACACACAGACACACACACACACACACACACATACAGGGCGGTACTAACCTACTGTCATAAAAGTGTGATATAGACGCTTGCAAAATATTATGCATTTTTTAAGCAAGATTAGATATATTAAATTCCTGGTAGAGAGCTAAACCCGTAGACGTCATGCAGCGCCTGGGGAAAAGTCAGACTCGACACAGGAGAGTGAAGAGCAGGAGAATTCCTTGGATCAAGAACCATCCCAACGGCTGATTATAAAGCAAAGTTGGGTAATTTTCCTTGAGAAAGCTGCTGGCGAGGGCAGAGCTGCACCTGCCGGGCCACCATAACACTGGTAATGACCTCATTAGCATATTCGTTGCTAGCAAGCAAACCTGAAAAGTTTCTTGATTTTCTAATACATAGTTAATTGGGAGAAGATGGCAGCCAAGACTCGAGTCATTACCGGGAGAAGATGGCAGCTAAGACTGGAGTCATTACCGGGAGAAGATGGCAGCTAAGACTGGAGTCATTACCGGGAGAAGATGGCAGCCAAGACTGGAGTCATTACCGGGAGAAGATGACAGCCAAGACTGGAGTCATTACCGGGAGAAGATGACAGCCAAGACTGGAGTCATTACCGGGAGAAGATGACAGCCAAGACTGGAGTCATTACCGGGAGAAGATGACAGCCAAGACTGGAGTCATTACCGGGAGAAGATGACAGCCAAGACTGGAGTCATTACCGGGAGAAGATGACAGCCAAGACTGGAGTCATTACCGGGAGAAGATGACAGCCAAGACTGGAGTCATTACCGGGAGAAGATGACAGCCAAGACTGGAGTCATTACCGGGACAAGATGACAGCCAAGACTGGAGTCATTACCGGGAGAAGATGACAGCCAAGACTGGAGTCATTACCGGGAGAAGATGACAGCCAAGACTGGAGTCATTACCGGGACAAGATGACAGCCAAGACTGGAGTCATTACCGGGAGAAGATGACAGCCAAGACTGGAGTCATTACCGGGAGAAGATGACAGCCAAGACTGGAGTCATTACCGGGAGAAGATGACAGCCAAGACTGGAGTCATTACCGGGACAAGATGACAGCCAAGACTGGAGTCATTACCGGGACAAGATGACAGCCAAGACTGGAGTCATTACCGGGAGAAGATGACAGCCAAGACTGGAGTCATTACCGGGAGAAGATGACAGCCAAGACTGGAGTCATTACCGGGAGAAGATGACAGCCAAGACTGGAGTCATTACCGGGAGAAGATGACAGCCAAGACTGGAGTCATTACCGGGACAAGATGACAGCCAAGACTGGAGTCATTACCGGGAGAAGATGACAGCCAAGACTGGAGTCATTACCGGGAGAAGATGACAGCCAAGACTGGAGTCATTACCGGGAGAAGATGACAGCCAAGACTGGAGTCATTACCGGGAGAAGATGACAGCCAAGACTGGAGTCATTACCGGGAGAAGATGACAGCCAAGACTGGAGTCATTACCGGGAGAAGATGACAGCCAAGACTGGAGTCATTACCGGGAGAAGATGACAGTCAAGACTGGAGTCATTACCGGGTTATGCAGATGATCAAATTTGCTCAAGTTAAAGGAATTACAAAAATTAATTTAATGTGTCGATTGATGTACAATATTATTTGTCATGTGTTTCTGTACCTATGTCGTTCTTACCTAGTTGTAACTCGTCTAGTTGTATTTACAAGGGTTGGTTCATAGCTGTTGGCCGCTCCTCTTAACTTACCTAGTCTTGAAGCTGCGTACAGTGTTGCCCTCCACCCCGAACTCTTGATGTGCTGGTGTGTCTTCTTAGTGAAAAACGTTGATTTTGGCCGGTAAATGTTCTTAGTTTGATATTAGTCTCCATGTGATAACCTGTGAAAACTTTATCCTATTGGCTTCACATGTTCACAACTAATATATTACTCTAGCAGACACACCGTGGTCCGTACTGTTACACACTGCCTGTACTGTTACACACTGCCTGTACTGTTACACACTGCCTGTACTGTTACACACTGTCTGTACTGTTACACACTGCCTGTACTGTTACACACTGTCTGTACTGTTACACACTGCCTGTACTGTTACACACTGCCTGTACTGTTACACACTGCCTGTACTGTTACACACTGCCTGTACTGTTACACACTGTCTGTACTGTTACACACTGCCTGTACTGTTACACACTGTCTGTACTGTTACACACTGCCTGTACTGTTACACACTGCCTGTACTGTTATACACTGTACTGTTACACACTACCTGTACTGTTACACACTGCCTGTACTGTTACACACTGCCTGTACTGTTACACACTGCCTGTACTGTTAAACACTGCCTGTACTGTTACACACTGCCTGTACTGTTACTGCCTGTACTGTTACACACTGTCTGTACTGTTACACACTGCCTGTACTGTTACACACTGCCTGTACTGTTATACACTGTACTGTTACACACTACCTGTACTGTTACACACTGTCTGTACTGTTACACACTGCCTGTACTGTTACACACTGCCTGTACTGTTATACACTGTACTGTTACACACTACCTGTACTGTTACACACTGCCTGTACTGTTACACACTGCCTGTACTGTTACTGCCTGTACTGTTACACACTGCCTGTACTGTTAAACACTGCCTGTACTGTTACACACTGTCTGTACTGTTATACACTGCCTGTACTGTTACACACTGTCTGTACTATTACACACTGTCTGTACTGTTACACACTGCCTGTACTGTTACTGCCTGTACTGTTACACACTGTCTGTACTGTTACACACTGTACTGTTACACACTGTCTGTACTGTTACACACTGCCTGTACTGTTACACACTGCCTGTACTGTTACACACTGCCTGTACTGTTACACACTGCCTGTACTGTTACACACTGTCTGTACTGTTACACACTGTACTGTTACACACTGCCTGTACTCTTACTGCCTGTACTGTTACACACTGTCTGTACTGTTACACACTGTCTGTACTGTTACACACTACCTGTACTGTTACACACTGCCTGTACTGTTACACACTGCCTGTACTGTTACACACTGCCTGTACTATAACTCAATGCCTGTACTGTTACACACTGTCTGTACTGTTACACACTGTACTGTTACACACTGTCTGTACTGTTACACACAACCTGTACTGTTACACACTGCCTGTACTGTTACACACTGCCTGTACTGTTACACACTGTACTGTTACACACTACCTGTACTGTTACACACTGCCTGTACTGTTACACACTGCCTGTACTGTTACACACTGCCTGTACAGTTGCACACTGCCTGTACTGTTACTGCCTGTACTGTTACACACTGCCTGTACTGTTACACACTGTCTACTGTTACACACTGCCTGTACTGTTACACACTGCCTGTACTGTACTGTTACACACTGCCTGTACTCTTACACACTGCCAGTACTGTTACACACTGCCTGTACTCTTACACACTGCCAGTACTGTTACACACTGCCTGTACTCTTACACACTGCCAGTACTGTTACACACTGCCTCTACTCTTACACACTGCCTGTACTGTTACACACTGCCTGTACTCTTACACACTGCCTGTACTGTTACACACTGCCTGTACTGTTACACACTGCCTGTACTCTTACACACTGCCTGTACTGTTACACACTGCCTGTACTGTTACACACTGCCTGTACTGTTACACACTGCCTGTACTGTTACACACTGCCTGTACTGTACTGTTACACACTGCCTGTACTCTTACACACTGCCAGTACTGTTACACACTGCCTCTACTCTTACACACTGCCTGTACTGTTACACACTGCCTGTACTCTTACACACTGCCTGTACTCTTACACACTGCCTGTACTCTTACATGCTGCCTGTACTCTTACACACTGCCTGTACTCTTACACACTGCCTGTACTCTTACACACTGCCTGTACTCTTACACACTGCCTGTACTCTTACACACTGCCTGTACTCTTACTGCCTGTACTCTTACACACTGCCTGTACTGTTACACACTGCCTGTACTCTTGCACACTGCCTGTACTGTTACACACTGCCTGTACTCTTACACACTGCCTGTACTCTTACACACTGCCTGTACTGTTACACACTGTCTACTGTTACACACTGCCTGTACTATAACTCAATGCCTGTACTGTTACACTGCCTGTACTCTTACGCACTGCCTGTACTCTTACGCACTGCCTGTACTCTTACGCACTGCCTGTACTCTTACACACTACCTGTACTCTTACGCACTGCCTGTACTCTTACACACTACCTGTACTCTTACGCACTGCCTGTACTGTTACACACTGCCTGTACTCTTACACACTGCCTGTACTGTTACACACTGCCTGTACTGTTACACACTGCCTGTACTCTTACACACTGCCTGTACTGTTACACACTGTCTACTGTTACGCACTGCCTGTACTGTTACACACTGCCTGTACTATAACTCAATGCCTGTACTGTTGCACACTGCCTGTACTCTTACTGCCTGTACTCTTACACACTGCCTGTACTCTTACACACTGCCTGTACTGTTGCACACTGCCTGTACTCTTGCACACTGCCTGTACTGTTACACACTATCTACTGTTACACACTGCCTGTACTGTTACTACCTGTACTGTTGCACACTGCCTGTACTGTTACACACTGCCTGTACTGTTACACACTGCCTGTACTGTTACACACTGCCTGTACTCTTACACACTGCCTGCACTCTTACAAACTGCCTGCACTGTTACACACTGCCTGCACTGTTACACACTGCCTGTACTCTTACACACTGCCTGTACTCTTGCACACTGCCTGTACTCTTACGCACTGCCTGTACTCTTACACACTACCTGTACTCATACGCACTGCCTGTACTCTTACACACTGCCTGTACTCTTACTGCCTGTACTCTTACTGCCTGTACTGTTACACACTGCCTGTACTCTTACACACTGCCTGTACTGTTACACACTGCCTGTACTTACACACTGCCTGTACTCTTACACACTGTCTACTGTTACGCACTGCCTGTACTGTTACGCACTGCCTGTACTGTTACACACTGCCTGTACTGTTACACACTGCCTGTACTCTTACACACTGCCTGCACTCTTACACACTGCCTGCACTGTTACACACTGCCTGTACTCTTACACACTGCCTGTACTCTTACACACTGCCTGTACTCTTACACACTGCCTGTACTCTTACACACTGTCTGTACTCTTACACACTGCCTGCACTGTTACACACTGTCTGCACTGTTACACACTGCCTGTACTGTTACACACTGCCTGCACTTTTACAAACTGCCTGCACTGTTACACACTGCCTGCACTGTTACACACTGCCTGTACTGTTACACACTGCCTGTACTGTTACACACTGCCTGTACTGTTACACACTGCCTGTACTGTTACACACTGCCTGTACTGTTACACACTGCCTGTACTCTTACACACTGCCTGTACTCTTACACACTGCCTGTACTCTTACACACTGCCTGTACTCTTACACACTGCCTGTACTGTTACACACTGCCTGCACTTTTACAAACTGCCTGCACTGTTACACACTGCCTGCACTGTTACACACTGCCTGCACTTTTACAAACTGCCTGCACTGTTACACACTGCCTGTACTGTTACACACTTCCTGCACTTTCACAAACTGCCTGCACTGTTACACACTGCCTGTACTGTTACACACTGCCTGCACTTTTACAAACTGCCTGCACTGTTACACGCTGCCTGTACTGTTACACACTGCCTGTACTGTTACACACTGCCTGCACTGTTACACACTGCCTGTACTGTTACACACTGCCTGCACTGTTACACACTGCCTGTACTGTTACTGCCTGTACTGTTACACACTGCCTGCACTGTTACACACTGCCTGTACTGTTACACACTGCCTGTACTGTTACACACTGCCTGCACTGTTACACACTGCCTGTACTGTTACACACTGCCTGCACTGTTACACACTGCCTGTACTGTTACACACTGCCTGCACTGTTACACACTGCCTGTACTGTTACGCACTGCCTGCACTGTTACACACTGCCTGTACTGTTACACACTGCCTGTACAGTTACACACTGCCTGCACTGTTACACACTGCCTGTACTGTTACACACTGCCTGCACTGTTACACACTGCCTGCACTGTTACACACTGCCTGCACTGTTACACACTGCCTGTACTGTTACACACTGCCTGTACTGTTACACACTGCCTGCACTGTTACACACTGCCTGCACTGTTACACACTGCCTGCACTGTTACACACTGCCTGTACTGTTACACACTGCCTGTACTGTTACACACTGCCTGCACTGTTACACACTGCCTGTACTGTTACACACTGCCTGCACTGTTACACACTGCCTGCACTGTTACACACTGCCTGCACTGTTACACACTGCCTGTACTGTTACACACTGCCTGCACTGTTACACACTGCCTGCACTGTTACACACTGCCTGCACTGTTACACACTGCCTGTACTGTTACACACTGCCTGCACTGTTACACACTGCCTGCACTGTTACACACTGCCTGCACTGTTACACACTGCCTGCACTGTTACACACTGCCTGTACTGTTACACACTGCCTGCACTGTTACACACTGCCTGCACTGTTACACACTGCCTGCATTGTTACACACTGCCTGCACTGTTACTGCCTGTACTGTTACACACTGCCTGTACTGTTACACACTGCCTGTACTGTTACACACTGCCTGTACTGTTACACACTGCCTGTACTGAGACACGTCTGGGCTGGAGTTTTGCAATATGGTGATACTTTTTGGGTCCCACATCCATTGCAACACACAAAGTTTTCCTTGACCGCATCACACTTATTTAACATTTCTCCATAGTATTAAAAGCTGTTCTATATTTCATCAGATATTAAATACCATTTTTAAGTCTCCTGGCAAAAAAATAATCATCAAGTCGAAATGTTATTAATCGTAAGAGATTAATCCCGAGCTTATTCTGTGGACACAATTGAGTAAAATAACTAAGATTAGCACTTTTTCCTGTGTTCGAGTCTAACACTGCCAGGAGGGTGTCACCCAGGAGGGTGTCACCCAGGAGGGCGTCACCCAGGAGGGTGTCACCCAGGAGGGCGTCACCCAGGAGGGTGTCACCCAGGAGGGCGTCAACCAGGAGGGTGTCACCCAGGAGGGTGGCACCCAGGAGGGCGTCACCCAGGAGGGTGTCACCCAGGAGGGTGGCACCCAGGAGGGCGTCACCCAGGAGGGTGTCACCCAGGAGGGCGTCACCCAGGAGGGTGTCACCCAGGAGAGCATCACCCAGGAGGGCGTCACCGAGGAGGGCGTCACCCAGGAGGGCGTCACCCAGAAGGGCGTCACCCAGGAGGGTGTCACCCAGGAGAGCATCACCCAGGGGGGTGTCACCCAGGAGGGCGTCACCCAGGAGGGTGTCACCGAGGAGGGTGTCACCCAGGAGGGCGTCACCCAGGAGGGCATCACCCAGGAGGGCGTCACCCAGGAGGGCGTCACCCAGGAGGGCGTCACCCAGGAGGGCGTCACCCAGGAGGGCGTCACCCAGGAGGGCGTCACCCAGGAGGGCGTCACCCAGGAGGGCGTCACCCAGGAGGGCGTCACCCAGGAGGGCGTCACCCAGGAGGGTGTCACCCAGGAGGGCGTCACCCAGGAGGGTGTCACCCAGGAGGGCGTCACCCAGGAGGGTGTCACCCAGGAGGGTGTCACCCAGGAGGGTGTCACCCAGGAGGGCGTCACCCAGGAGGGCGTCACCCAGGAGGGCGTCACCCAGGAGGGCGTCACCCAGGAGGGTGTCACCCAGGAGGGTGTCACCCAGGAGGGCGTCACCCAGGAGGGCGTCACCCAGGAGGGCGTCACCCAGGAGGGCGTCACCCAGGAGAGCATCACCCAGGAGGGCATCACCCAGGAGGGCGTCACCCAGGAGGGCGTCACCCAGGAGGGCGTCACCCAGGAGGTCGTCACTCTGGAGGGCGTCACCCAGGAGGGCGTCACCCAGGAGGGCATCACCCAGGAGGGCGTCACCCAGGAGGGTGTCACCGAGAAGGGTGTCACCCAGGAGGGCGTCA
Organism: Cherax quadricarinatus; assembly: GCF_038502225.1. Classification (NCBI taxonomy): domain Eukaryota; kingdom Metazoa; phylum Arthropoda; class Malacostraca; order Decapoda; family Parastacidae; genus Cherax; species Cherax quadricarinatus. Next base: position 15,307,854 of record NC_091356.1, on the reverse strand, counting down.
CCCAGGAGGGCGTCACCCAGGAGGGCGTCACCCAGGAGGGCGTCACCCAGGAGGGCGTCACCCAGGAGGGCGTCACCCAGGAGGGTGTCACCCAGGAGGGTGGCACCCAGGAGGGCGTCACCCAGGAGGGTGGCACCCAGGAGGTTGTCACCCAGGAGGTTGTCACCCAGGAGGGCGTCACCCAGGAGGGCGTCACCCAGGAGGGCGTCACCCAGGAGGGCGTCACCCAGGAGGGCGTCACCCAGGAGGGCGTCACCCAGGAGGGCGTCACCCAGGAGGGTGTCACCCAGGAGGGCGTCACCCAGGAGGGTGTCACCCAGGAGGGCGTCACCCAGGAGGGCGTCACCCAGGAGGGTGGCACCCAGGAGGGTGGCACCCAGGAGGGTGTCACCCAGGAGGGTGTCACCCAGGAGGGCGTCACCCAGGAGGGCGTCACCCAGGAGGGTGTCACCCAGGAGGGTGGCACCCAGGAGGGTGTCACCCAGGAGGGCGTCACCCAGGAGGGTGGCACCCAGGAGGGTGGCACCCAGGAGGGAGGCACCCAGGAGGGCGTCACCCAGGAGGGTGGCACCCAGGAGGGTGGCACCCAGGAGGGCGTCACCCAGGAGGGTGTCACCCAGGAGGGTGGCACCCAGGAGGGTGTCACCGAGAAGGGCGTCACCCAGGAGGGCGTCACCCAGGAGGGTGTCACCCAGGAGGGCGTCACCCAGGAGGGTGTCACCCAGGAGGGTGTCACCCAGGAGGGTGTCACCCAGGAGGGTGTCACCCAGGAGGGTGTCACCCAGGAGGGCGTCACCGAGGAGGGCGTCACCCAGGAGGGCGTCACCCAGGAGGGTGTCACCCAGGAGGGCGTCACCCAGGAGGGCGTCACCCAGGAGGGCGTCACCCAGGAGGGCATCACCCAGGAGGGCGTCACCCAGGAGGGCGTCACCCAGGAGGGCGTCACCCAGGAGGTCGTCACTCTGGAGGGCGTCACCCAGGAGGGCGTCACCCAGGAGGGCATCACCCAGGAGGGCGTCACCCAGGAGGGTGTCACCGAGAAGGGTGTCACCGAGAAGGGTGTCACCCAGGAGGGCGTCACCCAGGAGGGCGTCACCCAGGAGGGCGTCACCCAGGAGGGCGTCACCCAGGAGGGCGTCACCCAGGAGGGCGTCACCCAGGAGGGTGTCACCCAGGAGGGTGTCACCCAGGAGGGTGTCACCCAGGAGGGTGGCACCCAGGAGGTTGTCACCCAGGAGGTTGTCACCCAGGAGGGCGTCACCCAGGAGGGCGTCACCCAGGAGGGCGTCACCCAGGAGGGCGTCACCCAGGAGGGCGTCACCCAGGAGGGCGTCACCCAGGAGGGTGTCACCCAGGAGGGCGTCACCCAGGAGGGTGTCACCCAGGAGGGCGTCACCCAGGAGGGCGTCACCCAGGAGGGTGGCACCCAGGAGGGTGGCACCCAGGAGGGTGGCACCCAGGAGGGTGTCACCCAGGAGGGCGTCACCCAGGAGGGCGTCACCCAGGAGGGTGTCACCCAGGAGGGTGTCACCCAGGAGGGTGTCACCCAGGAGGGCGTCACCCAGGAGGGTGGCACCCAGGAGGGTGTCACCCAGGAGGGCGTCACCCAGGAGGGTGGCACCCAGGAGGGTGGCACCCAGGAGGGCGTCACCCAGGAGGGTGTCACCCAGGAGGGTGGCACCCAGGAGGGTGTCACCGAGAAGGGCGTCACCCAGGAGGGCGTCACCCAGGAGGGCGTCACCCAGGAGGGTGTCACCCAGGAGGGTGTCACCCAGGAGGGCGTCACCCAGGAGGGCGTCACCCAGGAGGGCGTCACCCAGGAGGGCGGCACCCAGGAGGGTGGCACCCAGGAGGGTGTCACCCAGGAGGGCGTCACCCAGGAGGGCGTCACCCAGGAGGGCGTCACCCAGGAGGGTGTCACCCAGGAGGGCGTCACCCAGGAGGGCGTCACCCAGGAGGGTGTCACCCAGGAGGGCGTCACCCAGGAGGGTGTCACCCAGGAGGGCGTCACCCAGGAGGGTGTCACCCAGGAGGGTGGCACCCAGGAGGGTGTCACCCAGGAGGGTGGCACCCAGGAGGGCGTCACCCAGGAGGGTGTCACCCAGGAGGGCGTCACTGAGGAAAGGCTCATCAGAGCAACCTTTGATGCGACACATTCTCTTAGAGTTCTCAACAGCGAGGCTTCAAAGGCTTCAGATTATTTATCAAGTTGTTAAGCAGGAGGAGAGGAGCATCGTCAAGTGTGTGGTAACCCAGGTTGTCATGGAGACCTTGCTACTGGTAATGTGATACCAGGATTATTCAATTCAATTCAATTCAAAGTTTATTCTCTATAAGGATTACAATGCTGAGTTTACAGAAATTTGGTTATTGTTTGGTTTACATGTAGTAAAATTGTGATTACAGAGTGTACCACTAGAACGCTTAGCATGGCTAGGCATTTCGGGCAGACTTAGTTTTATTCTTAATTATAAAATTACTGGAACTTACGTTCAACCTCAGCTTCGTCTTCCCTAACAATTACTCTCATCTACACTTTGAACTAGCCCTTGTTATTGCTGCTGATGTTGCTGCTGTTGTTGTTGTTGCTTCTGCTGCTGTTGTTGTTGTTGTTGCTACTGCTGCTGCTGTCGTTGTTTCTGTTGTTGTTGTTGTTGCTACTGCTGCTGCTGTCGTTGTTTCTGTTGTTGTTGTTGTTGCTGCAGCAACAGCACCCGCACCTTTCACCGTAGTTCATACCATTGAAGGTTCTAGATCATTTTAATTCTCGGAGCTAACTTCCTTTTTTTCTTTAATGCAAATCAGATTTCCTCCTCTTCTGGAGGAGCTGACTGACCCCCTACGGTTTAACGTTCTCCCCTTCCTTTATGCAAGTAATAATAATAATAATGTACAACTATCATGTGACCTTGTTGCTGTTAATTAGCTTAATAAATGGTCTTCAGTTTATTATTGTGGGACTGTTTATTTAGGTCCATTATTTAATGTAGATCTGTCGGTCTCTTTAATTTTAGGTCAGTTTTATATCTGTTTTTAATCGCTGGTTTTGTTTTACGATTGTTTTTATACTTAGATTTACATGAGATAAAACAGGTACTTTAAACTGTAGTGACTAGTCACACTGGGATGAGTCACTTTAGGGCATGGGATGACTTGACTGACCAGGGTGACCCAAGGGCGAATGGCTCAGTTATATACTTCGTTTGTCCTTCTCTCTCTTCCTACCTTTCTGCGTCAGTACAATTACTAGGTTTTCAGAATCCGAAATGGAAGTAGCCTGGATAATGTGGTGAGTTAAGGATACTACGACAGCTCCAAGCCAGTAGCCAGGAGAATGTAATATCGTTCTTCAGTTTTGGGGATTAGTCACTAGTGGCATTCCACAAGGATCAGTTTTAGGCCCATTGTTGTTCATAATTTACTTTAATGGCCTTGATAAAGGAATTACAAGTGGCATGAGCAAATTTGCTGTTGATACCAAAATAGGCCGTATGATTCTTTCTGAGGGGGATACCAATGAACTCCAGGATGATTTGGACGAATTAATGTCTTGGTCTGAAAAGTGGCAAATGAAGTTCAATGTTGACAAGTGTAAAGTCCTAGTCCTTGGGAATGAAAATAACCCTCGAAGTTATAAACTAGGTGAAGTAGAGCTTGATCATACAGAATGTGAGAAAACTTCGGAGTCTTGGTAAACAGAAATCTAAAGCCAAGACATCAGAGCCTAAGTGTGTGCAATAGGCTAACAGATTACTAGGATTTCAAGAAGTATGTGTCTTTTTCCACAGCTTGTCGGTATAACCATACCATTCCTTCAAAGACGACCATACTTGTCACAGCTGCTGAACCACTATGGCAAAATTACGGAGGCGTTGGAAGGCGACCAAAACGCAGATGTGATATACACAAATTTTGACAAAAGTGATCAGGGGGTGACTGCAAATAAAATGAGAGCCATAGGCATTACGGGAAGGTAGGCAAATGAATTTTAGAGATAAAAAACTCAGTTCCACAAGGCACTGTCCTGGCACCTCTGCTGTTTCTCATCCTCATAGCAGACATAGATATAAACACCCATCACAGTTTTGCATCATCATTTGCAGATAACACTAAAATAAGCATGGAAGTCACTACGGTAGAAGACACTGAAAAATTACAGAAAATATAAGCAGTGTTTTCCAGTGGGCAGTGGAGAACAGCATGACGTTCAGTGGTGAAAGATTCTAACTGCCTAGGTATGGAAAGAACGAAGAACTCGTAAGGGACACTGTATACAAAACTCAAGAGAATCGTCAAATAGAACGTAAGGAACAAGTGAAAGAAATTATGTAAGCTGAAATTTCTTTCACAGAACACAAGACAAAGATCACGACAGACGGGAGAATGACGTTGTGGGTATTGAGGACTTTCAAAACAAAGGAAATAATACTAATGGTAACACTTCAAATCGCTAGTGCTCTCTCGTTTAGAATATTGTTTAGTGTTGACGGCCCCGTCCAAGGCAAGAGAAATATAGCTCGAACAAATACAGAAATCGTTTACTACCCCTCATAGAGCCATTAAAGCATTTAAATTACTGGAAAATCTTTGAAGTTTTATATACGTACTCAATGGAGCGGAGGAGAGAGAGAGAAATTATAACACTTGTATATACCTGGAAAGTACTTGAGGGCCTGGTCCCAAATCTGCAAACTGCCATAACAACATACTGGAGAGAGAAATATGGAAGGAAGTGCTTAATAAACCCAGTGAAAAGCAGGAGTGAAGTGGGCACAATAAGGGAACACTGTATCAACATCCGTGATCCCAAAATACTCAACATCTTACCAGAAGATATCAGAAACACTGCTGGAACAAGTGTAGAAGTCTTCAGGAGGAGACTGGACACGTTTCTTCACCAGGTGCCAGATCAACCAAGCTGTGATGGATATGTGGGCCAGCGGGCGTCCAGCAGCAACAGCCTGGTTGACAAGGGAAGCACCAGACGAGCCTGGCCCATAACCGGGCTGCAAGAGTAAAAAAAAAAACTCGAGACTCACCCAAGGCATAAAAATATTCATGAAACATAACAGCAAAAAATCATAAAGGGAATATTGTGTCAAATAACTATTTATTTATTTTTTACTGTATTAAGTAGGATTTATTTTAGCTCGATATCGTTTACTTTGACAGTTAGAGTTAATATCATTGAAATAAATTATTTGACGTGATTTTATTTTTTATCCACACTCCACTCTGGAGCAGAGTGGAGTGTGGTTTATGTATTGGTAAATATATTGTGCTGATGTTTTTGTGGGTTCTAATGAGTGCGTATAACATAATTGGCCGGCCTCATTCTAGGATGTCCTTGTTGGTAACAGCCTGGTTGATCAGGCCCTGATGCGCCGGGAGGCCTGGTCTAGGACCGGGCCGCGGGGGCGTTGACCCCCGTAACACCCGCCAGGTAGACGGGTGATGTACTCAGACGAAGAATAAAAAGCACTGATAAAGGCACCTTGTCTCTGTTATGGGGCTATCGGACCCAACATGTATTTATAAGTAACAGTTACTCTGGAATACCTAATTATATTGAATTGATGGGGACTCAGCTCTAAATGTCAGAAGGACTGATCAACCTTGTGACTGAGAGGCAGCTGGGTCAAGCCTATTTTTCTCAATATAATAGGTTATACTATAGACACACAAACACACAATTTAAATAAGTAGTTTATAAAGTTGTATTTCTTTTTGTAAAAGTAAAATTAAGGTGTGGTAGAATTGTGGTAACTGGAGAATTGTGCTTGGCAACAGTCTTTTGTTTTTGGTGGGTGTGGGAGGAGCTTAGCTAGACTCCTCCCCTCCTCTCTCTCTCTTCTTTTGTTGACATGGAGGTGGCAGGGCCTCTGGGTCCTTTTTTCTATCTTTTTGGGGCATTATGTGTGCTCCAGGGGTGAGTTTTTATAACTTAAGTTGTGGCCACCATACCCAGGGTGAATAAAGTGTGTCAGAACACTGGTTAGCCCAGAGTTAGTCAAGAAGAGAGAAGGACAAAGTTGCTGAGATGCACCATGTGGGAGAACAGCTAAGGAGTGTATAGATTTTTGTTTTGAAAATGTGATTGCTGTGATTGTATCTTCTGTATATATCTATTTAGAATGCAGTTATATTTTTATAGTAGTAGCTTACATAACCTGTGAAGAGGGCTGGTGAAAGGATATCAGAGACACTCAAGATGATCAGCCATGATGTATTACCCCTAGACAGATAAGGTCATTAAGTAAAAAGCTACCCCACACTAGAACATGTAGTGAGAACCTTACTATCGAAGTAATAAGACATACCAATGTAACAGTCTCACTTATGAACCTATTACCAATATTAAACATTCTTCACGATTCTTTTACCCCTTGTGATTGTTCTCCCGGGACTGTCTATGGCTGTCTGTGGGGCTTCTGAGTGATTGTTCTCCCAGGACTGTCTGTGGCTGTCTGTGGGGCTTCTGAGTGATTGTTCTCCCGGTACTGTCTATGGCTGTCTGTGGGGCTTCTGAGTGATTGTTCTCCCGGGACTGTCTGTGGCTGTCTGTGGAGCTTCTGAGTGATTGTTCTCCAGGGACTGTCTGTGGCTGTCTTGTGAGACCTCTACCCACTCTACCTGAGGTATCCCAGCGAGTGAGCACGTCTCCTGTATATCCCAGTGCTTAACAGAATAGGGAATAGCATATGAAGGTACAAATAAAAATGGGAACTATGGCTATAGTTTACTTAATAACATAAAAGGGCTAGAATACAACATATCCTGATGGAAATTTACACAATATAACAATTGACCTATGAGACTTATTACCAGGGGGAAGGGTAGATGTTATCAGTAACACGGACTAGTACTCACTCTTAATTCACCGACCAACTGACCCGAGATTCCCAATGCGTGGTCCACTACACACGCGGCTGTCCAGAGCTCTCGCTCCCCGGACCTGTCACCAACAACCTCTTTGCTCCGCTGTTCCCTGGGCTTATATCATAGTCAAAGTACCCCCTCCCCAATGGGGTATGTATCACGTGTTACGACCTGACGCTGAGGTCTGACGCCATTAAGAACAAAAGACCTCAGACGTGGGCGTGACTACCCGACATTTGCTAAGGCAGGTGTGATCATATAATTAGGTCTCCCTATAGACCTCACAAGCCCATCTGAACTGCATCACAGTCTGTGGGGCTTCTGAGTGATTGTTCTCCCGGGACTGTCTGTGGGGCTTCTGAGTGATTGTTCTCCCGAGACTGTCTGTGGGGCTTCTGAGTGATTGTTCTCCAGGGACTGTGTGGCTGTCTGTGGGGCTTCTGAGTGATTGTTCTCCCGGGACTGTCTGTGGCTGTCTGTGGGACTTCTGAGTGTTTGTTCTCTCGGGGCTGTCTGTGGGACTTCTGAGTGAGTAGTTTGGTGGTTGATAGTCTCAGTGTGTAAGTTATGGTATTGTGTTGCAACACAGGTTGATGCCTGGCATCAAGACTTTAATGTATACTCTGTTGTTTACTGTCATAAAATGAAGTTGGAATTCTCTACTATAAGAGAAGAAGAATACATATATTTCTCTCTCTCTCTCTCTCTCTCTCTCTCTCTCTCTCTCTCTCTCTCTCTCTCTCGTGACCATAACTGAAATAATTTGTAAGAATTATTTCCCCAAATTATACACACTACCTCGTGTATAATTCAGGAGTCCCGCACTACCCTTGTATATCTTCCTTTCTAACATGTAAACACCATACACAGCTGTAAGACTAAAGTTACGACCTGAGGGGAAAGCTCTTTATCAGAGGAATTGTACCCATCCTCCAAGAATAATTTGGTAGTAATCCATTTGGATCCATAAAAGAATTAGGTGCATTAAACAGCAAGAATATAATTAGGTTCTGGACGTCACGTCAAACCCACAATAAAATCTCATCAATACTCGAGCTTTAAATTTTCTTGATGGTTGAACAGCAACGACTTGTGTTACAGTATTTTTCCTGAAGGATATAAGTAAGTTTATTTAGGTATAAGTACACATAATTACTATTGTCTTACATAGTGTAATTTAATTAGGAAACCCCCTTAAAAAAGTCAGTGGATTATTTCCATGCTAGTGTGAGGGAGGGGTGTGAGGGACGGGTGTGATGTAGGGGTGTGATGTAGGGGTGTGAGGGACGGGTGTGATGTAGGGGTGTGAGGGACGGGTGTGATGTAGGGGTGTGAGGGACGGGTGTGATGGAGGGGTAGGGAAGGTAAGAGTGTACAAGAGGGCAGGGCTCGTAGGGTTAATGCAGTTCCTTGTTAATGAGAAAAAGTTAAGTGCTCTCGAAGGAATGAAAAAGATACTGTTTGCAGAGAACCTTTATCAGACTTTATTAAGTATACAAAAATTGATACACAGCTTCATAACACAGAGCATCCTGAGGTCCTCCTCGGGAGAGGTGACAAGTTAGGTCACGGAGAGAGACGGGTCAAACAATATGCGTTCTAAGTACCGATGTGTGTGGGGGGGGGGTAAGTAGGAACATAGGTGCTGGGACAGGGTCATAGGAATCATTCCTATTACAATACATAAACCATGCACAACTTTAGCGGTGGGACCTGCGAGTGTGTCCATTCCCCTATTTTGTTCGGTAGGGTCAAAGGAATAGTGGCTGCTCCCAGTTTTACCCTCCTGAACTGTGAACTGAGGTGAACGATGCTTGAATTTCTGAGAGTCCATCCTGTAAGTATATTTGTGTTCCCACAGGTGATTCTTGAAGGTTACTCCATGTCTCCCGATGTATGCTTTACCACATCCAATACACGGAATGCTGTGAGGTGTGGTGTCCTCGATGGGTCCTTCTGGTTATGACAGCAATATATATGTTAGCTTTACGGAAGACAGATTATAGTGGAAGCAACCTGTCCTGTGCGAAGGACAGTGTCTGGCTACTCTATTCTGTATAATAGTTACACAGTGCCCACCTGTGACGATGCCTGCAACTGCTGCATCTTTCTTCCGGCTACAATATGTAAATGTCCAACTATCCTGTCACTGTACCAAATTGATGAAGCCTAAGAAACTGAGCATTTTAGGCTGAGGGACTGATTACTTTAACTTTTACTCTCTTCAGTATATAATCTGTACCGAATTGAAAGAGTCCCTGATTAGCGAAACATCTGCGTAATAAAGATCCCCAGATGTTGGGCATGTGTTATCAGCCTGTCCATACTATCTTAATACTATTTATGTGCTAAAAACTGTTTCATTATCATGTTCTGTACCGCAGGATGGATGACACTGTTGAAATCTTGCCGCCCGAACAGGGAAACATCAGTGGCAAAATAAGGATATCGTTAATTACACATCCACCATCATCACTCACAACCATCACTCACCACAATCACCATCATTCACCATGACCACTGACAGGGCTCTGGTGGCCTGGTGGTTAACGCTCTCGCTTCACACGGTGAGGGCCTGGGTTCGATTCCCACTCACCACAATCACCATCATTCACCATGACCACTCACAACTACTCACCACCACCATAATCACCACCATCATTACAAAAACACTAATTAGAATTCCATTAGTGTTAGTAATATAAAAGTTCGGGATACATTATATACACTAAAATAAATTAATCTTTAATATAAAAAACACAATCTTTGGTCTAGAGGTATTTAAAATATATATATACATGTTACAATAATAAATTATTAGCATTTTAAAATAAATAATAATTAATGACCCTACACAGGGTACAACTTTCTTAGACACTCACTATGTATATCTATGCTAATAAATTATAAATAACAACTGCATTCTTCGTGTCTCACGACACCCTTATGACGCTGTGTCACACGACACTTATCCGTGGTGTGTTGTGACGCTCTCTCAACTGTGTCACTTGACACCCTTTCCTCCGTGTAATGACGCTCCTGCTCAACTGTCACACGACACCCTTTTCTCTGCGTCATACACAATATCTCTACTGTGTCACTCTTGACACCCTTGTCTCTGCGTCGCACACTATCACCCACAGCGTCTTTCTTCTCAGAGACCAGTCACATGACACTATTCAATGTACACTACAACCTGATCATCTTCAGTGTCACACGACACCCTATTCTCAGTGTTCCACTACGGTCCAATAGCATATCGCAGTGTTACACTCCATCATACTTCCTTAAGTGTCACACTACAGTCCTAGCCCAGTTCAGTGTCACACTCCAACCTTTTCTTCACGCAGTGTCCCACTAAAACAGCATCCGTTGACTTAGCCCACAGTTGACCAGCGTAGGCGGTGAGTCCGCAGACATCACCTGTCCTGTAAATAATCTCTAAGGCCGGCAGAAGCACACCGTAAGGTGGTCTGGTGAGCACTTCCTACCGCCTTCAAGACCAGTTGACACACCGCTAGCAGAACACCATGCTGAAGATTGAGACACTTATGCACCATGCTGCGGGCTCACTGAGTGCGGCCGTCAAGTAGATGAGGCCATCAGACTCAGTGAGCTGCTCTTCTAAAATCAGTAGAAGCCAGTAGAATACTCTCTACTGCCAGTAGATGTGTACCATTAGGTGTTCAGGTAACTACTGCTTAGATGCGTACCGTGAGGTGTTCAGGTACTTACTGCTTAGATGCGTACCGTGAGGTGTTCAGGTACTTACTGCTTAGATGCGTACCGTGAGGTGTTCAGGTACTTACTGCTTAGATGCGTACCGTGAGGTGTTCAGGTACTTACTGCTTAGATGCGTACCGTGAGGTGTTCAGGTACTTACTGCTTAGATGCGTACCGTGAGGTGTTCAGGTACTTACTGCTTAGATGCGTACCGTGAGGTGTTCAGGTACTTACTGCTTAGATGCGTACCGTGAGGTGTTCAGGTACTTACTGCTTAGATGCGTACCGTGAGGTGTTCAGGTACTTACTGCTCTAAGGCCGGCTCAGCAGTCCCCACAATGGGTTTGATGACGTACCCAGTGGTACTGCCGACCGGCAGGTTAACCATTTAACCGCTAGTATGGTAGGGGGCCGCAACAACCACCATCACCACAACCACCATCACCATCACCACTCACCACCACCATCACTCACCACCACCACCACTCACCACCACCACCACTACTCACCACCACCATCACCCACCACCACTACCACACTTATTATTCCACCCACCTGCAACTAACCACTTTACCCACCACTGCTTGTCAAGGTCAAGTCTGGGTTCCTGACAGATGTAGAACCAACTTCAGAGGTTGAGAGGTGGCCGTCATGCCCAACTTACATTGTAGTTTCACCACAAACTTCAATGACTGACTTGGACATGGCTCTCTAAATGCCTCCAAGTCATTAAACCCGAAGTTCAAGTCTTGCATGTGTGGACAAGTTCTGTCATGTATACTCGCTTAGTTGTACTCCCTTAATTGTTCACGCTGAGTTGCACTCAGTTGTACTTGCTTGTACTCTCCTGATTGTACTTGTCAACGGATTTAACACACTTTCTTATAAAATTAAATCATTCTCTCTCTCTCTCTCTCTCTCTCTCTCTCTCTCTCTCTCTCTCTCTCTCTCATTTATGCACAAGTTCACTACTTTTCTCAGTCAAGTTATACTGGTGAGTGTAACTACTTGTGGCTTCATTGATAATATTCTCAGCTAACAAACTGAGAATCCACGATCGATCCCCGGTACGGGTGAAACGTTGGGTACGTTTCTTTGCACCTGCTGCCCCTGCTCACCTATTAGTAAGTAGGTACCTGAGTGTTAGTAAACTCTTTTGGGAGGCATCCTGGGGGAAAAGATTAACTTAGGCCAGAAATGTTCTGCATAACAATGGGGCTTTTTAAATGGAAATTAATATTATTATCGTTATTATTATTATTATTATTATTATTATTATTATTATTATTATTATTATTGACGACTTCATATCGTTATATCATTGAGACGACCTTTGTAGTCTTGTTTTGTCGTTAATGAACCACAGGAGAAAATGGTGGGCGAAATGAGATGTTTCGCCCACCAGAGGCTTTATTATAGATGAGAGATGGTACACAAGAGTCTAATTGATCAGATGAACAAGACACATGTTCAATACCTGAATATCTTGAACATGAAAACGTTTCGCCAAAGAGTTCAATACGAAGATTATATCCAGAGACAGTGGAAGGTGAGATAATTAGTCCCTCAGCCTCAAACGGTCTCGCATCTGAAGACGATTCTATTTAGGAGTCGAAAGGCCTCAACCTCTATCTCTACGCTTGTCTTATTTTGCTAATAGGTATATAACAGAGATAAAACGATGAATCGTGGCTCGGTTGTCAATACATTCGCCTCACACACCGAGTGTCCTTGGTTCAATCCCCTGCAAGGGTGGAAACGTTGGGCATGTTTCCTTAAACCTGTTGTACCTGTTCACCTAGCAGTAAGTAGGTACCTGGGTGCTAGTCGATTGGTGTGCGTCGCGCATCCTGGGGGGCAAGTCCTCGATGACACACTGCCCTAGTGTTATCCCAGGTGGATAATCCTTCTCCGGGTTAGAAAACCCAACCCATCTTATCAGAGTGCCCGGTGGCCTGGTGGCTAAAGCTCCCGCTTCACACACGGAGGGCCCGGGTTCGATTCCCGGCGGGTGGAAATTCCGACACGTTTCCTTACACCTGTTGTCCTGTTCACCTAGCAGCAAATAGGTACCTGGGTGTTAGTCGACTGGTGTGGGTCGCATCCTGGGGGACAAGATTAAGGACCCCAATGGAAATAAGTTAGACAGTCCTCGATGACGCACTGACTTTCTTGGGTTATCCTGGGTGGCTAACCCTCCGGGGTTAAAAATCCGAACGAAATCTTATCTTATCTTATCTTAACGTTATCCAGGCTTGGATTCTCTAAGGGAAAAGGGATAGAGAAAACCTTCATAATGGTAAAGAGTTAATGTATGATTATACAGCAACTAATCCTTTCTGTGGATCGAATCTGATTTCCTCCTCTGTTCTCGGAGCTGTATAACCCCTACGGGTTAGGTGTTCCAATGATAATAATAAGTTCATTAACCTGAATTTGATCTGTCATGTTCTGATTTAATATTTGATAACCAAAGTTAAACTTAAGTTACGCTCACCTCTCTTCAAGTCTAACTTAATACTTGAAACACGAAAACTGAGCAAACTGGCCACTCAAGTGTGACCGAGAGACCAGACTTAGCTTGGTCTTGACTCCTCCTCCTCCTCCTCATCCTCCTAATCCTCCTCCTCCTAATCCTCCTCCTTCTCCTCTTCCTTCTCCTCCAGAGTTCAACTGAAAAAAATTAAACTAACTGAAAAAGCAGAGTCTGGAGAAACAGTGGAAATAAATGGTATAAAATACCGACACAATGGAAATATAAACACACATGCAGTATAATGTGATCCTTTATTGACAACGTTTCACCCACACAGTGGGCTTTTTCAAGTCACACACAGATCTACCTGGGGTGGAAGGTACGCGAGTATTTATAGTCTATTTATAGACTATAAATACTGGCTCACCTTCCACCCCAGGTAGATCTGTGTGTGACTTGAAAAAGCCCACTGTGTGGGTGAAACGTTGTCAATAAAGGATCACATTATACTGCATATGTGTTTATATTTCCACTGGAGAAACAGGTGTCACTACACAGGGAGATTACCCGAGGCATGGAAGACAGCAAATGTAGTCCCAATTTATACAAAAGACAGACAAGAAGCATTAAACTACAGACCAGTGTCACTGACATGTATAGTATGCAAAGTCATGGAGAAGATTGTCAGGAGAAGAGTGGTGGAACACCTAGAAAGAAATGAGCTTATCAACGACAGCCAACACGGTTTCAGGGACGGGAAATCCTGTGTCACAAACCTACTGGAGTTCTATGGCAGGGTGACAGCAGCAAGACAAGAGAGACACGGGTGGGTAGATTGGATTTTCTTGGACTGCAAGAAGGCGTTTGACACAGTTCCACACAAGTGATTTGTGCAAAAACTGAAGGACCAGGCAGGGATAACAGGGAAGGCACTACAATGGATCATGGAATACTTGTCAGGAAGACAGCAGCGAGTCATGGTACGTGGCGAGGTGTCAGAGTGGGCGCCTGTGATGAGTGGGGTTCCACAGGGGTCAGTCCTAGGACCGGTGCTGTATCTGGTATTTGTGAAAGACAAGACGGAAGGAATAGACACCGAAGTATCCCTGTTTGCAGATGATGTGACGTAGATGAGGACGAGGACCAGGCAGAACTACAAAGGGATCTGGACAGGCTGCATGCCTGGTCCTGCAATTGGCTCCTGGAGTTCAACCCCACCAAGTGCAAAGTCATGAAGATTGAGGAAGGGCAAAGAAGACCGTAGACGGAGTACAGTCTAGGAGGCCAGAGCCTACAAACCTCACTCAAGAAAAAAAGATCTTGGGGTGAGTATAACACCAGGCACATCTCCTGAAGCGCACATCAACCAAATAACTGCTGCAGCATATGGGCGCCTAGCAAACCTAGGAACAGCATTCCGCCATCTTAATAAGGAATCGTTCAGGATCCTGTACATCGTGTACGTTAGGCTCATATTGGAGTATGCGGCACCAGTTTGGAACCCACACCTAGCCAAGCATGTAAAGAAACTAGAGAAAGTTCAAAGGTTTGCAACAAGACTAGTCCCAGAGCTAAGAGGTATGTCCTACGGGAGAGGTTAAGGGGAATCGACCTGGCGACACTGGAGGACAGGAGAGATAGGGAGGGACATGATAACGGCATATAGAAAATGAGAGGAATTGACAAGGTGGACAGAGACAGAATGTTCCAGAGATGGGACATAGCAACAAGGGGACACAGCTGGAATCTGAAGACGCAGATGAATCACAGGGATGTTAGGAAGTATTTCTTCAGTCAGAGAGTATTCAGGAAGTTGAATAGTTTGGGAAGCGATGTAGTGGAGGCAGGATCCATACATAGCTTTAAGCAGAGGTATGATAAAGCTCATGGTGCAGGGAGAGTGACCTAGTAGCGGCCAGTGAAGAGGCGGGGCCAGGAGCTATGACTTGACCCCTACAACCACAACTATGTGAACTAGATGAGTATTGTGCAAGACAGGTATACAACCTGGAGGTTACCTGGAGGTTATTCCGGGGATCAACGCCCCCGCGGCCCGGTCCATGACCAGGCCTCCCGATGGGTCAGGGCCTGATCAACTAGGCTGTTACTGCTGGCCGCACGCAGTCCAACGTACGAGCCACAGCCCGGCTGATCCGGCACTGACTTTAGGTATCTGCCCAGCTCTCTCTTGAAGGCAGCCAGGGGTTTATTGGCAATTCCCCTAATGCTTGATGGGAGGCTATTGAACAGTCTTGGGCCCCGGACACTTATGGTGTTTTCCCTTAGTGTACCAATGGTGCCCCTACTTTTTATTGGGGGCATTTTGCATCGCCTGCCCAGTCTTTTACTTTCGTAGGGAGTGATTTCTGTGTGCAGATTTGGGACCATTCCTTCCAAGATTTTCCAAGTGTAGATTATGATATATATCTCTCCCTCCTGGGTTCCAACGAGTACAAGTCAAGTGCTTTCAAGCGTTCCCAGTAGTTAAGGTGCTTGAGAGAACATATACGTGCAGTAAAGGATCTCTGTACACTCTCTAGATCTGCGATTTCACCTGCTTTGAATGGAGATGTTAATGTACAGCAGTATTCCAGCCTAGAGAGAACAAGTGATTTGAAAAGGATCATCATTGGCTTGGCATCTCTCGTTTTGAACGTTCTCATTATCCATCCTATCATTTTCTTTGCACGTGCGATCGTGGCACTGTTGTGATCCTTGAAAGTGAGATCCTCAGACATTACTACTTCCAGGTCCCTTACATTATTTTTCCGCTCTATTGTATGGCCAGAGTCTGTAGTGTACTCTGTTCTAGTTATTATCTCCTCCAGTTTTCCATAACGGAGTAGTTGGAATTTGTCCTCATTGAACATCATATTGTTTACCGTTGCCCACTGGAAAACTTTGTTTATATCTTCTTGGAGGTTAACCGCGTCCTCAGCAGATGACAGCCTCATGCAGATCCTAGTGTCATCCGCAAAGGATGATACGGTGCTGTGATGTATATCTCTGTCTATGTCTGATATGAGGATAAGGAATAAGATGGGGGCGAGTACTGTGCCCTGTGGAACAGAGCTCTTCACTATGGCAGCCTCCGATTTAACTCTGTTGACCACTACTCTTTGTGTTCGATTTGTTAGGAAGTTGAAGATCCATCTCCCCACTTTCCCAGTTATTCCTTTAGCACGTATTTTATGGGCTATTACACCATGATCGCATTTGTCAAATGCTTTTGCAAAGTCTGTGTATATTACATCTGCATTCTGATTTTCTTCCAGTGCATCCAAGGCCATATCATAGTGATCCAGTAGTTGTGAGAGGCAGGAGCGACCTGCCCTGAACCCATGTTGCCCTGGATTGTGCAGATTTTGGGAATCTAGGTGATTTGCAATCCTGCTTTGCTGTCAAAGTTAAGACACTTGTGCAACATCTGGTTATCTTTATTGTAGACGTTTCGCCATCCAGTGGCTTTATCAATACAGATTCTTGGACATAACAAGAAAACAGAAGAACTATATACAAAAGATGTATATAGAAAACAGAAAAACTATATACAAAAGATGTATATAGTTCTTCTGTTTTCTTGTTATGTCCAAGAATCTGATTTGATAAAGCCACTGGATGGCGAAACGTCTACAGTAAAGATAACCAGATGTTGCACAAGTGTCTTACCTAGATGAGTATTGCATCCAAGTGATGTAGTGCTTATGTATGGTAGTGTAGACAAGTATGGTAGTGTAGGATGGTAAGTAGTGTAGGATGGTAAGTAGTGTAGGATGGTAGGTAGTGTAGACAAGTATGGTAGTGTAAAGTAAAAGGACACAAGTGCAACTAATGTGACATTTTATTGTGGCAACGTTTCGCTCTCCAGGAGCTTTGTCGAGCCGATACAAACAGTATATGGACACAGAGGGTATATAAAGGCTCAGAGTGAGGTGGAATACTAGTGGTGGTAGTAGTAGTAGTAGTAGTAGTGACAAAAGTTGTAGCAGTAGTAGTAATACAATATGGTAGAGCAATTAATTCGTACATGAGTAAAAGGATATAAAAGCTATTACTTGGATAACATAAAAATAGGTTGGACAAATATAGACTGGAAAGAGGCAGCTTGTTTCAGTGTTCACTCTGTAATGTGCAAATCATCTCATGAAATTCAGGGCCGCCCAATTAGTGATCAAAGAAACTAATTTCCGCAGACGCAAGTGCCTCGAATCAGCACTGATCGCTGTTTCGAATACAATTAAACAAAACAACGGCAGCTTCACCATCCTCCTGAAAACAGTAAACCCTGCCATCACATAGTCTCTCCTGTTATACTACACAAAGCACATTACAGAGAGTGAACACTGAAACAGGCTGCCTCTTTCCAGTCTGTATTTGTCCAACCTATTTTTATGTTACCCAAGTAATAGCTTTTATATCCTTTTACTCGTGTACGAATTAATTGTTCTACCTTATTGTATTACTACTACTACTACAACTTTTGTCACTACTACTACTACCACTAGCATTGCACCTCACTCTGAGCCTATATATACCCTCTGTGTCCATATACTGTTTGTATCGGCTTGACAAAGCTCCTGGAGAGCGAAACGTTGCCACAATAAAATGTCACATTAGTTGCACTTGTGTCCTTTTACTTTACATATTGTCGGTAATTCTACCAACATTATTACAAACTATGGTAGTGTAGGATGGTAGGTAGTGTAGACAAGTATGGTAGTGTAGAATGATAGGTAATGTAGACAAGTATGGTAGTGTAGGATGATAGGTAGTGTAGACAAGTATTGTAGTGTAGGATGGTAGGTAGTGTAGACAAGTATGGTAGTGAAGGATGGTAGGTAGTGTAGACAAGTATGGTAGTGTAGGATGGTAGGTAATGTAGACAAGTATGGTAGCGCAGGATGGTAGGTAGTGTAGACAAGTATGGTAGTGTATTACAGTTACAGTATAAAGGTACCTTGATCTACACCTGCCGATCCTGTTCACCTAACAGTAAGTAGGTACCTGAGTGTAGGCTGTTGCGAGTCGCATTTTAAGAGATGGTATACAAAAATAATTGATAAATCCAGAGTTTTAATTTAGCATATAAATGAGAGAAAAGAGAGAGAGAGAGAGAGAGAGAGAGAGAGAGGGAGGGAGGGAGAGAGAGACAGAGAGAAAGAGAGAGGGGGGAGTAGATATAGATATTGAAACGCGGAAAGGTGCATTGTCATTCTTCATACCTTGAATGTTCCCAATGAGAAACTCATCGACCAACGTGTGTGTGTGTGTACTCACCTAGTTGTGGTTGCAGGGGTCGATTCACAGCTCCTGGCCCCGTGGAGTGCGCGTGCGTGCATGTCTGTTTTCACTGTTAAAGTTAATCTACATTTTCACTGCTGCAGTTACTCTAATCTGACATACACTTGAAGCCTCGGTGAACCAGCTTCATTACACTATTGACTGGTTCTGACAGTCATCTCACTACACTTCTTCAGTCGAACACAAAGTTTCTGATAAAAACATTTTCTGGAACTTTAGATATGAGTTACAATCAGATTATTATTATTATTATTATTATTATTATTATTATTATTATTATTACTATTATTTCAACGCACCGGCCGTATCCCACCAAGGCAGGGTGACCTGAAAAGAAAAACGAAAGTTTCTCTTTTTAAATTTAGTAATATATACAGGAGAAGGGGTTACTAGGCCCTTGTTCCCGGCATTTTAGTTGCTTCTTACGACAAAATAATATAATATGTTTTATTATTATTATTTTATTATTATTATTATTATTATTATTATTATTATTATTATAAACAAAAGGTAAATTAAGTTAAAGCTTGTTGACTGCAGGTGGATAATTAATGAACTTCAACTCTCATTATTTATATACTGAGAGATACACATTTCTCGGTGTATATACACTGATAAATACAACTCTCGGTGTATAAACATTGCATCAGATCTAGTAAGGGAAGGCCAGGTTTAATTAGACGAGGCAATGGTAAACTAGGTTTAATTACATCAGGTCAGGTAAATTTGAGAATTAGGCAGGTACCTGGTACTCAGGTGTTCCCTGAACAGAGACAGTAGGAAGGCAGCTGCGTCCTGCTGCTTCCTACTGTTGCTGCCTTCTACAATATTGCTACTGCACCTCTTCATTCTTCACATTCTCGCCTCAGTCACCGAAGATTTCTAAAGAGACGCAAGTACATAGTTTTTTTTCTATTGTAGAAAAGAAGTCGAATATCTGGAGGAAGAAAATCTTTGAAATGTCTGTATTATTTTTTGGTTGAGATATTTTAGTATTATTTATTATAATTGTTGAAGATTGAGACACCTGGAGTTTACCTGGAGAGGGTTTCAGGGGTCAGCGCCCCCGCGACTCGGTCTGATTTTGTATAAGTTGCATGAGTGTCTCAATCTTCAACTGGTCGGTTTTGAAAACCATTTATCACATGAAAATTGTTGTATTAATATTAGAAACAGTGTTAATTGTATTTATTATTTCCTTCAAGACGTGTGTTATGATGCGGGTGAAGTGCTCTTTATCCGAGGAATTAGAGTTACTCTTCCTTAGATCAAACTTAATTATCTCTCATAACCCTCAAGTGCTCTATGTTCCATACATGTATTAAATAAAATTGACCTCTTGCATCTCCTTTTTCAGGCTTCTGGCACCTCTGCTGTCCGCAGTATTCCAGCCATGAGAAGCAATATTCCAGCCGTGACAGACAGTATTCCAGCCATGAGAAGCAATATTCCAGCCGTGACAGACAGTATTCCAGCCATGAGAAACAATATTCCAGCCGTGACAGACAGTATTCCAGCCCTGAAAAACAATATTCCAGCCGTGACAGACAGTATTCCAGCCATGAGAAACAATATTCCAGCCATGACAGTATTCCAGCCCTGAAAAACAATATTCCAGCCGTTACAGACAGCATTCCAGCCATGAGAAACAATATTCCAGCTGTGATACAGTATTCCAGTCAAGAAACAGTACTGTCGAGAATATTGAGAGTAAAATGAAGATAATGGTCAATATATTTTACCAGAAATAGTATGCGAGCAATAAAGGCAGTAATGAACATTTATAAACAAATTTCAAATATTATTGTCCAACATTCATTTAATATATATTTGCATTATCACAGCTACGTCACCAGATTACATTAGTCGTAGCGAATTCTGCATTGTGATTTATCATCTGTCAAAATCCCTAAATGCCTGGTCAGAATGTGAGGTTCCGTAGTACCAAATAAATACTGGAAAGCTTCATTTAACATATGCCGATTGTGGCATGCAAAGAATACGTAACCTTCATTCGGCGCATGTACACACCCTCATTGAAAGGCTATCTCCCCCAACCAGCGAACCAGGGGCTAAGAGTTAACGATGGGGCCCCGTCGTTCAACCATTACCCAAGTTCCAGCCAATAAGAAGATGGTTTTGGCAATCGCAGAGGTGATGTGGGTACCACTCTCCTGTCTGCCCTTGTCATTCCCATTCTAGAGCTGGTTGAAGCACGGTCTGCTCTCTAGTGGCTTCTATTCTGCCTTGCTTACCGTGGAGTGCACTAATGCCGATTAAATAACAATACACAAATAACCCGCACATGTTGTACATACTTCTGTTCCAAATTGGTGAAGGATAATACAAGTCAAAAAGTTTTTCTGCTGTGTTTATTTTGCTCCCTTTACACCCAGGATAACAGGCCTTTGGGACTCCTGGGTTGTAATACCGATCATGGCTGATCACCCTTGTATATATCCTTGGGTCAGCTGATAGTCATATCAGACGTCTCTCTTGACAAATTCTATGACATTCTTATCTGGTACAGACCAGTTAGTGGGTCTGAAGATTATCTTTGCCACGACCAGGTCTCAGACGAGCCAGACCAGGCCGCCTCTTAGTATCATCCCCACGACCAGGTCTCAGACGAGCCAGACCAGGCCGCCTCTTAGCATCATCCCCACGACCAGGTCTCAGACGAGCCAGCCCAGGCCGCCTCTTAGGCTGGAATTGATATATTATTGGATTTAAAACTGTTAAGAAGCAAATGGGAAAGTAATGGTGTGGACATACTGAATGTATGTAGAAGTCTGAAAGATTTACCTGTCATATTAAGTGTGCATGAGACGTTTGAGAAAAGATCAGTAATCCTTCCAAAATTAATATATATATATATATATATATATATATATATATATATATATATATATATATATATATATATATATATATATGTATATGTAATATATCGTGCCGAATAGGCACAACTTGCGATCTTGGCTTAAATAGCAACGCTCATCTTGCCATATAGGACAAGTGAAAATTTGTGTATGCAATAATTTCGCCAAAATCATTCTGAACCTAACGAAAAAAATATATTTCACTGTGTTTGTTTAGTATTAAATTGCTGTAAACGTATTTAAAATATATTTAGTTAGGTTAGGCTAAAATAAATTGCTCTTGTTATAATAAGGTTAGGTAAGTTTTCAAAGATTCTTTTGGTGCAAAATTAAAATTTTTTACATTAACATTAATGAAAAAAAATATATATCTTTAAACGTATAAGAGAAAATTTCAGAAAGGACTTAATTTTAAATGAGTTCTTGCTAATTGACCAGTTTTACATATTCGGCACGACATTACACACCCATTTGACAGGACGATAGTACTTCCCTAGAAGGCTGTTGTCTTCCAGGCTACATGACCCAAACATTTAGTAACTGAGCCAGGTCCCAGGACACCAAGGATACACAGATGATACACGTAGTATACCAGTGTCGTAGCAGTTCATTTCACAATACTTATTATCCAGGTCAGGTTTGGTTGCTTGGTTATTGTTTGTGCAAAATAATAAATATGGCATAAGAGAAACTTACGTAACAAAATTTGACTTGTTCCTTGAAGAACAGGCACCTAAAGTCGGCACCTAAAGTCGTACGTCCAACAGTAACAGCCTGGTTGATCAGACCCTGATCCACCACGAGGCCTGGTCACAGACCGGACCGCAGGGGCGTTGATCCCTGAAACCCTCTCCAGGTATATACTCCAGGTATATACTCCAGGTATATACTCCAGGTATACACTTCAGGTATATACTCCAGGTATATACCCCAGGTATATACCCCAGGTATATACTCCAGGAATATACTCCAGGTATATACTCCAGGTATATACTCCAGGTATATACTCCAGGAATATACTGCAGGTATATACTGCAGGTATACTCCAGGTATATACTCCAGGTATATACTCCAGGAATATACTGCAGGTATACTGCAGGTATACTCCAGGTATATACTCCAGGAATATACTGCAGGTATACTGCAGGTATACTCCAGGTATATACTGCAGGTATATACTGCAGGTATATACTGCAGGTATATACTGCAGGTATATACTGCAGGTATATACTGCAGGTATATACTGCAGGTATATACTGCAGGTATATATTCCAGGTATATACTACAGGTATATACTGCAAGTATACTCCAGGTATAGAGGTAGACACTTGAGGTGATCCAGTAAAGCTTCCACTACGCTCAGAGACAACAGTATAACATACAACAACTTGTTACTTGTACCTAAGAAAAGCTAAATAATTTTGATGCTAAACACGTGCATTAAATCCTGGATATTATCTCAGCAACTCGTGCATTAAACCCTGGATATTACCTCAGCAACTCGTGCATTAAACCCTGGATATTACCTCAGCAACTCGTGCATTAAACCCTGGATATTACCTCAGCAACACGTGCATTAAACCCTGGATATTACCTCAGCAACTCGTGCATTAAACCCTGGATATTACCTCAGCAACTAGTGCATTAAACCCTGGATATTACCTCAGCAACACGTGCATTAAACCCTGGATATTACCTCAGCAACTAGTGCATTAAACCCTGGATATTACCTCAGCAACTCGTGCATTAAACCCTGGATATTACCTCAGCAACTCGTGCATTAAACCCTGGATATTACCTCAGCAACTCGTGCATTAAACCCTGGATATTACCTCAGCAACACGTGCATTAAACCCTGGATATTACCTCAGCAACACGTGCATTAAACCCTGGATATTACCTCAGCAACTCGTGCATTAAACCCTGGATATTACCTCAGCAACTAGTGCATTAAACCCTGGATATTACCTCAGCAACTAGTGCATTAAACCCTGGATATTACCTCAGCAACACGTGCATTAAACCCTGGATATTACCTCAGCAACACGTGCATTAAACCCTGGATATTACCTCAGCAACACGTGCATTAAACCCTGGATATTACCTCAGCAACTCGTTTACTCTGAGCTAACTTGATCAAGTTCTCACATTATCGGAGACTCTTGCAACAGTCTATTTAATTATCAATAAATAACGACGTAATTTATTGAGTATCAAGCTCCTCTCGTTAAACCTATATTTTAAACTTTTAAATTTCAGTATTTTACAATAATTCACAAGTAAAGCAAGATAAAACCTTCTTTGGTAACTTTAGAAAATCCTGCCATTAATAGATTTTGAGTAAAAAGTAAGAATGTACTAATGTAGCCGAGAGGCGAGAAGAGAGATATATGATAACATACACTTAGAAAATCCTAAAGGGATTAGTATCAAATTTGCACACGAAAATCAATCCCTGTGAAAGCAAAAGACTCGGCAGGAGATGTAACTCGTGGCGCCCCTGCCATGAGTACACTGAGACACAACACAAGTGTCAGGGGCCCAAGATTGTTCAGCTGCCTCCCAGTATACATAAGGAGGATTACCAGTAGACCCCTGACTGTCTTCATGAAGGCGCTGGACAGACGTACCTGGTAAGACGTAGAAACCACAGCCGGGCTGTGGTTCCTACGTCAGTTTGCGTGCGGCCAGCAGTAACAGCCTGTTTGATTAGACCCTGATCTATCACGAGACCTGGTCATAGACCAAGCCGCGGGGGCGTTGACCCCCGAAACCCTCTCCAGGTATACTCCAGGTAGCCAAATTAAATTAGGTAAACACTCCAGGCTCGGTGTTTACATTCTTGCTGATCTACATAAATTGCCCTCGTCTCTCTTGTTTATTTAAAGGTCAAATTAAGGCTTATTTTTACTAGCAACGTTATATGCTAAAGCAAGAATCCTAATCTGCATTACAGTATTTCAGCCGTGAGAGAAAATATGCCTGCAGTGAGAGGCAGTATTCCAGCAGCGAGGTTAAATATTCTAGCTGTGTGCAACACTACTCCAACCATGAGAGGTAAGCATCCCTGCCGTGAGAGGCACTACTCCAACCTTGAGAGGTAAGCATCCCTGCCGTGAGAGACACTACTCCAACCTTGAGAGGTAAGCATCCCTGCCGTGAGAGACACTACTACAACCTTGAGAGGTAAGCATCCCTGCCGTAAGAGGCACTACTCCAACCATGAGAGGTAAGCATCCCAGCCGTAAGAGGCACTACTCCATCCATGAGAGGTAAGCATCCAGCCGTGAGAGACACTACTCCATCCATGAATGGTAAGCATCTCAGCCGTGACAGACACTACTCCATCCATGAGAGGTAACCATCCCAACCGTGAGAGGCACTACTCCATCCAAGAGAGGTAAGCATCCCAGCCGTAAGAGGCACTGCTCCACCTATGAGAGGTAAGCATCCCTGCCGTGAGAGGCACTACTCCAACCTTGAGAGGTAAGCATCCCTGCCGTGAGAGGCACTACTCCAACCTTGAGAGGTAAGCATCCCTGCCGTGAGAGGCACTACTACAACCTTGAGAGGTAAGCATCCCAGCCGTAAGAGGCACTACTCCCACCTTGAGAGGTAAGCATCCCTGCCGTGAGAGGCACTACTCCCACCTTGAGAGGTAAGCATCCCAGCCGTGAGAGGCACTACAACCTTGAGAGGTAAGCATCCCTGCCGTGAGAGGCACTACTCCAACCTTGAGAGGTAAGCATCCCTGCCGTGAGAGGCACTACTCCAACCTTGAGAGGTAAGCATCCCTGCCGTGAGAGGCACTACTCCAACCTTGAGAGGTAAGCATCCCTGCCGTGAGAGGCACTACTCCAACCTTGAGAGGTAAGCATCCCTGCCGTGAGAGGCACTACTACAACCTTGAGAGGTAAGCATCCCTGCCGTGAGAGGCACTACTCCAACCTTGAGAGGTAAGCATCCCTGCCGTGAGAGGCACTACTACAACCTTGAGAGGTAAGCATCCCTGCCGTGAGAGGCACTACTCCAACCTTGAGAGGTAAGCATCCCTGCCGTGAGAGGCAGTATTGTCATGACGAAGGGCATTAAAGTGATCATCACGTCAGTGCTAAGTTGATGGAAGGTTGTGCTTAGAGTTAATACAGTCAGGTCCCGAGTTAATTATATCAGTGAATCACACCTTCACCTAACTCCTGCTACATGATTCCTCCTATAATAGAGCTTCATCCTCACCCGTAAACATATCTATATCGATCTCTCTGTCTAAACATATATATATATAAACATATATATATATATAAACATATATATATATATAAACATATATATATATATAAACATTATATATATATATATATATATATATAT
>NC_091356.1:15179722-15277222 GCF_038502225.1 Cherax quadricarinatus | reverse complement strand
TATTTCCAGGTAGCGTCATTGAAGAGAGAACTTTGGATAGCCTGAAATAAAGATTGGAAGGGTGTACGAGAGCGGATGAGCTCCGGTTAGACCTGCCTAACATGGGCCAAGTGACCTGCTGGAGGGTTCATTCTTATGTCCTTATCCAAGGGAATGCGCCGACCTCGTAGAGGTCGTACAGAATCTCAAAGACACGAGATAATCTGGTTTCAGCCAAGGAAGGAAAGAGAAGTACAGATTCGTTGAATAAAGAGCTCTTCATTCTTGAGAGGTCAGTGTTGATGAATTAGACATTGTGTGTTCGTGACCAGATGCAAAAATTTGGCGAACTTTTTGGTTGTGAACCGATTTGTTCGTGTTCGGGAGCGTTCGTCACCAGAGGTTCCAATGTGTGTATGTGTCTGTGTGTGTGTATATATATATATATATATATATATATATATATATATATATATATATATATATATATAGATATATGTGTGTGTGTGTAGCGAAAACTTGTGCATGCAGTAATTTCGCAAAAATCATTCTGAACCTAACGAAAAAAGATACCCAGGTAATGCACATGTATCTAGTTGTCACCTTTTTCGAACTGTATACCAGAATTGTTTTGATAATGGTCACTATTATATATTCTAAGGCATATAAATTTGTTAGTTACATCTATGTTTTTTGTCCCAGTTATGTTAACATTATGCTGCCTCACACCCAGGGTAATCTTCATCTCATGGAGTAAGAAAGATGAGAGGAGCCTCGAGCCTCCACACCCCCAGAGTAATCTTCATCTCATGGTAGTAAGATGAGAGGAGCCTCGAGCCTCCACACACCCAGGGTAATCTTCATCTCATGGTAGTAAGATGAGAGGAGCTTCGAGCCTCCACACGCCCAGGGCAATCTTCATCTCATGGTAGTAAGATGAGAGGAGCCTCGAGCCTCCACACACCCAGGGTAATCTTCATCTCATGGTAGTAAGATGAGAGGGGCTTCGAGCCTTCACACGCCCAGGGCAATCTTCATCTCATGGTAGTAAGATGAGAGGAGCCTCGAGCCTCCACACACCCAGGGTAATCTTCATCTCATGGTAGTAATATGAGAGGAGCCTCGAGCCTCCACACACCGCCCACACTCAAGTCTCCGCCTCTCAGGGGAGAACACGCTGCCAACAGCTCTATTGATTGGCTATCATCATCCAGTGACTTGTTGCTCGATGCTTAAGCGTTCGGCTTGCAACCTAGCTGGGTTCAGATATAAAAATACCAAATTATTGCATAAGTGTCTGATTCATTTACTTTTCGGTATTGATTATTAATAACGATCTGGATTCACTGACCAGCTGAGAGAGACTCATGAGAAGTTTCCTATACACTTGCTTCCCTTGTTCACTTAGCAGTAAATAGATTACTTAGGCGTCAGTTGTCGTGATTCCCATTCTGGGGAGG
Source organism: Cherax quadricarinatus (assembly GCF_038502225.1). NCBI lineage: Eukaryota > Metazoa > Arthropoda > Malacostraca > Decapoda > Parastacidae > Cherax > Cherax quadricarinatus. The sequence continues at coordinate 15,275,783 of NC_091356.1, read as the reverse complement.
ACAGGAAGAACCGATTGCTTGACTTTCTTTTGTTTTCCTGGACAATTAACTATTCGTGTCTAATAATCCCTCTTGGAGGATAACAAGTGTTTAAGGAGACCTGGGCATGCGTTTCTACTCGCCCGAGGATTGAACTTGGGTCCTTTGATTGTGAACCGAGCGTTTTACAGTTGATTTACGAGTTTTCCACAAGAAAAAAATCATCCCTCTCAATATAAGTATGCCTCTGCTTTTTTGTGTTTTTTTTTCTCTATTTATGCAAAAAAAAAAAAGAAATATTGATGAACCATAAAATTTATTCCTTTATAATTTTCCTCGGGAATTATTGTTTCGCTTTTAATTATCAACAGGAAAAGAAATCTTTTGATTCTTGCGTAAAGTTGGAGAGAAAACAGGTGATTTCCAGACGACATTTCCAACTGATTTATCGAAGTGTTATATCAGCGAGTTGGTAACTTTGAGCTGATGTCATTCTTCACTCTGCAAAAAGTTGAGTGGTCGTAAAAATGGAGGTACCTGGGAGACCCGAGGGAGATTAATAAAAGGAAGAGGTGGTAAGTAATGAGAGAGCCCAGATTATTACCCAAATTATTATTGCTACTATTAATGACTATTAATTATCCCCTCCGGGATACTTTTCAGAGTTGCCTCAGTTTTTTCTACGCCCTATAAAGTTTTGTTTTATTTTTCTTACATTGTGGGGAAGTGTTAATTTTGAGAGAGTCATAAGACGTCTAGGGATTGGGAGGTAATCAGCTTAAATTGCAGGAAGGGAAGAGTAGCCCAGTCTTTTGGATGAAGAGCTCTTCACTAACATAGAGACGTTCTCTGAAGGGACAGGTGTGAGGACGGAAGACAGTGGGTGAGTGACAGGGAATTATTGACAGAAGGAGAGCTAACTTAGTTATATGAATGTAGGAGGTGAAAAAAAATCTATGTGAGTGAAATTAAGAAATTAAAGGAATTAACCCACTAATTCCTCATGTTGGATAACCTGAACGTGCTAAAACGGGATTATAATGATGATGATAATAATAATAATTATCTATGTTTCTACAAGTACATGTACAAGGTATACAGTCCTAGCTGACATCAATGACATACTACTATATAGAAAGCCCCTCGTTATGAGAGCATTTCAGACAAATTAGGTTAACTGTCTCCAGGATGCGACCCACACCAATCCACTAATACCCAGGTACCTCTTTTACTGATAAGTGAACAGGGACAGCAGGTGCCTTAAGGAAAGACGCCCTATTGTTTCCACCCGTACCGGGGATCGACCCCAGGACCTCAGTGTGTGAGCTGAGTGCGCTACCAGTCGAGCTACGGGATTCCTTGTCTTGTGCTGACCTACATATTTCTGCATGAGTCGAATCTTTGTTGCTGATCCCCGGCTCTCAGCTGCTGACAGTCACACAACATCTGAGTGACTGGTCTCTCTCAGACACAGTCTATGATAAACAAGATCCCGACACAGGGAGATGGAATTATAAATATGATAATCATAACAAAACTCTAAACCCATAAGGGTCATACAGCGCTGTGAGAAATGGAAGGTAATAAGGGTTGACGCAAGGGAAATGTAGCTCTAATTCCTAGGATCAAGTGCCCTTTATCGGCACAATGCCAAGATAAAGGAGAGGACAAATAAAAAAAAAACTTGAGAGGGTGAGTGCCACAGATGAAGCTGTGTGGCACCCAAGACAATATGGCTTTCACAAACACCCTAGAAACTTGAGTGCCACAACTTGTGCCATATTTTATACAACTGTTGAGTAAGTCGAGCTTGTAATCCATGAACTAAACTCTGCCAAGCTTTCTTTGAAAGTTAGCGAAGACTTAATGGACTCGACAGTTCTTTCTTGGTAGAGTTCGCTGTGATACAAGACAAGGTTGAAGCCGCTTCAGAATACGAGGGTAATTATGGTACACGAGGGTCAGTAAAGTACACGAGACAACCAAGTCAATAACAGCAGTAGTGGTTGAAGTAGAGAGTTGTGACACGAGAATCATTAAGATAGCAAGTCCATCAAGAGAGGGGTGCCTTGATGCCTGTGAGGGGGCTCTTGATCCAGGGAATTCTACCTGCCCTCCTTTTCCTCGGATCGTACTTGATTGTTCCTCATTCTTCCAGTCGCTGTATTATTCTACGGGCTTAACACTTCATCTGAAACTTAATTAGGATCAAGTTCCCCTAGTCAGCATGAGTGGCCGTAGGCCTGACAAAAAAAAATAGGCAGTAGGCATGATTGTACACAATCGGCATAAGCTGTATTATTATAATAATCACGAGGGAGCGCTAAACCCGTATGTTATACAGTTCCTGTAGGGGATGATGGAAGGTATTTAGGCTTAATTCATGGAACCGGAGCACAGACCCAATTCCCTAGATCAAGAGCCCCTCACCAGCATCAAGGAACCTCCCTGAAGGGGAAAAATAGGGTAGTTGTAAAATAATATGAGAAATAAACGCTTAGCGTCTTCAAGAAAGTAATGTTAGTGCAGTGTTAAGTATCAGTCGAATATTTAATATAAAAATATAAATGAAATGGTTTAAGCTACTGAGTGAGTGATGGTAAATGTGTTTCCTCTTCCCGACCTCTACCTCGTGGGAGAAGGTCGGTGGTTCCCGACCTCTACCTCGTGGGAGAAGGTCGGTGGTTCCCGACCTCTACCTCGTGGGAGAAGGTCGGTGGGTTCATAAAAAAGAGTTTTCAAAAAGAATTCATCCTGAAATCCAAGAATCAAATACACTTTTTTGTGGCCACACGTTCACAGCATACAAATAACATAAAAATAACATACAAATAACATACGTACATATATTAAAAATTGTCTGGCCAAAAATTTTCGTGCATGACTAACTACTATATGAATGAAATTAATTTGGTATATCAATGGAATTAATTAACACAGGTAAAACGACAACCTTTTGTGATGACGAACTCATGATGCTCCGTGTAGAAAAATCTCACCTTCATCAATATATAACAACTGAACAACGTGGATTTGTTCACTTGTTTAAACATCAGTGTATAGTTTTCTGCACTAAATCTTCATTACTCTATTGTATATAGTGGCAGGTTAACACTTATTGTATGTAGTGGCAGGTCAACACTTATTGTATGTAGTGGCAGGTCAACACTTATTGTATGTAGTGACAGGTCAACACTTATTGTATGTAGTGACAGGTCAACACTTATTGTATGTAGTGACAGGTCAACACTTATTGTATGTAGTGACAGGTCAACACTTATTGTATGTAGTGGCAGGTCAACACTTATTGTATGTAGTGGCAGGTCAACACTTATTGTATATAGTGACAGGTCAACACTTATTGTATGTAGTGACAGGTCGACACTTATTGTATGTAGTGGCAGGTTAACACTTATTGTATATAGTGACATGTCAACACTTATTGTATGTGGTGGCAGGTCAACACTTATTGTATGTGGTGGCAGGTCAACACTTATACAATAAGTGTTGACCTGTCACTACATACAATGTAGTGGCAGGTCAACACTTATTGTATATAGTGACAGGTCAACACTTATTGTATGTAGTGGCAGGTCAACACTTACTGTATGTAGTGGCAAGTCAACACTTATTGTATGTAGTGGCAGGTCAACACTTATTGTATGTGGTGGCAGGTCAACACTTATTGTATGTAGTGGCAGGTCAACACTTATTGTATGTGGTGGCAGGTCAACACTTATTGTATGTAGTGGCAGGTCAACACTTATTGTATGTGGTGGCAGGTCAACACTTATTGTATGTGGTGGCAGGTCAACACTTATTGTATGTAGTGGCAGGTCAACACTTATTGTATGTGGTGGCAGGTCAACACTTATTGTATGTGGTGACAGGTCAACACTTATTGTATGTAGTGGCAGGTCAACACTTATTGTATGTGGTGGCAGGTCAACACTTATTGTATATAATGACAGGTCAACACTTATTGTATGTAGTGGCAGGTCAACACTTACTGTATATAGTGGCAGGTCAACACTTATTGTATATAGTGGCAGGTCAACACTTACTGTATATAGTGGCAGGTCAACACTTATTGTATGTAGTGGCAGGTCAACATTTATTGTATATAGTGGCAGGTCAACACTTACTGTATATAGTGGCAGGTCAACACTTATTGTATGTAGTGGCAGGTCAACACTTATTGTATATAGTGGCAGGTCAACACTTATTGTATATAGTGGCAGGTCAACACTTATTGTATATAGTGGCAGGTCAACACTTATTGTATATAGTGGCAGGTCAACACTTACTGTATATAGTGGCAGGTCAACACTTACTGTATATAGTGGCAGGTCAACACTTACTGTATATAGTGGCAGGTCAACACTTACTGTATATAGTGGCAGGTCAACACTTACTGTATATAGTGGCAGGTCAACACTTACTGTATATAGTGGCAGGTCAACACTTACTGTATATAGTGGCAGGTCAACACTTATTGTATATAGTGGCAGGTCAACACTTATTGTATATAGTGGCAGGTCAACACTTACTGTATATAGTGGCAGGTCAACACTTACTGTATATAGTGGCAGGTCAACACTTACTGTATATAGTGGCAGGTCAACACTTACTGTATATAGTGGCAGGTCAACACTTATATTTCAAGGGACATTATTATTACTATTAGTATTTTTATTTTTTTTTATTTTTATGTATTTTTAATTTTTAATTTTTATTACTTTATTAATTATTGTTTATGGGGAGAGCTAAACCTGTAGGGGCATCAGAATCTGCTTAAGGAAGGTGAAGATAGATCTAAAATTTCTTCACTATCATTAGGGCACTATCATTGAAGGGAAACAGAGTAGCTCCATTTTTTTGGATCAAGAGCCCTTCACCAGCCCTAGGGGACCCCTCTCCATGAAGGAGTTACGTTCACATAAACACTGCTGAAGCTGAACGACTGCATCAAAGATATATTCACGGGGGAAGATATTAAATTTAGTGAACACATGTAATGTGAAATACATGTAGAAGTTATGTAATGTCTCTTTATTCACATGAAACAAATATAATTGATGGTGCCCCGTGGCTTGGTGGCAAAAACTCTCGCGTCACACGGTGAGGCTCCGGGTTCGATTCCCGGGGAAGGGATGGAAATATTAGACGTGTTTCCTTACACTGGTTGCCTATGTTCCCCATCAGTAAAATGGGTACCTGTGTGCTAGTGGACTGGTGTGGGTCGCATCCTGGGACAAAACTAACCTAATTTGCCGAAATGCTCAGCATAACAAGCGGCTTTCTATATAGTATGTCATTGATGTCAGCTAGGACTGTATACCTTGTATATGTATTATTATTATTATTTTTTTTTTAAAGCAGTTTGGATGGGTTTCCAGTTATTTAGGTCACCTACCTTGGTGGGAGATTGCCAGCGTGTCAAACTAAACCAAAATGTAATGCTTATGATTATTACTATGTGTGTCAAATCATTCATTTCATATATCAAAATCAAATTATTTTTTTTTATTTCTTTGCGTAGTATACAAACTGTAGTTCACATATAACAAAATCTTGTTAAGTACAAAGAAAGCCACTAGCATGTCTGAGCATATGTTATATTCATTGGGGAATGCTAAGACCATTGAGGTCATTCTATGCTGAAATATGAGATGCAATCAGGTTTGTTCCAAGGGGAGGACAACTCCACTTCCTTGAATCAAAGAACCCTTCCCCAGCGTCAGGGCATCCCTCTTCCCCCAGCTCTAAAAATTAACTTTAAGACAATGCTGCTTAGGCTAAGATATCAACAGCTGTTCTGTAATATTTTAACCAGAGATCTTAGTACTCTCTTTAAATGCTGGTGCCACATGCAGCCCACTGGTGGTCATACTCGAGGGTTCTCTGGAAGGTCACGGGCTCGAGGTCACAAGCTCAAAGAGGCCATGGATTTGGGGTCACATAATTGCACAATTTTGTTTTGCATATTTATATTATTCAGTTGTAAAAAAATGCACAAACTTCTTTAAATGCCCAAGTGAAGTAGAGAAAATCATAACAGCATCGACACACTGTTACGTAACACTAACCCTATACGGGTCATCCAGTGCCTAGGGAATAGATGCTAATCAGGTTTGATTCAAAGAAAAGGTGGCTCCAATTCCTTTAATTAAGAGTTCTTTGCCAGCACCAAAACATCCCCTTACCTTGAAGGAATAATCTAGTCGTCTTGAGCTGCACTGTTTGTGAATTATTATTATTATAATCAAAAAGAAGCGCTAAGCCACAAGGACTATACAGCACTGTTTGTGAAAAAGTATATAATTATTATTATATTCTAGAATATGCATTAAATGGGCAATATAGAAAGTAAAATAAAACAACGACACCTAGGTAGTAGGTCGGTAGACAGCAACCGCCCAAGGAGGTACTACCGTCCTGCCCCTCTTTAAGGTGGGGGGGTCTCCTTGTCGTGGTAAAGAGGCTACTGGTCTGAGGTATTAAACCTTTAGGTGGTCTTACTCAGACCGAACCTAAATACCCCCAATCCCCCCTTCCCTATCCCATCTCCCCTTTTCCCTTTCCTCCCCCTCCCATCCCTCCCTTTATCCGGTCCCATTTGTAGCCTCTGAGGTCCTTCCCTCTGGCATTGTGGTTACTAGGTAGGGGAAAATGTGCCGGACTTCATCCCGCTTCATGGGGTCCCCCGGGAGTGATGTAGTTTGTCGTGGAATCTGGATCATCTGGAGGCGCCTTGCTCCCTTCCTGGATTTCCAGGTGGGGCGGGGTGTCCTGCAGGTCATAAGTGTATCTCTGGAGGCTGCCTGTCGGTTCTAGGAGGAGGCAGCTGAAGGAGGTATGCTTTGTGGCAGGTATCCAACCGCCCTCTCTTTTGTCCGCTGAGGTGGCTCGAAGTTGCTACCCCAGAGCACTGGTTTACTGGCGTGAAGGGTAGGGTATGGCATGAGTTCCACGCTGCATCTGCACTGCTGGTGGTGTTGAGGTCCTCTTGGACGAGAGGAGGAACTTATGGCCCTTTCATGCCATCTATTAACTGTCCCTCTTCCTTTTTTTTTCTTTCCCTCTTTCTTTTTTTCCTTAAAATAATAAGAAAGAAGTACCACCATCGTGGAGTCTTCATTCCGTGACTCCCCCTCCTCCCAGGCCCCTTTTGCTACCGCATCCTGTTCTGACCCAGCTTCATTATTAGATCATTCTCCAGACTTTTCCCATACCCCTGTACCTCCTGCTGGTGACCCATCATCACCTGTTCCAGGTGCCGAGGTTTCCCCCGTTTCTTCTAGTACCTCTTACCCTTACACATTTTTAACTATGTGTCCTGCTTCCCCAAATATGGTGCAACAGTTTTTGAATCGCCCACCTGCCTCAGGTTGGGCTACACTTGGTCCTACGCCTAAACATTCCAGACCATTTACTGATGACGGTCCTTAGATTTCTGCTCCTTCCACCCAGAAACGACCTACACGACATCCACTTCCTTTACACACCATGTTTACAGGTACACAGTAGACAAAATTCTTTTCCTTGCAACCGACGTCTCCAACTGATTATCTTTCAAACCACAGTATCAGTAAAGCTCCCTTACGACATGTTGGCCAAAATATATCCTTTCACGCTCTTCAGAGTGGCGCACACATATTGACAGTTCAGAACACAGGTCAGGCTCATTATCTTTCCCTTCTTACTTCTATTGATAATGTTCCTATCACAGTTCACAAGCACGCTACTCTCAATTCTTGCAGTGGTAAGGTGGTCTTACTGCGTACCATTGTAGATTGTGATTTTCTGTCTTGCGGTGACGATATTTTAGAGCAATTAGACCTCCAGGACCTTCTGATTCTCCTGCTCGTGGGCAGAGGCGCTTTCTCAGTAACATTGCCCGCTTAACCTTCGACTGTCGTGAACGTCCATCCTCCATTTATATCACAGGACATTGCCTAGGGGTATATAAAGTGGTTCGCCCCAACAATGTCAAAATTGTTGGCGCTTTGGATATCCAACTAAATACTGCAAGTCTGCAGCAAAGTGCCCAGACTGCAGTGCCACGGATCATGCCGATACATCTTGCAGTCTTCCCCCACTTGTCTTGATTACAACGAGACTCTCTCTTTTTCCCGCCGATGTCAGGTTTATCTCAATGTGAAGTCCATTGTCATAGACCGAACACCTTGTACTATAGTTGTCTCCCAGCTCCACCTTCAGGAAAATCTTCCTTGTGTTCCTTATTCTCGAGTAGCTAGGAGGCCTCCAACCTCGGCGGTCCCTCCAGCTCCTCCAGTGCAGTGTCTTCCGAGATCATCCCCGTCTCTAATTCTTTCGCAAATTTGCCCTCTGAAACCCCCACCTCCTTACCTCTTCCTCATCTTCTCACCTTCTAGTTTCTCAGTCTGCGAGCCCTAGCACGCCTGCACCTTCTTTGCGCCTCTCACCTGTGAAGCTGAACCTGTCTCCTAAGCCCAAGTCTTTTTGCATTCCTTCGGTGCTTACAATTCCCCAAAAGCTCTCCTTTTCGGCCTCGATGCCTAGTTCTCACCCCTTTTCTAACTCTCACACGAAGGTGGAGGTTCACCCAGCCTCATGTGGTCTACACTCTTCCTGTTCCCCCCCCTCCAGACTACTTCTCCAGCCCCCTTTCAGCCTCCTTCCTCTCCTGCTCCCTAATAGATCTCTTCTGTCCCTGCTGGCGCATCTCTCCAGGTTCATGCTCCCCTCCCCTTTTAGACCTCTTTGGTTCCCTCCATAGTTTCCCCGATCTCTATTTGCTCTACCTCACCTCTGTCTGAAGTCATGGCATCGGCATCTTCCTTGTCTCCTGAAACACTTGACACTGTCTCCCACTGTAGTGCGGAGACGAAACCTTCGATGGACACCAGATTTTTTAGATTTTGCCACCGAAGTGGCTAGTTTATTATGCACCCCATATCCATCCTGTGGATGGTAGCGCAAGATTATTATAATCAAAAAGAAAGAAGCGCTAAGCCACAAGGGCTATACAGCGCTGGTAGCGCAAGAGCATATGGATACACAAAAGGCCTAGGAACTAGGCCCCAAAAGGGTTAACAGGTGTGCATATGAATTTATATCTACAGTTCACTTATCTGTTACAAGCAAATTTAGGAAATTTGCTTAGTACATCTGGTATCATATTTTTATTAATAAGATATCTTGACATGCCACATAGGTTATTATACTAACTGTATCTCTGTATTCCTCAATAAGTGTACGATTAAGCAAATAGTGTTCAAGAAATAGGTGAGGTGAGTACAGTGACCATATGCCTGATCACATAATTTACATTTAGTTTGATCGTCATCTGTGTGTCTCCCAAACTGCCAGAAGTACTTGTAACCAAGCCTAAGCCTGGCCACTACAACATCAATCAGTCTGTTCACATTGCAAGTTGCTCCATAAACATACTTATCTACGTTAATGTTATCATAGTGGGTTATAGATCTACTCAGGCTTCTAACTGCTTTCCTAGGAATAACAATCATTTTCGTTATTTACTTCTCTCCTAATATTATTCCTAATACTAGACACAGATATACCAAAGTTATATTCTACATTCTCCTTCTGGGTACTCTTCTTGGCTAATATATCAACTTTATCATGAAGGAGTAATCCAATGTGTGATGGGATCCATAGCAATTGTACATTAATCCCTTTGTCCCTGATTTTTGAGTAACTATACCTGGCTTCTCCAATGAGCATCTTGTTGGAGTTATTATATGAGTTAAGAGCATTCAGTGATGACATAGAATCAGTAATGATGACAGAGTCAAGCTCAGTGTCATAGGTTAGCTTTAGCGCCATTAGGATTGCAAACAATTCAGTTTGCAGTGTAGACGCCCAGTTGTTAATTCTTATGCCTAACTCAACAAATTTATTATCGTTCTTAACTAGGGAGGTGGCAACTAGAGCAGATGCAGCCCTGCCAGAAGACTCCTGTTTAGATCCATCAGTGTATATAACTTGTGATAACTTATTACTACCAGCTAGGCGAGAAATTTCTTCTTGAGCAGTTGCTCTAACAAGAGATTTAAGGAAGGGATTACTAGCAATGAGCTTCTTGGGAGGGACTTGCAGGTATGTGATATTAAATGAACACATCTTCCATGGAAGGATGAAATGCTCTTGTTGTCTACAGTGATACAGTTCATGCAGGTTATAAAATTTAATGCAACTGCACGCTTTCACAATCCATTTAGATCTGTGTGTATTTACTTCTAGACACTTAGCAAGGTTCATTGTGACAGTGTCTAGTTCATTTCTAAGCATTCTAATACTGAGTACAGTGTTAATCTCAACAATCCTATCACTGATACTAGAAATACCAAGCTCCTTCCTCATATTAAGAACCTTTGTAGATTTGGGACACCCAAGAATAATTCTGAGAGCTTCATTTTGCATTAACTCCAAGGGTCGGAGAGAACTTTCTCTAGCTACTATCAACATGGGAGCAGCATAATCAATTAAGGACCTAACAAAGACTACGTATATCATTCTCACGATTCTCACATTAGCACCATAGTTGGGGTTGTAGCCAGCAACAGCTTTGAGAGCATTTAGCCTATCTTTGCATTTCTTATTTAGTTGTGGTATAGTGGATTGGTTAAAGGGCACATCTACACCACGATATCTGTAAGTTTTAACATAGCTAATGTTTTCACCCTGCAAATAGGTGGGTGGGGGATGTCGTTTGCTTGTTAATATCTTTGTTTTAGAGGAACTTGTTATGAGGCCTAGTCGGTTAGAAATTGCTTGAACTTCATTAAGAATGGTACTCATCTTCTTATGCCCTGTTGTATGGACCATGATGCCATCAGCATAGCATATAGCTATATGTTTAGGTGAGGCAGGTAGAGCATTTAGGAGAGCATTAATCAGAACATTAAATAGCATGGGACTGAGAACTTCTCTCTGCGGTGTACCTAAAGACATTTCTTTCGACTCGCATCTAAAGCCTTGGGAGATGACAGGATACTCTATTTGACAGGTATCCTTGTATTCAGCAAAGTAAGCTACCACCAATATTCATTCTGGCTAGTTCATGTAGTATAACGGTTCTGTTCGCAATATCAAATGCAGATTTTAGATCAAGAAAAGTGGTAAAACTAGTAGAGGTGTGTGCAGTGAGGAAAGGTGGAAATACAGTTCTGCACACTTACCTTTCATGAACCCATAGAGGTAGGGGAAAAGTTGGTGTCTGATTCTGTAGTATAGTCTGTTATCATTCTTTCAAAAGTATTACAAAGACAACTAGTTAAGATCTGTCTAAATGTATCAGGCTGTTGGGGCTTAGGGATAGGCACAATGAGACTATTGGTCCAGGAAGTAGGAAGAACTCCCTCAATGTAACTGGTATTATACAGTGCCAACAAAGGGTTATCAGGCACGTGCCTTAAAGTTCTGAGAATATCATAGGTTATACTATCCTCCTATTATAATAATAATAATAATAATATACCATCCTTCCCATGAGCAGTTGATCGACTAAATACTCAATATTTAACACTACCAATAAATCTACCAATTACCTAAATCGTAAAACTTCATGACTAGATAACCAAGCTCATACAATGACAAATTTCCACATAGAAGTATACATACCTACCAAAACCAGTATTACCCTTCACCAAATTGTAGCAGTCTCACACTGTAAACTACTGAAAACTACTACTGAATCATGCTTCATAAAAAACATTTTTGTTTGTGTAAATTAGATTCACTTATTATTAACAAACTACTGTACAACTATGATAATTTCTTTAGTGATAAGTAGTCAGTAAGCCATTGAATTAAGCCAGCCCATAATGCCAAGGCATCATAGAGGCTCTCTGCCCTGCAACCCATCATTGTAAAAATATAATCTCAATGTACTACTTGCAAAGAAATAAATGAATCTGAATCTAGTTAATACATTATCTAATTCATACTCGGTGAAGAGTAATTTGGCTCATAAAATTAATCAGTTTCAACATTTCTTCAGAAGCACTCTAAATTTTTTTTTTAATATGAGATGGAAGGTTTTCATGCCTGGATGTTTTGGACCATCCATTTATGAGGTCATTTCCTTTTTCAAGAGGAAAGGGATGAGCAACATTGCCAGTCTTTTTCCTGGTTATTTTATTTATACCTTTCCATTCCAAGCTTAAACTGCATCTGCCATTTCTCCGACCATTGCATTAATCTATTCTAATGTCCTCGTTAGAATGAATTGGACGGCCTATTTTGGTGTCATCAGCAAATTTGCTTATGTCGCTATTTATTCCCTTATCTATGTAGTTTATGTAAATTGTGAACAACAAGGGGCCCAGCACTAACCCTTGTGGAACACCGCTTGTGACATGCCCCCATTCAAAATTTCTCCCCATTTACGCAACCTCTCTGCTGCCTATTTGTCAACCATGCCTCTACCCTGGAAAAAATTTCTCCTCCTATTCCATGTGCCTTAAGTTTCCTCAATAGCCTCTAATGTGGAACTCTATCGAAAGCCTCACTGAAGGGCAGTACTTTGGCTAACTGCCATCAGTCTTTGTACTACTGCTAACCCACTAAGTCAATGGGAATAAATGGCAGTCCAATGTGATTCTAGCCATGTTACTCAGATGACAGCAGAAAACATGAGAGGATTAGAGGTAAATCACAAGAAGGCCTCAAAGCTAGCATTAACTACCTCTATCTCGTACATTCCTCATAACATATGGAAGAATGCAATCAAAGGTAGAGTAACCACCTTATAGCAAATTCAGTTGAAAATTACAGCTAATAATGACATGGACCAACTATGTTCTAGTTTAGAGAAGGCACCAGTTTGAGAAGTGTCCTGCAATGCAAACTTGCATTAAGTTTATGAAAAGTCCTGCAATTGCTTTAATGTGTCTCAGTGACAGGTAGCCTCTAGTGGCAGCTGTAGGGAGAGCCACCTGATGGACTGGATCCACTGAAAATGGTAGGATTTTGAGAGACAGCACAATGCTAAGGAATGAGCTGCCAAAGTTTCCACAAAAAGATAAAGTATAGACCTGGGTGCCCACCAGGTCTGCACTTAGGTTTATTTTTTGGGCAGGTACTATTAAATACAAAAATGTATCTAGCTGATTCTCTCCAGTGCCTAGCCCCACAAAAAAACAAACATGGAGAAGCAATAAATGCACTAAAGGTCCCAAGAGCATTACTAAAATATTCATGTTAACATCAGAGGGACCAGGAAGCATCCACAGGACAAAGTGCAAACCCTCTGATGGTTACACCACCTCAGCCAAATGCACCACTCACTGCAGGCCAGACAAGCCAACCACTACCCAGCTTGCCTAATGCTACCAAACTATAAAGTCACAAGATCCTACATTCTAAAAAGTGATGTGAGAGCTAGAAATAAACTAAGTTTTGCAGCAAACGTACAAGCTAACCAGCAACCAACTCGCCCCCAGTTTGCAATAAAATCATGCACAACTAGCTAATTTATTTATGTGGTTTCAGCATATAAGCATCCTGTTAACCTTTAATTACTTGCCAAAGAAGCATGTTGCTCATCAATGGGCAATAGCTCCAACAGCAGGCTCAACTTTCCAAGCAAGTGCAAACAAGTACTATTTGTGATCTCCATGCACAGCAGACACATGAAGATATTATTTAAAAGTTGTGGCTATCACCCTGATGCTGGAAGCCACAGCCAGCACAACCCAAGGCACTGGCAGACTGCAGGAAAACAACAATGGAACAAGCATACAGTATATTAAATCCATTATAATCACTAAACCTGAAAAATGAAAAGGTAATCAGATTTAATCCGAGGAAGGGCATCTCCAATTCCTTGGACCAAGAACCGTCCACTATCGAGACACCCTCCTGTCCTTGAAGGATAGAACACATTTCAAAAGGTGCCAGACCAATTAGGTTCTGATGGAAATGTTCAATGGATCATAGGAAAAGAACTTGACAAACATATTTACATATATTTAAAAACTTTTAAAAATACATTGTATAATCAACTCTGAAAGGTTTTATTAACGATCAGTTCAACATTTCCCTATGCAAAGGGAGTATCAAAAATTATAATTCTTGTGCATAATGCATTACGATCATGCTGAGGAGTTACATCAGTATTACATTCATGTTTATACATAATGAAATCTCAATTTAACCAACTAATAAGGGGCAGAGGATGTTTGGTAATGCTGCTTGTACACTGAAGTTGAATGACGGAATTGTTTTTCATGATTGTAACATGAGTAAAACACTTCTGCAACAACTGGGTGTCTTCAATGCCAAAACATTTCACCTGCTCAGCCAGTTTCTCCATTTGAAATGTGGAGGAAACTTAAATGCTGGGATGACAGAAATAGAGATCAGCTGTTCAGCTTTGGTAAGTGTTTGACTCCTTATTTACAGAGCTGAACACTTATGAGGTAATCCATCCCTCAGCCTTGGTATTGCTTCTCCACTACAGCAATCAAGTCACACAAATAACCCGCACATAGAAGAGAGAAGCTTAAGACGACGTTTCGGTCCGACTTGGGCCATTTACAAAGTCACACTAAGGAGGCGGAGGTGGCGGTGGCAGCGAAGGAACAAATACAAAAGGCAGAAGAAAGACAACCCAAAAGAGAAAATGGAAAGAGGGAGAAGAAAAAGGAGGAATCAGGCTAAGTCACGGGTGTTCTGAAGTTTGGAGCATTTTACAATGTAGTGGGAAAGGAAGGCATCTACAGAGATGAAGCCAGGACTAAGATTCATACAAGGAAAGTCATGTATTAGGGAGGATTCAACCAGATGGCAACTGCTGAAGTTGGAAGACAGTTTTAGCAGAAGACCAGGCAATAGGATGGTTGTGATCTCTGACATGATAGAAAAGAGCATTGTTAGTGGTGGCAAGCCTAACACTATTTTTGTGCTCCCTAAGTCTATCAGAGATCACAGCCATCCTACTGACTGGTCTTCTGCTAAAACTGTCTTCCCTATTTCCAACTTCAACAGTCAGTCACCGTCTGGTTGAATCCTCCCTAATACACAACTTTCCTTGTATGAATCTTAGTCCTGGCTTCATCTCTGTAGATGCCTTCCTTTCCCACTACATTGTAAAATGCTCCAAACTTCAGAACACCCGTGACTTTACCCAATTCCTCCTTTTTCTTCTCCCTCTTCCCGTTTCCTCTTTCCTTTTTCTCCTTGGGGTTGTCTTTCTTCTGCCTTGTGTATTAGTTCCTTCTTTATTTATTTTTCCCCCTCTGTGTTCTTGCTCTTACCCTCTGTGGGTACCTAGCTCCCTTGCAGTGTTCCTCTTTCTTAGTATTCAACTAGCTCCTCCTCCTTACTACCTTCTCCCTCCACTACTACTGCCACCTCCTGCCTTCCTTTTAATTAGTGTGACTTTGTAAATGGTCCAAGTCGGATCAAAACATCCTCATAAGCTCCTCTCTTCTATTTGCAGGTTATTTGTGCATCGTTCCAGTCACCGTATTGTGCCTTTTTTTGTTATTAATCAAGTCACCTCTGTATTTCAAGTGAAGAAAGTAGCTGTGCAGGCAAAAACTTTTAGCAATAAAGATACTGAGATGTTGCACACGACTTACTCATCCACTTGTCTGCACTGTGCACCATTAACCCTTTCACTGGTGAGAGGTCTGATCCTTAAGTCCCTCTCTGTGTTGAAAAATATCCGAAGAAAAACAAACATTTCTTACCAAAATCTTAAGAATATGTTTCCGATTGTTTTAAATGATTTTTTTTTTTTTTTGCGATCACTACTTACCGAGATACAGAGATGTGAAGTTGACAAAGTGAACCTCTTACAGCAACATCGCCAACTGCCACTCACTTTGTATTATTATTTTTACTTTTATTCTATTTTTTCTTTTTGTTTCTAATATTTTATTTTTTCAAGTAACTTTAGTGGTCTGCGAGACCAATATAATGCATAATATAAATATATATATACATGTACATATATTTGTCCTAGGTAGTAGGTTGGTAGACAGCAACCACCCAGGGAGGTACTACCATCCTGCCAAGTGAATGTAAAACGAAAGCCTATAATTGTTTTACATGATGGTAAGATTGCTGGTGTCCTTTATTCTGTCTCATAAACATGCAAGATTTCAGGTACGTCTTGCTACTTACACTTAGGTCACACTACACATACATGTACAAGCATATATATATATATACACACCCCTCTGGGTTTTCTTCTATTTTCTTACTAGTTCTTGTTTATTTCCTCTTACCTCCATGGGGAAGTGGAACAGAATTCTTCCTCTGTAAGCCATGCGACTAAAATGCCGGGAGCAAGGGGCTAGTAACCCCTTCTCCTGTATAAATTACTTAATTTAAAAAGAGAAACTTTTGTTTTTCTTTTTGGGCCACCCTGCCTCGGTGGGATACGGCCAGTTTGTTGAAAAAAAAATATATATAAATATGTAGGAGAAGGAAGGCGGGGTAGGGGTTGTCCTCAAAAAGGTTGGAAGAAAGGGGTAAAGGAGATTTTGTGGGCGAGGGTCTTGGACTTCCAGCAGGCGTGCATGAGCATGTTCGATAGGAGTGAATGGAGACGAATGGTATTTGGGACCTGACGATCTGTTGGAGTGTGAGCAGGGTAATATTTAGTGAAGGGATTCAGGGAAACCAGTTATTTTTATATAGCCGGACTTGAGTCCTGGAAATGGGAAGTACAATGCCTGCACTCTAAAGGAGGGGTTTAGGGATATTAGCAGTTTGGAGGGATATATTGAGTATCTTTATACATATATGCGACTGCTTGACAGAGTAGAGAACAGAGCAAGACGTCTCATCTCTCACCTGGACCCATCCTGGATAGATCTGTCATTTCAGCAGAGCCTTCAACATAGGAGGGATGTGGGTGGCCTTACTGTTATGTACAAGGCCAATATTGTCAAAATACCACACTTGGATCCACTTCGAGGACAGCGTGAAACAAGCTTTTATGCCACAAGATGGGCAGAAAGCAGCAACTTCACTCTGGCTGTACCCTTCTCCAGAACATCACTCCATCTGAGATCATACATACCCAGGATGACTCAAGTATGGAACACATTCGTACAGCATAATGATGTCAACGAGATAAAGTCAGTTGATCAAATGAAAATGCTGGCCCACAGATGGCTCCAACTTCATCCTGTTCCCTACTTGTATGTCTCATAACAATAAAAATGCTTTCAAATGAGCTGATGTAGGTAACAGCTCTTAGCTTGCCAATAAAGTTAGGAATCCTTAACCTGTAATATAGCTGTCAATAAAGCTAGGGATCCTTAACCTTGTCAAACCCTGTGTTAAAAAAA
Source organism: Cherax quadricarinatus (assembly GCF_038502225.1). Lineage (NCBI taxonomy): Eukaryota > Metazoa > Arthropoda > Malacostraca > Decapoda > Parastacidae > Cherax > Cherax quadricarinatus. The sequence continues at coordinate 15,258,486 of NC_091356.1, read as the reverse complement.
AAAAAAAAAAAAAAAAAAAAAAAACTCTGTTGTGTTCTGAGCACCTCTGCAAAAACAGTGATTATGTGTGAGTGAGGTGAAAGTATTGAATGATGATGAAAGTATTTTCTTTTTGGGGATTTTTTTCTTTCTTTTTGGGTCACCCTGCCTCGGTGGGAGACGGCAGACTAGTTAAAAAAAAAAAAATACACACTCATTGTGTGCAACACAATAACTGCACAAACATTGCTATCATTATATTGTTTACAAAACAGGTTTACACAAACCCATGCTGTCTTCCCCACCCACACCTTCCCCACCATCCACACTTCCTTCCCCACACCCACCCTGTCTTCCTTACCACCCATGCTTGACTTTTTCAGGTTATCCTAAGCTCTCTACACGTGCTGCTATGTATGATAATCTATGTAACAGTATTTGTGTATTCCTGAATAAATTTACACACCATCTTCCCAACCACCCACACCATCTTCCCCACCATCCAAGCTGCCATCCCTTTTCACTATCTGTATCTGGTATCCTGGGCACTGCTTTCAGTCACAAACTTCACAAAACCATAAAATTCATCTTCACTGACACTTCCATCTGTGTCAGAACTATCACTTGGGAAGAGAAGAGTCCCAAATTTGCCGGGGAGTCAGATATTTTTTACTGCTAGGCATGCTGAACAAGGACTACTGAAATGGCATTCCCACAATGCACCACTGGCTCCCTGATTTTTTTTTATACTGTGTACACTGACCATGCAGACCCATTCTCACACGTAGACCTACCAGCTTTCTCCTGCTAGATCTGAAGCCCCTAGAATTTTGGCGTAGTACTACGGCACCAACACTGACTAGTAAACCATAGTACTATGGCACCAACAGTGAAAGGGTTGATCTATTACTGAAAATAACGGATCTTGTTTTTTAATCCAAAATTTATTTGCCTAGTGGACTGCAACAAAAAAAAAATCCTGGATTTAAATGACTCTGTGGTTTCCAGACAATGGACGTTCTCTGTTAAACTGAAGTGTGTTAAAGCAAGGTTTTTCCGAGTAAATATAAACAGAATGCCTCTGTATTAATTATTCACATTGTAAAATGTATTAAGTCTTGTAATATCCTGTGGAAGTCACACTGAACATACACACACACACATACAGATGTTCCTAAATAACTGTATAAACAATAAAACTAATATGAATGTGATTAAAATTGTGGTAAAAATATCAAGACAATAAGTAGGGGTACAAGTTTCAGTAATACGACAGCACATGTTACATTTCATTCATTGAACAATGGTCAACTTTCTTTGGTTTGAATATAAAAAGAAAACATCACATTTATTCTAAATGAATATTAATGATTCAACAGCTAGCATTTCTATATGTTAAATTTTTGGCTCTTATTATAATGAAAGATATAAAGGTGCTACATAATTAAGAAAAAACAATATAATAATATTTTCCATGGAAACAAAGCATTGAAAAAACAATTTAACACCATTAATAGCTTTGAACTTTTCTCCAAAGTTTGTGAACAATTTAAAATATAAAACATGGTTATGAACTTACACCTATCAGCTAAAAGTTTTGAAATATCACTTATTGTACTTAAAGGATATTGTAATTGGAGAAGGAAAATAATTTAAGTACCTTGCAATATAATATTCTGATAGACACCCCTAATTAAAGATACAGTATATTGCTGTTAGCTAAAAACTGCTTTTAATAAAGTACTAGACTACAGTTCGTCGTGCTCTAGATGTCTGGTGATAAAGGAGACCATGTCGTCCAGGGAACGATCCCCGTTGTACTCTCCAATCTGGTTGGCATTTTTATACAGATACAGTGTTGGGAATCCATTTACCTGTAAAAAAAAAATTGTTAAATACTAAATTTGTAATTTTAAATGTCATATGGACATTCTAATTTATGAATACACACACTGTTTCAGTAATAAAAAAAATTTGTCTCCAGGAATAGACAAATAAGCCAGTGATAGAAAAAGTAAACGGGTGGTGGATGTAGCAGCAGCCAGAAGAAGGGAAAAGAATAAACATCCCTCCTTTCTCCCCCCTCACACAGTTCAAATGAGCAAAAAAAAAAATTCCATTTACTATACAGTGGACCCCCGGTATTCGATGGCATCAGTATACGTTAAATCCTGTATTTGATACATTTTAACGTAAAAATTTTGCCTCGCCACTCGTTAAAAAACTTGTCACACGCGATTCGTCCGGGACGCGTCTACGTGAGTGCCAGTGTTTACAAGCCAGGCAGTGTGCTCGCATCTAAGCATACATTCGGTACATTCCATATTATCACAGTGTTTTTGGTGCTTGTTTCTGCAAAATAAGTCACCATGGGCCCCAAGAAAGCTTCTAGCGCCAACCCTGTGGTAAAAAGGGTGAGAATTAGTATGGAAATTAAGAAAGATTTTGAAAGGTTTGGGGCTAACCCTGAGAAGCCTATGCCAGTTGTGGAATCCATTGTGCCTACTTCAAAAATTAAGGAAATGTGTGCAAAGTGGGTTGAACTGCAAACCTTTATGGATGAAAATCACCCTAACACAGCTATTGCAAGCTGTGCTGGTGATTATTACAGTGACAATGTTATGGCCCATTTTAGACAAGTCTTAAAGGAACGGTGACAGAGGTCCAGTGACTCTCAAGCTGGTCCTAGTGGCATTAAAGGAAGAAGGAAAGTAACCCCGGAAAAGGACTTGCTACCTCAAGTCCTAATGGAAGGGGATTCCCCTTCTAAACATTAACAACTTCGACACTCTCCCCTCCTCCCATCCCATCAATCATCACCAGATCTTCATTAAAGGTAAGTGTCATGTATTCTATTGTTAGTAGAGTACTACAAACTGTGCATGTCTTCTTCAGTTTGTGTGCATTAAACTTAATATTTCATGTGGTAATTTTTTTTTTTTTCATACTTTTGGGTGTCTTGCAGGGATTAATTTGATTTTCATTATTTCTTATGGGGAAAATTAATTCGCCTTCCAATAATTTTGGCATACGATGAGCTCTCGGGAATGGATTAATATCGAATACCAGAGGTCCACTGTATTGGGTACTAATGAATGCATAGTAGAAACATTAGTATGAAAATGAGAAGTAGCAAAATGACAAAATAGGCTGTCCTCAGGCTGGGCTGGACAGATAGAAGAATCCTCTTAAGTTACATGCATAGCTATATAAAACAGTAATTGTAAGTTTGGATAAATAGCACAAAAAAAAGACAAATGGGAATAAGCACTAAAGGACATAAATACAAGAACTTTTTTATTAACACATTAGCTGTTTCCTGCCAAGGCAGTGACCTGAAAAAGACGAAACACTTTCATCAATCACTTCATTACTGTCTTGCCAGAGGCATGCTAACACTACAGTTTAAAAAACTGCAACACATCTCCACCCCTACTTCAGGGTGCAGGCACTGTACTACCCACCTCCAGGACCCAAGCCTGGCTAACCAGTTTCCCTTCATAAATGTTACTTTGTTCACACTCCAGCAGCATGTCAAGCCATAAAAACCATTTGCCTCCACACACTCATGCATGCTTGGTGGAAGTCTAAGCCCTCACCCACAAAACCTTTTTTACCCTCTCCCTCCAAGCTTTCCTGAGACGACCCCTAGCCCGCCTTCCTTCTACTAGAAATTTACATACCCTCCAAGTCATTCTGCTTCATCTCATCTTCTCTAAATGTCTGAATCACATCAATAACCCCTCCTCAGCCCTCTGGATAATACTTTTAGAAACCCCTCACCTCCTCCTAATCTCCAAGCTACAGATTCTATGCATAACATTCACACCAGACATTGCCCTCAGACATGACATCTCCACTGCCTCCAACCTTCTCCTTGTTGCAACATTCACTACACATGCCTCACACCCATATAAGAGTATTGGTACCACTATACTTTAATACATTCCTCTCTCTGCTCCCATGGATAACATTCTTTGTCTCCACATACTAGTCAGTGCACCACTCACCTTTTTTCTCTTCATTAATCCTATGATTCACCTCGTCTTTCATAGACCCATCTGCTAAAGAGTCCATTCTCGAGTATCTGGACACATTCACTTCCTCCATACTCACTCCAATCTGATATCCAATCTTTCATCACTTGATTTTTTATCCTTATCACCTTACTCTTTCCAATGTTCACTTGCAATTTCCATTTTACATACCCTCCCAAATTCATCCACCAACTTCTGCCACTTCTCTTCAGAATCTCCCAAAAGCACAGTGTCATCAGCAAAATGCAACTGTGACAACTCCCACTTTGTGTTAGATTCTTCATCTTATAATCCCACACCTCTTACCAACACCCGAGCAATCACTTCTCTTACAACCTCATCTACTAATACAGTAGACCCCTGGTGTTTGAAATTAAACCGTTCCAGAAGGTTGGCCTAAATCCAAAATGGCCAAAAGCCGAAGTAATATTTCCCATAAGAAATAATGTAAATCCAATTAATCCGTTTCAGACACCCAAAAATATTAACAAAAAATAAATTTTATAGAGAATAACTATAGTGTTGCAGCTCTTCTGTGGTTAATACATTCATTACATACCTTAAAATATTTGTAGTCTTAATGTAGGGCGAGGGGTAAGTAGTATTGTAGTCTAAAAAAATTTTTTACGATCAGTACTTACTGAGATAAAGAGTCGTAAATTTGGCAGAAAATGAGCCATGTATGGCAACAGTGGCGAATGCCACTTACCCGGTACACTTACATTTACTCCTATTCGAAGGTTTCTTGTATTTTCCAATTTTTTTTTTCCAAGTAACCTATGTGACCTGTGAGACCAAAGTAAGGTGCAATGTACATATATACACTCGTAGTATGCAACACAATAACGGCACAAACATTATCATTACATTGTTTACAAAACTTGCTTATACAAACCAACAATACAAAAAATTGTTTATTACTATTGTTTTATAATATATATACAAATGTACAGTCACTGGACACTTTCCTAGAACTGCTACAGCTTGTGGAAGTCTTTGTAACACGGTGTTATGCACAGTGGTTTTTACACTCATACTTAAAACGAGTGTCTCTGCATTTTTGTTGGCATTTTGTGGCATGTGCACAAACTAAACACCTCTTCTGAGCACTTTTCTTGAACGTAGTAAGAGGCAGTTGTATGGGGCAGTGATCATCAGGCCTCAGACGAGAGGGTATGTGTTGATAATTTCATGGGCGCTGGTCTATTACAGGTGTTGTTTCTTGGTACTTGAATATTATTTGTCTGATGGCTGACACACAAAATTCACCATATTTTGGTTTGTTGTTGATCCTCAACTTGTACATGTTATAAGCATTCAGCATGGAAATGTCAAGAAGATGGAAAAAAGTTTTATGTACCACTTATAACTTTGGCAAACACAATCAACAAACCCAATTTGCATGTCACATTTGTCCACTAAGTGCATATTGAGGTAGTAGTCCATCACAGCTGCAGGTTTTAAAATGAGTTCATTGGTCTCTCTATTCTGCTTGCTACTGTCTGCCATTTCATTTCGGTGAACTGATGTCAACAATGTGACATCACATTTGTCATGCCACCAAAATGCGATGATGTCATTGACAGCAAACACCTACACCTCACCTCTACAAGTGCCTGCATCGAACCTAGGCATAAGCTCACAATTTCCACGCACTGTGCCACACATGTCTGTCATGTTCACTCACAAGAAATCACTGAGTAAGGGGCTTGTGTACCAGTTATCAGTATGTAATATATGCTGCTTACCAAGATATGGTTCCATCATTGTTCTAACCACATCACCAGAGATACCCAATAACTTCCTGGTATCTCTCAATGTATTACTGCCAGTGTACACAATTATATCCAAAACCAGACCACATTTGCAATCACACAGTTCAAATAACTTTACATCAAAGCATTTCCTCTTGCTTGGTATATACTGCTTGAAAGACAGTCTGCCTTTGAACAAAATCAAGACTCATCAATATCAAGTTTCCCAAAGGGCTAAAAATATATACCGCACTTTTGTTTCAGGTACATAAACACATTCCTGATCTTATATAACCTGTTATTTCTGCAGACCTTGTTTTGTCTGAGAAGTGTAGCATATGTAACAGTAGCAGAAATCGATTCACTGGTATATCACCAAAACCTGGGGTTCAAATCAGGCAATCTGTCGACTAGTGTGTAGTGACAGTGTGCTTATACACATGTGGAATAAGCATTTTTGTGGCAAAGAACAGATACACCTCTGCCAAAGTCGTATCCTTCCACTTGTGTAGCCGTGATCTCAGTGAAACAACTGTGTTTGCCATGGTGTATTCGAAGTGTGTGTTACTTTGCCTGACAATAATGTCCATCAGGAGTTCATCGAAGAATAAATGAAAGCATTCCAGTTCAGTTGCATTGTTCCTAAGTGTACATGATGGCCATATTCCACTTTGTTTTATCAAAACTGATGGGGATTGAGAACAAAATTGGCACCTTCCTGCCAATCCCAGATGCAGTCTGCTGGTGGGTACTGGATATTGGCAGTTGGTTGTGGTTGTGCACGTTATGGGAGTGTGTGGGCGGCTGAGGGTGGGCTTTGCTGTGGCTGGGGTGAGTCAGCAGCGTGGGTACCAGTGTGGCCTGCTCCTGGCGCCACATGAGGCATGCCACCACTAACACCACCACCACCTGCTGTTCCATGCACATTAGCCATCCCCATTGTCACAATATCAATATCATCCTCTTCACTATCAGTTCCTGTTGTAGGGCCACGGGATACACTCTGAGATTTACTTCTTCCCCTTGGAATGACATATGGCACACTACCAGAACACATGCTGCCTTGCACATACTGCCGCTTCACTGGAGAATATTACCCCTCACTGTCGCAACTTAAACTGTTTTCAATAGCTACGAAATCACTATCATTATCACTTTCACATCTGAGTCCTGTATACAAGGAAATAGTTTCCTCTTTCACCCTGGTACAGGCGAACGTGAATGAGATGGCCCAGCACCACAGGTGGAAGGTTGAGGGTCATCTGGGCTATCATCACTAATTACGTTATGCTGGACATTGCTTTCAGTCACACTCTCCACAAAACCATGAAATTCACTTTCACTGGCACTTCCATTGGTATTGGAACTATCACTTGGGAACAGGAAACTTCCAATTCGCCTGGGAGTAAGGTACTTCTTACCATGAGGCATGGTGAACATGGATTACTAAAATGGCATTCCCACAATGTACCAATGAGTCCCCAATGTTTTTCATACTGTGCACACCCATCACACAGACCCATTCTCTCACATGTAGGCCTACCAGCTTTCTCCCACTGGATTTGAAGCTGCTAGAATTTTGGCATATTAATACGTTAAAAACATTGGCTTCCAAGACATATATATACGGCCGAAACAGTCAAAGGGTTAACCTAAAATAAGATATTTAATGTGCCCAAGTGTGATTATTATTAAACATACATTGCATATAAACATTGTATGTTTTTATGAACAATATAATGTGTTTCTTATATAATTTTGAAGGAAATATCAGAGAGATTAATGAAAATGTCTATATTAACCTAAAATAAGACATTTAATGTACCCAAGAGTAGAATGACATGGAAAGCATATAAATCTATAGGGGAAGGAAAGAGGGGTAGGGGTCGTCCTCGAAAGGGTTGGAAAGAGGGGGTAAAGGAGGTTTTGTGGGTGAGGGGCTTGGACTTCCAGCAAGCGTGCATGAGCGTGTTAGATAGGAGTGAATGGAGACGAATGATACTTGGGACCTGACGATCTGTTGGAGTGTGAGCAGGGTAATATTTAGTGAAGGGATTCAGGGAAACCGGTTATTTTCATATAGTCGGACTTGAGTCCTGGAAATGGGAAGTACAATGCCTGCACTTTAAAGGAGGGGTTTGGGATATTGGCAGTTTGGAGGGATATGTTGTGTATCTCTATACGTATATGCTTCTAAGCTGTTATATTCTGAGCACCTCTGCAAAAGCAGTGATAATGTGTGAGTGTGGTGAAAGTGTTGAATGATGATGAAAGTATTTTTCTTTTTGGGGATTTTCTTTCTTTTTTTTTGGGTCACCCTGCCTCGGTGGAAGACGACCGACTTGTTGAAAAAAAAAAAAAAAAAAAAAAAAAAAAGAGTGAGTCACGAACGTATGAGCGGCCCAGGTGAATGCGTCTGGTACCAATGATTTCCAAGCTGATACATGAAATCTGGGGGGGAAATTTTGCCAAAAAAAGTACTTGATTTCCGAAGTGGCCAATTTCTGCACCGGCCTAAAACTGGGGATCCACTGTATATTGGACAACCATGTTGACATCACACATCCTTGCCTGAAAAGGCCTAGTTTCACTGGGAAATAATCTCCCTCTCTCCTAAATACTCTAGTCCGAGCCTCATAATCCTCATAAAAACTCTTAACTGCATTTCGGGGAAATGTACGAGCAAGAAATGCTGGAAGTGTAGAAAAATATGTACTTTCTTGTATGATTTTTAACAGATATTTTAAGAGAAAACCTTCTTTGAAGTAAAATTTTTTAAGTACACATTAAAAAATTTATTTGAATACAGTAGAATCCTGTATCCATGGTTTCAGTTATCCACAGTTTACTGTGGACCAAAAATACCTCTTAATTTTGCATAATAATGGTCCCAAAGCATAAAAGTAGAGAAGCTAGCAGTTCTGCAAAGCCTAAGAAAAGCTGTGAAGTGCTTCCCATCACTGAGAATAATTTATCAATTAAACTTTATAATAGGTATGTATAGGAATCATACATAGGGTTTGCTACTATCCACAGTTTCGGTATCCACGGCAGGTCCTTGGAACATATCACACATGGATATGGGGTCCTACTGTAATTATAAAGCATTCAGTGTAAGTTATAAAACATTCAGTGTAAGAATACATTAACCCTTTGACTGTTTACGTCGTATATATACGTTTTATGCGCCACTGTTTCCAACGTATTTATACATGTAAATTCTAGCGGCTTCAAATCAAGCGGGAGAAAGCTGGTAGGCCTACATGAGAGATAATGGATCTGAGTGGTGGGTGTGCACCCTGTGAAAAAAATCTGGGACTCAGTGGTGCATTGTGGGAACGCCATCTTGGTAGTCCATTTTCACCATGCCTCGCAGTAAGAAGTACCTTACTCCTCGGCGGACTGGAGGTCTTTTGTTCCCAAGTGATAGCTCAAACAGCGATGGAAGTGTCAGTGAAAGTGAATTCCATGGTTTTCAAGCAGGTGTGACCAAAAAAAGTGCCCAGGATAACGTAATTAGTGATGAAAACCCAGATGACCCACGACCTACCGCCTCTGGTGCTGGGCTGGCTCATTCACATTCACGTTCACGTTCACCTGTACTAGGATGAAAGAGGAAACTATTTGCCCGTGTACAAGACTCAGATGTGAGCAATGAAAGTGATAGTGATAGTGATTTCAAAGTTACTGGAAGCAGTTCTAGTTGTGACAGTGAGGGTGAATATTCCCCAGTGAAGCGGCAGTACATACGATGTAGCATGCGGTCTGGTAGCGTTTCATATGCTGTTCCAAGGGAAAGGAGTAAATCTCGGAGTACATCTCGTGGCCCTACACCACGACCTGATAGTGAAGATGACGATATTGTTACGATGGGTATGAATGATGAGTGAGGCAGCAGGTGGTGGTGGTGGTGATAGTGATGGTGGCATGAGTCATGTGGCACCGGCAGCAGGCCACGCTACTACCCGTGCTGCTGATTCTGCACAACCAGCCTCACCCAACCCCACACTCCCACAGCCTGCACAACCACAACCACAACCTGCACAACCACGTTTCAATATCCAGAACCCACCAGCAGACCGCATCTGGGATTGGCAGGAAGGTGACGAGTTTGTTCCCAGTCCCCATGACTTTGATGAAACACAAAGTGGAATACGGCCATCGTGTACACTTGGGAATAATGCTACTGAACTGGAATGCTTTCAGTTATTCTTCGATGGACCCCTGATGGACATTATTGTCAGGGAAACCAACACATACTATGAGTACACCATGGCAAATACAATTCTCTCACCAAGATCACAGCTACACCAGTGGAAGGACACAACTGTGACAGAGATGTACCTGCTTTTTGCCACAAAAATGCTTATGCCACATGTGTATAAGCACAATGTCACCACATACTGGACAACAGAATGCCTGATTTCAACCCCAGGTTTTAGTGACATTACAGGTGTGAATTGTTTCTTGATACTGTTATGTATGTTACACTTTTCAGACAAAACAAGGCCTGACAGAAGCGACAGGTTATATAAGATCAGAAATGTGTTTATGTGCCTGAAACAAAAGTGTTGCATGTATTTTTATCCCTTCAGGAAGCTTGTTCTTGACGAGTTTTTGATTTTATTCAAGGGAAGACTCTCATTCAAGCAGTATATACCAAGCAAGAGGAAATGCTTTGGTATAAAGTTATTTGTACTGTGTGATTGCAAAAGTGGTCTTGTTTTGGATATCATTGCGTACACTGGCAGTAATACATTGAGAGATACCAGGAAGTTATTGGGTATCTCTGGTGATGTGGTTCGAACAATGATGGAACCATAACTTGGTAAGGGGCATATATTATTTACTGATAACCGGTACACAAGCCCCATACTCAGTGATTTCTTGTGAGTGAACCTGACAGACATGTGTGGCACAGTGCGTGGTAATCTTAAACATATGCCAAGGTTCGACGCTGGCACTCACAGAGGTGAGGTGCAAGCCTTTGCTGCCACTGACATCATGGCATTTCGGTGGCATGACAAACGTGATGTCACATTGTTGACATCAGTTCACCAAAACGAAATGGCACACACTGGCAGGCACAATAGAGAGACCAACGAACTCATTCTAAAACCTGCAGCTGTCATGAACTACAACCTCAATATGCACTTAGTAGACAAATGTGACATGCAGATTGGGTTTGTTGATTGTGTACGCAAGAGTTATAAGTGGTGGAAGAAAGGCGGGGTAGGGGTCGGCCTAGGAATGGTTGGAGGGAGGGGGTAAAGGAGGTTTTGTGTGCAAGGGGCTTGGACTTCCAGCAGGCATGCGTGAGCATGTTTGATAGGAGTGAATGGAGACAAATGGTTTTTAATACTTGACGTGCTGTTGGAGTGTGAGCAAAGTAACATTTATGAAGGGGTTCAGGGAAACCGGCAGGCTGGACTTGAGTCCTGGAGATGGGAAGTACAGTGCCTGCACTCTGAAGGAGGGGTGTTAATGTTGCAGTTTAAAAACTGTAGTGTAAAGCACCCTTCTGGCAAGACAGTGATGGAGTGAATGATGGTGAAAGTTTTTCTTTTTCAGGCCACCCTGCCTTGGTGGGAATCGACCAGTGTGATAATAATAAAAAAAAAAAAACTTTTTCCATCTTGTTGATATTTCCATGCTAAATGCTTATAACATATACAAGTTGAGGATCAACAACAAACCAAAATATGGTGAATTTTGTTTGTCAGTCATCAGACAAATAATCGCCAAGTACCAAGGAGCAACACCTGCAATAGACCAGTGCCCACGAAATTACCAACACACGCCATATCGTTTGAGGCCTGGCGATCACTACCCCATACAACTGCCTCTTACTGCTTTAAAGAAAAGTGATCAGAAGAGGTGTTTTGTATGTGGACATACCACAAAACGCCCACAAACACGCAGAGACACTCGTTTTATGTGTGAGGAGTGTCATGTGCCACTCTACATATACCCATGTTTCAAAGAGTTCCACAAGCTGCAGCAGTTCTAGGAAAGTGTTCAGTGACTGTACATATGTACAGTGGAACCTCTACCTGTGAGTTTAATCTGTTCCATGACCTTGCTCGCAACTGGATTTGCTCATTTGCAGTCATTTTTCCTCATTTCAATTAATTGAAATGCAATTAATCTGTTCCAGTTAAATTCTATACTTCAATAATTTCACTAATATCAACTCTACAGCTTATTTATCTATCTCACTTCATCTAATATGACATAATAAACAATATAAATAATATACAAACCTGATATATACTCTAAAATGAATAAAATATATCATTCATGTGGTGGTATGGGTGGTGTCTGCGGTGGACGAGAGTTTGTCTGGAGACCGGGCAAAATACTTCATGAATAATTTCGCTAATATCATCTATATGGCTTATTTATATATCACAGTTCATCTAATATGACATAACAAACAATATGAATAACAGGGAAACATGATATATACTCTGGGAATTGACACAGTTACTTTTTGCTGATGATACTGTGCTTATGGAAGATTCTAAAGAAAAATTGCAAAGGTTAGTGGATGAGTTTGGGAGTGTGTGTAAAGGTAGAAAGTTGAATGTGAGCACAGAAAAGAGTAAGGTGATGAGGGTATCAAATGATTTAGATAAAGAAAAATTGGATATCAAATTGGAGAGGAGAAGTATGGAAGAAGTGAATGTTTTCAGATACTTGGGAGTTGACATGTCGGCGGATGGATTTATGAAGGATGAGGTTAATCATAAAATTGATGAAGGAAAAAAGGCAAGTGGTGCGTTGAGGTACATGTGGAGACAAAAAAACGTTATTTATGGAGGCAAAGAAAGGAATGTATGAAAGTATAGTAGTACCAACACTCTTATATGGGTGTGAAGCTTGGGTTGTGAATGCAGCAGAGGGGAGGTGGTTGGAGGCAGTGGAGATGTCCTGTCTAAGGGCAATGTGTGGTGTGAATATTATGCAGAAAATTTGGAGTGTAGAAATTAAGAGAAGGTGTGGAGTTAATAAAAGTATTAGTCAGAGGGCTGAAGAGGGTTTGTTGAGGTGGTTTGGTCATTTAGAGAGAATGGATCAAAGTAGAATGACATGGAGAGCGTATAAATCTGTAGGGGAAGGAAGGTGGGGTAGGGGTCGTCCTCATAAAGGTTGAAGGGAGGGGGTAAAGGAGATTTTGTGGGCGAGGGGCTTGGAGTTCCAGTTAGCTTGCGTGAGCGTGTTAGATAGGAGTGAATGGAGACAAATGTTATTTGGGACCTGATAGTGACCCAGACGAACAATTATTACCGCTATATCATGGACAATACAGCAGAGTTTGGGGAATCATCAAGGCTGCACAGATGGAAAGGTACAATAGTGGCTGAAATGTATTTATTCCTTGCCACTGTCATGCTTATGCCACATACCTATAAAAACAATATACGTAACTACTGGGCCACAGACTACTTTATCAGTACTCCTGTCTTCCGTGACCTCCTTCCCTGCAACAGATTCACTCTGTTGCTACGAATTTTGCATTTCTCAGACAGGAATAGGCTTAACAGAAATGACCTTCTATACAAAATCCGGGAAGTGTTTATCTATATAAAGCACAAATTCAGTGCACACTTTTATCCCTTCAAGAACACTGTTGTTTATGAGTCCTTGATTCTATTCAAGGGATGCCTGTCATTCAAGCAATATATACACAGCAAACGTCATCACTTTGGTATAAAACTTTTTGTTATGTGTGACTGTGAGAGTGGTTTTGTGTTGGATGTCATTGTATACAACGGGAAAAACACACTCGACAATACCAGGCGCATGTTGGGCATTTCTGGCGATGTTCAAAAAATGATGGAACCATACCTAGGCAAGGGCCATACACTGTACACAGACAGCTGGTATACAAGCCCTATGCTCGCTGATTTCCTATGTGTGAACAATACTGATATATGTGGAACAGTGAGAAGGAATAGAAAATATATGCCAAGGTTCAGTGGAGGCAGTGCTGAAGGTGCAGTGCAAGCATTTCATGCCAATGATATCATGGCACTGATGTGGCATGACAAACGGGACATGATATTGCTGCCAACCATCCACAGAAATGAGATGGTACAAACAGAATAAGTGAACAGGGAGACCAATGAATGCATTGTAAAGCTAGCTGCTGTCATGGACTATACGAACAACATGCGACTAGTTGACAAGTGTGACATGATGATAGGGTTCGTTGACTGTGTACGTAGGAGTCACAAGTGGTATATAAAACTGTTTTTCCACCTTGTAGACATTGCAGTGCTCAATGTATTCAATATGTACGAAATAAAGACTGAAAAACCACAATGTTTTGCAGAATTCTCCCTGAATGTCATAAAACAGATAGCAAAAAAGTATGGTACCCCTCCTGTACCTGCCCCTCAACAGTGACCTGTCACACCACAACCTGTCTCCCAGCCACAACCACAGCCAGTGGGGAAAGTGCCAGACCAAATCATCCCTAACTGTCACTACCTGGTACTAATACCACCTACCCCAAAGAAGAAGCATCCCAGAAAAAGTGTGCGCATGCACAACCACCACAAAATGAACCCAACAGCAGGACACACAATACATATGTCACCAGTGTGGGGTGGCACTCTGTATGAATCCATGCTTCATGAAGTATCATACAATCGTGGAGTTCTAGAAACGTAAGTGGGACATGTAAATACTTGTATATAGCTGTACATGTGTGTTTGTGGTAGTATGATAATAATTTTGTATATAATATTGGTGTACAAGCAACAATTGGCATTGAAATCAAAAGATTTACTATAAAACATATGTAAGTATCATATCATGAAAGCCAAGAAAAGTAAAAAAAAAAATGGATAAAAACGATAAATATGTAGAATTTCTGCAAGCGGCAGCACTCCATGTTGCCGTCAGGTGATCGCCAAGTGTCAACTTTGCACCCTCATATCTCGGTAAGTACTGACCCTAAACTTTTTTTTATCCTATAACACTTAGAAAAATGTGCTCTTTATTTCTATATACAAAAAAAACTTATTTCTCAAAATATTCAAGGCACTGGGGTAGTGAACGTATATATACGTTTGGACCATTTACGGGTTAAAGATGAAAATGAAAAGCTATAACATTTCAGCCTCATCACTTGGGATGGAATACATTTTGTATTCATGGTTATCTTATAACAATAAATAGGAAAATACTAGAAAATTGACCAAGAACTTTAAAATTAAATTGGGGTAGGGGTCATTCTAGGAATGGAAGGAGGGAGGGGTAAAGGTGGTTTTGAGTGCTAGAGGCTTGGACATCCAACACTTGTGTGAACATGTTAAGATAGGAGTGAAGGAAAGTGGGTTTTATTATTTGACATGCTGTTGCAGTATAAGCACAGTAAGATTTATGAAGGGATTTAGGAAAACCAATTAGCTGGACTTGAGTCCTGGAAGTATAGTGCCTGCACTGTGAAAGAGAGGTAAGGGACAGATAAGCACAGCTAGACAGATAAAGAGATAGACAGACAGACATGTTTGTGTGTAACAATGATAACTACAGCAGGGTTAGCTAAATACATGAGTGAGTGTGGGTGGGTGTGAGTTGGACCTGACTAATTCATGCTACTAGGTCTGATGTCGTGCTCCTTCCTTCAGTGGATGTGACCTGACTAGGTGGGTCATTGTTCTAAGCAGGGGGGGTGACATAGACCTGCCTTGCATGGACCAGTAGACCTGCTGCAGTGTTCCTTCTTTCTTATGTTCTTATGTTGCAGTTTGGAGAGGCAACTAAATTGCAATGTCAGTATGATTCCAGCAAGACAGCAATTGGGTGAGTGATGGTAATGTTTTCTTCTTTGTTAGTTCACCCTACCTCAGTGGGAGACTACCAAAGTGTTAAAAAAAAACTACAGAGACTCACCTTTTCTCCCCAAAACCTTTTTTTTTTTTTCATAAAATTCACACAAAATCTTTTATTAACGAGTGATTGCAGAACACTTAGGAACAACTAATGCAACTGCAACTCTCAGTGTTTATCAAGTAACTAGAAACAATATTATTACTATAGGAAAAGAATCCACTAGTTTGTAAAACCTGGATATCAAAACACTTCAAGATAGCAAAAAGCTTTTCGAGTTCTTGAAGGACTTTATCACTACCAAAGGAAATATCAGGAAAAATGTAGGGTATCATTTAACTCTAGCAGAAGTCTGGAGGGTAGTTAGCACCCACTAAACTCCAGTATTTTCACCCCAGCGATATTCTACGTTTTCCTGACATTTCATTATGAATATCAAGAGTGAAAAAACTTACATTTTGTTCGCTGCACAAGCTTCTATTCACCTCCAGAGTGCAATCCACTTTTGCAATCTTCACTTGGTCATGCCCAACAAATTTGCGACCCAATTCATCGTAAGTTGGAGCCATGCGTTTGCAGTGTCCACACCTACAAGAAAAAATGTAGCAGTTGATCTAAAAAATTGCCAGACTTTTTATGTAGAACAGAGAGCATGAAAGCAATCAATGAATATATCTTCATCTCTTAATCAAGTGCATTACTGTATATTTCATTAGTACAGTAATTTAAACAAATTATTTTTTAAAAATAATAATAAAAAAAGACAGAATGTAGGATTGCAGATGAGCAAGGAGGTTTCAGAGTGGGTAGGGGATGTGTAGATCAAGTGTTTACATTGAAGCATATATGTGAACAGTATTTAGAGGTAGGGAAGTTTTTATTGCATTTATGGATTTAGAAAAGGTATATGATATAGTGGATAGAGGAGCAATGTGGCAGATGTTGCAAGTATATGGAATAGATGGTAAGTTACTAAATGCTGTAAAGAGTTTTTATGAGGATAGTGAGGCTCAGGTTAGGGTGTGTAGAAGAGAGGGAGACTATTTCCCAGTAAAAGTATGTCTTAGACAGGGATGTGTAATGTCACCATGGTTGTTTAATATATTTATAGATGGGGTTGTAAAAGAAGTAAATGCTAGGGTGTTCGGGAGAGGGGTGGGAGAAAATTATGGGGAATCAAATACAAAATGGGAATTGACACAGTTGCTTTTTGCTGATGATACTGTGCTTATGGGAGATTCTAAAGAAAAATTGCAAAGGTTAGTGGATGAGTTTGAGTGTGTATGTAAAGGTAGAAAGTTGAAAGTGAACATAGAAAAGAGTAAGGTGATGAGGGTATCAAATGATTTAGATAAAGAAAAATTGGATATCAAATTGGGGAGGAGGAGTATGGAAGAAGTGAATGTTTTCAGATACTTGGGAGTTGACGTGTCAGCGGATGGATTTATGAAGGATAAGGTTAATCATAGAACTGATGAGGACAAAGGTGAGTGGTGCGTTTAGGTATATGTGGAGACAAAAAACATTATCTATGGAGGCAAAGAAGGAAATGTATGAAAGTATAGTAGTACCAACACTCTTAAATGGGTGTGAAGCTTGGGTTGTGAATGCTGCAGCGAGGAGGTGGCCAACTTGTTAAAAAAAAAAAAAAATGGAAGCTACTGTATAAAGCCTATGGCATATGATTGTGTTATATTTACCAAGGGAAAACATTTAGTTTTCAAAATTAAATATTTTGCTGCTATGGGACAACAGCTCCAAACAGTCATGTATGAATATTTCATGGTTAATATTTAAATGAAAATTGAATAGGCATATCTTAAAACACTGAATTAAAGTTATGTAAAGTGTACCAGGGATCAATCTGGCACCTCATACATTACAAATTACTAGTAATTATGTACTTTACCATGCATCAGCATATACGTAATGATTAAGGACAAAAGAATTGCCATTACAGTAGAACCCCAAGTTTCGGTTGCCCTGAGTATCGACCGCTTCGAGTTTTGACCGCTTTTTACAGCTAAATTTTGTCCCAAGTTTCAGCCATTGCCCCGTGTTTGTCGGTGTACCAGGTCTGTCCGCCTCCCCACGCAGGCGTCATGAGCCAGTCTAGCTTTGTTTGTTTATCCTTGAGTGAACATTACCCTGCGCGCTCATCCGAACGTTTCACATTAAATTCATTGTGCTTAATGCTTGTTTATTAATTGTGACTGTTAAATAAGTTACCATGAGCCAAAAGAAACTTCACAATGGCAGCCCTTTGGTAAAGAAAGTGAGAAACACCACAGAAGTGGAGGAGGAGATAGTACAAAAAAACGAGAGTGGCGTACGTGTGGGCAAGCTTACCAGGATGTACGGCAAAAACAAACCAACAATCACTTCTATCCTGGCGAAGAGAAAAGAACTCAAGGAAGCTAATGTTGCAAAAGGTGTTGACATGTTAACCAAAATTAGAACACAAACATACGAAGAGGTTGAGAAGTCATTGGTGGTGTGGATCAACAATAAAAAGATAGTGTTTCAGAGTCGATCATGTGTGAAAGAGCAAGGCAGTTGCATGCCAATCTTGCAAAGAAAATGCCTGGAACCAGTGCTGATGTGACAGATTTAAGCAGCCTAGAGGCATACACAGTGTTGTAAGGCATGGTGAGGCTGCCAGTTCTGACAAATTGGTAGCTGAAAAATATGTGCATGAATTCAAGGGGTACATAGAGGGTGAAGAATCCAAACTCCAACATGTGTTCAACTGTGATGAAACAGGCCTCTTTTGGAAGAAAATGCCTAAGAGAACCTACATTACTCAGGAGGAAAGGCACTGCCAGGACACAAGCCTATGAAAGACAGCCTAACTCTTTTGTTCTGTGTTAATGTTAGTGGGGATTTTAAAGTGAAGCCTTTACTGGTGTATCACTCAGAAAATCTCAGTGTGTTCAAGAAAAACAATGTCATTAAAAGTAAATTGTGTGCGTTGTGGAAAGCTAATCATAAGGCATGGGTCACAAGGCAAATTTTCAAAGAGTGGGTCCATGAAGTGTTTGGCCCCAGTGTGAAAAAATACCTCCTGGAAAATAATTTGCCATTCAAGTGTCTCCTGTTAATGGACAATGCTCCTGCTCATCCTCCAAACTTGGTAGACCTCTTGTCTAGGGACTTCAGTTTCATAACAGTGAAGTTCTTGCCTCCTAATGCCACTCCTCTCCTCCAGCCCATGGACCAGCAGGTCATTTCTAACTTCAAAAAACTGTACAGAAAAGCAGTGTTTGAAAGGTGATTTGAAGTGACTCCAGACACTGAACTGACCCTAAGAGAGTTCTAGAGGAATCGCTTCAGTATCTACAACTGCATAAGACTTGTAGGTAAGGCTTGGGAGGGAGTGACTTCCAGGACTTTGAACTCTGCTTGGAGACAATTGTGGCCACAATGTGTCCTCCAGAGGGATTTTAAAGGGTTTGAGGCTGACTCTGACCCTGCCAACCCTCTGCCTGTTGTGGAAGGTATTGTGGCATTGGGCAAGCCCATGGGGTTGGAGGTGAGTGGCGAGGATGTGGAAGAGTTGGTGGAGGACCACAGGGAAGAGCTAACCACTGACAAATTGCAAGAGCTTTAATTCGAACAGCATCAGACCACAGCTGAGGAACTTGCTTCAGAAGAGGAGGAGGAGGGAGTGAAGGAGGTGCTTTCTTCATTGATTAAGGGCATGTGTGCAAAGCGGAATGAGTAGCAAACTTTTATTGAAAAGTATCACCCTGACCAAGCTGAAACAAGCCATATCTGCAACATGTTCAGTGACAAAACCTTGTCCCACTTCAGGGCACTCTCGACTTATTTTGTGTGACAGGGGTCCAGCGACTCTCAAGCTGGTCCTAGTGGCATTAAAAGACAAAGAAGGGAAGTAACCCCAGATAAGGACTTGTTACCTAAAGTCTTTATGGAAGAGGATTCCCCTTCCAAACAATAAGTCCTCCCTCTCTCCTCCTCCCTATCTTCCAGATGCTGGCAAGACTCTATATAGTTATTCTTTAAAAAATGCATTTTTTGTAAATATTTTTGTGGGTGTGGAACGGATTAATTGTATTTACATTATTTCTTATGGGAAATATTGCTTCGACTTTTGGCCGTTTTGAGTTTAGGCCTAGCTCATGGAACGGATTACAGCTGAAACTCGGGGTTCCACTGTACTTTGTAATATCTGATGAGTGAAATATAGGAGATGTCATTTGCAATGTTGCAACAAACATGACTAGGACAACCCACCTAGAAAGTGTTTATACAGACCAACAGCTTTGCCAGCAAGCATACAAGAGCTGGGGGAAACTACACAAATATCAGAAAATAGCAGCACCTTGAGAAACATGTCTCAAACTGGCAATCATACATATTAAACTGCAAATTCATTGGCCAGAAAGCCCAAGGACTCAAAATAAAGTCATGTGTATGATTTGTTTCTCTGACTCAGCAGCTGTATGACCCTTGTACATTTAGCGCTTCATTTTTTTATTATAATAGTAATGATAATCCTAGGTAGTAGGTTGGTAGACAGCACCGCCCAGGGAGGTACTACCATCCTGCCAAGTGAGTGTAAAACGAAAGCCTGTAATTGTTTTACATGATGGTAGGATTGCTGGTGTCCTTTTTTCTGTCTCATGAACATGCAAGATTTCAGGTACGTCTTGCTACTTCTACTTACACTTAGGTCACACTACACATACATGTACAAGCACATATATGCACACCCCTCTGGGTTTTCTTCTATTTTCTTTCTAGTTCTTATTCTTGTTTATTTCCTCTTATCTCCATGGGGAAGTGGAACAGAATTCTTCCTCCGTAAGCCATGCGTGTTGTAAGAGGCGACTAAAATGCCGGGAGCAAGGGGCTAGTAACCTCTTCTCCTGTATATATTACTAAATGTAAAAGGAGAAACTTTCGTTTTTCCTTTTGGGCCACCCCGCCTCGGTGGGATACGGCTGGTGTGTTGAAAGAAAGAAAGAATCCTAGGTAGTAGGTTGGTAGACAGCACCGCCCAGGGAGGTACTACCATCCTGCCAAGTGAGTGTAAAACGAAAGCCTGTAATTGTTTTACATGATGGTAGGATTGCTGGTGTTCTTTTTTCTGTCTCATGAACATGCATGATTTCAGGTACGTCTTGCTACTTCTACTTACACTTAGGTCACACTACACATACATGTAATAGCATATATATACACACCCCTCTGGGTTTTCTTCTATTTTCTTTCTAGTTCTCATTCTTGTTTATTTCCTCTTATCTCCATGGGGAAGTGGAACAGAATTCTTCCTCCGTAAGCCATGCGTGTTGTAAGAGGCAACTAAAATGCCGGGAGCAAGGGGCTAGTAACCTCTTCTCCTGTATATATTACTAAATGTAAAAGGAGAAACTTTCGTTTTTCCTTTTGGGCCACCCCGCCTCGGTGGGATACGGCCGGTGTGTTGAAAGAAGTAATGATAATCTAACTCAGCATCACAGAATGGAAAATATGCACTTAACAGTAAAAAAAGAGGAAGAGTAATGCTTACCATGGTGCAAAGAATTTGACTAATGTACATCCTTGTTCAATGGCATTCTCAAAATTCTCAGAGGTGAGAACTGTAACTGGTGGCTGTGGCTCTCTCAGGTCTTCCTTCTGCTGAACACCAGCATCATCTCCAAGAAGGCGAACTGCAAATTTCTTTAAATCTTCATGGCTACGATCCCCTGTATATTTTTCAATCTGTAAATATCACACAGTGTAAGATACTGTACATACAGAATTTATTTATATATATATTTTTTTTTTTCAACAAACCAGCCATATCCCACAAAGGCAGGGTGGCCCAAAAACAAAAACTAAAGTTTCTCTTTTTAAATTTAGTAATTTATATGGGAGACGGGGTTACTAGCGCCTTGCTCCCGGCATTTTAGTCGCCTCTTACAACACGCATGGCTTACGGAGGAAGAATTCTGTTCCACTTCCCCATGGAGATAAGAGAAAATAAACAAGAACAAGAACTAGAAAAATAATAGCAGAAAACCCAGAGGGGTGTATGTATATATATATATATATGCTTGTACATGTATATGGAATATGGTGGTAAGTTACTAAATGCTGTAAAGAGCTTTTATGAGGATAGTGAGGCTCAGGTTAGGGTGTGTAGAAGAGAGGGAGAATACTTCCCGGTAAAAGTAGGTCTTAGACAGGGATGTGTAATGTCACCATGGTTGTTTAATATATTTATAGATGGGGTTGTAAAAGAAGTAAATGCTAGGGTGTTCAGGAGAGGGGTGGGATTAAATTATGGGGAATCAAATTCAAAATGGGAATTGACACAGTTACTTTTTGCTGATGATACTGTGCTTATGGGAGATTCTAAAGAAAAATTGCAAAGGTTAGTGGATGAGTTTGAGAATGTGTGTAAAGGTAGAAAGTTGAAAGTGAACATAGAAAAGAGTAAGGTGATGAGGGTATCAAATGATTTAGATAAAGAAAAATTGGATATCAAATTGGGGAGGAGGAGTATGGAAGAAGTGAATGTTTTCAGATACTTGGGAGTTGACGTGTCGGTGGATGGATTTATGAAGGATGAGGTTAATCATAGAATTGATGAGGGAAAAAAGGTGAGTGGTGCGTTGAGGTATATGTGGAGTCAAAAAAACGTTATCTATGGAGGCAAAGAAGGGAATGTATGAAAGTATAGTAGTACCAACACTCTTATATGGATGTGAAGCTTGGGTGGTAAATGCAGCAGCGAGGAGACGGTTGGAGGCAGTGGAGATGTCCTGTCTAAGGGCAATGTGTGGTGTAAATATTATGCAGAAAATTCGGAGTGTGGAAATTAGGAGAAGGTGTGGAGTTAATAAAAGCATTAGTCAGAGGGCAGAAGAGGGGTTGTTGAGGTGGTTTGGTCATTTAGAGAGAATGGATCAAAGTAGAATGACATGGAAAGCATATAAATCTATAGGGGAAGGAAAGAGGGGTATGGGTCGTCCTCGAAAGGGTTGGAAAGAGGGGGTAAAGGAGGTTTTGTGGGTGAGGGGCTTGGACTTCCAGCAAGCGTGCATGAGCGTGTTAGATAGGAGTGAATGGAGACGAATGATACTTGGGACCTGACGATCTGTTGGAGTGTGAGCAGGGTAATATTTAGTGAAGGGATTCAGGGAAACCGGTTATTTTCATATAGTCGGACTTGAGTCCTGGAAATGGGAAGTACAATGCCTGCACTTTAAAGGAGGGGTTTGGGATATTGGCAGTTTGGAGGGATATGTTGTGTATCTCTATACGTATATGCTTCTAAACTGTTATATTCTGAGCACCTCTGCAAAAGCAGTGATAATGTGTGAGTGTGGTGAAAGTGTTGAATGATGATGAAAGTATTTTCTTTTTGGGGATTTTCTTTCTTTTTTTTTTGGGTCACCCTACCTCGGTGGGAGACGACCGACTTGTTGAAAAAAAAAAAACAAAAAAAACATGTATGTGTAGTGTGACATAAGTGTAAGTAGAAGCAGCAAGACGTACCTGAAATCTTGCATGTTTATGAGACAGACAAAAGACACCAGCAATCCTACCATCATGTAAAACAATTACAGGCTTTCGTTTCACACTCACTTGGGGTACTACCATCCTGCCAAGCAAGTGTGAAACGAAAGCCTGTAATTGTTTTACATGATGGTAGGATTCCTGGTGTCTTTTGTCTGTCTCATAAACATGCAAGATTTCAGGTACGTCTTGCTACTTCTACTTACACTTATGTCACACTACACATACATGTACAAGCATATATATACACACAGATATATCAGATCACTTTCTAGTTGTAGCTACACTGAGAGTAAAAGGTAGATGGGATACAAGGAGAATAGAAGCATCAGGGAAGAGAGAGGTAAAGGTTTATAAACTAAAAGAGGAGGCAGTTAGGGTAAGATATAAACAGCTATTGGAGGATAGATGGGCTAATGAGAGCATAGGCAATGGGGTCGAAGAGGTATGGGGTAGGTTTAAAAATGTAGTGTTAGAGTGTTCAGCAGAAGTTTGTGGTTACAGGAAAGTGGGTGCAGGAGGGAAGAGGAGCGATTGGTGGAATGATGATGTAAAGAGAGTAGTAAGGGAGAAAAAGTTAGCATATGAGAAGTTTTTACAAAGTATTAGTGATGCAAGGAGGGAAGAGTATATGGAGAAAAAGAGAGAAGTTAAGAGAGTGGTGAAGCAATGTAAAAAGAGAGCAAATGAGAGAGTGGGTGAGATGTTATCAACAAATTTTGTTGAAAATAAGAAAAAGTTTTGGAGTGAGATTAACAAGTTAAGAAAGCCTAGAGAACAAATGGATTTGTCAGTTAAAAATAGGAGAGGAGAGTTATTAAATGGAGAGTTAGAGGTATTGGGAAGATGGAAGGAATATTTTGAGGAATTGTTAAATGTTGATGAAGATAGGGAAGCTGTGATTTCGTGTATAGGGCAAGGAGGAATAACATCTTGTAGGAGTGAGGAAGAGCCAGTTGTGAGTGTGGGGGAAGTTCGTGAGGCAGTAGGTAAAATGAAAGGGGGTAAGGCAGCCGGGATTGATGGGATAAAGATAGAAATGTTAAAAGCAGGTGGGGATATAGTTTTGGAGTGGTTGGTGCAATTATTTAATAAATGTATGGAAGAGGGTAAGGTACCTAGGGATTGGCAGAGAGCATGCATAGTTCCTTTGTATAAAGGCAAAGGGGATAAAAGAGAGTGCAAAAATTATAGGGGATAAGTCTGTTGAGTGTACCTGGTAAAGTGTATGGTAGAGTTATAATTGAAAGAATTAAGAGTAAGACGGAGAATAGGATAGCAGATGAACAAGGAGGCTTTAGGAAAGGTAGGGGGTGTGTGGACCAGGTGTTTACAGTGAAACATATAAGTGAACAGTATTTAGATAAGGCTAAAGAGGTCTTTGTGGCATTTATGGATTTGGAAAAGGCGTATGACAGGGTGGATAGGGGGGCAATGTGGCAGATGTTGCAAGTGTATGGTGTAGGAGGTAGGTTACTGAAAGCAGTGAAGAGTTTTTACGAGGATAGTGAGGCTCAAGTTAGAGTATGTAGGAAAGAGGGAAATTTTTTCCCAGTAAAAGTAGGCCTTAGACAAGGATGTGTGATGTCACCGTGGTTGTTTAATATATTTATAGATGGGGTTGTAAGAGAAGTAAATGCGAGGGTCTTGGCAAGAGGCGTGGAGTTAAAAGATAAAGAATCACACACAAAGTGGGAGTTGTCACAGCTGCTCTTTGCTGATGACACTGTGCTCTTGGGAGATTCTGAAGAGAAGTTGCAGAGATTGGTGGATGAATTTGGTAGGGTGTGCAAAAGAAGAAAATTAAAGGTGAATACAGGAAAGAGTAAGGTTATGAGGATAACAAAAAGATTAGGTGATGAAAGATTGAATATCAGATTGGAGGGAGAGAGTATGGAGGAGGTGAACGTATTCAGATATTTGGGAGTGGACGTGTCAGCGGATGGGTCTATGAAAGATGAGGTGAATCATAGAATTGATGAGGGAAAAAGAGTGAGTGGTGCACTTAGGAGTCTGTGGAGACAAAGAACTTTGTCCTTGGAGGCAAAGAGGGGAATGTATGAGAGTATAGTTTTACCAACGCTCTTATATGGGTGTGAAGCGTGGGTGATGAATGTTGCAGCGAGGAGAAGGCTGGAGGCAGTGGAGATGTCATGTCTGAGGGCAATGTGTGGTGTGAATATAATGCAGAGAATTCGTAGTTTGGAAGTTAGGAGGAGGTGCGGGATTACCAAAACTGTTGTCCAGAGGGCTGAGGAAGGGTTGTTGAGGTGGTTCGGACATGTAGAGAGAATGGAGCGAAACAGAATGACTTCAAGAGTGTATCAGTCTGTAGTGGAAGGAAGGCGGGGTAGGGGTCGGCCTAGGAAGGGTTGGAGGGAGGGGGTAAAGGAGGTTTTGTGTGCGAGGGGCTTGGACTTCCAGCAGGCATGCGTGAGCGTGTTTGATAGGAGTGAATGGAGACAAATGGTTTTTAATACTTGACGTGCTGTTGGAGTGTGAGCAAAGTAACATTTATGAAGGGATTCAGGGAAACCGGCAGGCCGGACTTGAGTCCTGGAGATGGGAAGTACAGTGCCTGCACTCTGAAGGAGGGGTGTTAATGTTGCAGTTTAAAAACTGTAGTGTAAAGCACCCTTCTGGCAAGACAGTGATGGAGTGAATGATGGTGAAAGTTTTTCTTTTTCGGGCCACCCTGCCTTGGTGGGAATCGGCCAGTGTGATAATAATAAAAAATAAAAATTCTTGTTCTTGTTTATTCCTCTTATCTCAATGGGGAAGTGGAACAGAATTCTTCCTCCGTAAGCCATGCGTGTTGTAAGAGGTGACTAAAATGCCGGGAGCAAGGGGCTGGTAACCCCTTCTCCTGTATATATTACTAAATTTAAAAGGAGAAACTTTCATTTTTCCTTTTGGGCCACCCTGCCTCGGTGGGATACAGCCGACGAGTTGAAAGAAAGAAAGACATGTATATGTAGCGTGACCTAAGTGTAAGTAGAAGTAGCAAGACATACCTGAAATCTTGCATGTTTATGAGACAGAAAAAAGGACACCAGCAATCCTACCATCACGTAAAACAATTACAGGCATTCGTTTTACACTCACTTGGCAGGACAGTAGTACCTCCCTGGGTGGTTGCTGTCTACCAACCTACTACCTAGGTATAGAATTTATATTTTATCCAATTTTGTCTGATTACAAAATTTTCTCAATCCTCAATGGCAGCAATATAAGGCTATCTTTTTATATATTACACCACTTGCATATAATACAATACAGTTATATGAAGCATGTGTTCTGGAAAAATAGCAAGTACTAAACAGTGTTGGATTAAAAGTCAAACTGCAGACAAATTGGGTAAAACAAGAGTGCTGCTGGATGCAACTCTACCCAACCCATGTGACCACATCTGTAACTACAGTACTACCTTATTCCACTAGCTCCACTACACAAGGTTTCCATCGTTATGTCTCTTATTAGACTGATAAAACCTGTGGTGGGCATGATATCTCTCTCAATAAAGATACCAAGTGTTGCTCATGTCTTTCTTATTCATCAGCTAGTCATATATCTGGATATACACCCAGATTGGAGCCTGAGCTGCCAAGACATCTGAGCTAAGAAAAAACATGTGACCTAAATCTTTGGTCCATCAAGATCTACAGAATAAGGAATACGATCACAACAGAAAATACTCCAAGAAATAGACAAAGTACAAAAGGAGTCTCTGAACCAGAAGATTATTTTCATAAAAAAAGCAATAAACCTATACAAGTTATAAAACAGTGTTCAATGGAGGAACCTGAATAAGAGGTCATAAATGGAACACGCATAACCAACCAGGCCACCAATATTAAGATTTGTAATTACACTCATGGGGAGAGTGCTAAACCCACTGGGATCATACAGCCCTTGAGGGACAGGCATTCAGGTGTGATCCAAGAAAGAGGAAGTACAGAACAAATTCCTCAGACCAAGAGTTCATCACTAGCATCAAGAAACCTCCTTTGAGGAGGGAGACAAATATTACGAAAAACGGCAAATAAAGATTAACAGAGCATTGGAAAGAGCTAAACAGTAAGACAGCAGAAACTGACTCCAGAAGTAAATTTAGAGGAGCCAGAGTTCTATAGCACATCACTCCCATGCAAACCCCTTAAGAGAAGTTGCTTGATAGTGGTGAGGGACTCTTCATTTAAGGAATTGGAACTGTGCTCCAATTCTTTGAATCAAGCCGCCTGAATGCCTTCCCTTTTACCCCAGGTGCTGTATGAGACCTACAGGTTTAGCACTCCCCCCATTAACATAAGAATCCCTCACAAACTCAAATAGGTAACTACATCACTTTAAAATTTTGTAGTAAATTAGATTTAAAATACAAAAGCACATTAGTTGTAAACTGTAATACAATAAGAGTTAAAAAAAAAAATAAATTATAAGACTATTACCATACAACAACACTGAATACATTCTTTAACATGTAATGAATATGAATAACAAAATCTAGAATGAAGTCATCAACTTATCTCAATCAATCAAGCTCATTACTGCTTACCAGGAAATTCTGCTAAATTGAATTTCAACTTTTACAATATCAAAATACTAAATACTATAAATTCCTATTCTCACCTTTTTGCCATCTTCAATCCACAGCAATGTTGGGTAACCCTTCACTTCATACTCATGGCAAATATCCCGAAATTGAGTGCAATCTAGTTTTCCAATTGTAACCGACTTGTCATGTTCAAAAGACTTCGCCAGGGATTCCCAAGTTGGAGCAAGTCTCTTGATAGGGGAAAAAAAAGAAAGTTAAATATACAAATCACAATTAAAAACACACTATACAGATTCACTAAATTATTTAACCCTTTCAGGGTCCGTCCCGTAGATCTATGGCTTTATGTTCAGGGTCCAAACCGTAGATCTATGCCAAAATTCTAGCGGCGTCAAATTTAGTACAAAAACGCTGGTAGGCCTACATGTGAGCGAACGGGTCTGCGTGGTGTGTGCGCTGCAAATAAAAATTCTAAGCGCCCGCATAGCATTGTGGGAATGCCGGCTCAGTTACCTTTGTTTACCATTCCTCGATGCAAGGCAGCTCTCACTCCAAGGAAAATTGGGACTCTCCTCTTCCTATCTGATAGTTCTGACTCTGATGGAAGTGGAAATGAAGACGAATTCTTTAGCTTTGATCAGTTAGTGACCGAAAGGAATGACCAGGATATCGATAATAGTGCAGAAAACCCTGACGATCCTCAACCTTCTACCTCTGGTGGGGGCACTCCTCAGTCACGGTCAGTTGTACCTCATCGCAAGGGAAAACTATTATTTTCGTGTGGCCAGGCCTCTGACTTCAGTAATGATGATGATAGTGACGTGGATTGTGATTTTATTGCTCTTGACGATCATTTGAGTAGTGATAGTGAGGAAACATATTCACCAGTGAAGCGTCGGTTTATACACCGCTGCATGCGCTCGGGTCGTGTTCCCTATGCAGTGCCCAGGGAACAGAGTACATCCCGTGGCCCTACACCAGGAATAGACAGTGAAAGTGAGGATGATGTGGCTACACTTGGCATGGATAGACCACAGGCATCAGTAGGTGGTGGTAGTGGTGATGGTAGTGCCATGGCCATGCATGACTCACCAGCCCAGGCTGGGACCCACGCTGCTGACTCCTCAGTTCAAGGACAAAGTGGAGCATCAGCCACCAGCCCACCACAACCACAACTACCAGCACAACCAGCCTATGATGTCCAGTAACCACCAGCAAACTGTATCTGGGATTGGCAGCAAAATCCCAATTTTGTTCCCAAGCCCCACTACTTTGATGACTCTCAAAGTGGAATTCTACCTACTTGTCCCCTTGGAACCACTGCCAATGAACTGGAATTTTTTGAATTATTCTTTGACCAGCCCTTGATGGAAACTATTGTCAGGGAAAGTAACAAGTATTTTGAGTACACCATGGCAAATACGATGATATCACCACAGTCAAGACTACACCGGTGGAAAGAGACGACTGTTGCAGAAGTGTATTTGCTTTTTGCAACAATAATGCTTATGCCTCATGTCTATAAGCATAATATAAAATCATACTGGTCCACAGATCGGCTAATTTGTACCCCGGTCTTCAGTGAAATCATCCCAGTGAACAGGTTTATCTTACTGTTACGTATGTTGCACTTCTCTGACAAAACCAGGCCTGACAGAAGTGACAGGTTATACAAGATTAGAAATGTTTTTATGTATCTGAGAGAAAAGTTCACCATGTACTTTTATCCATTCAAGAATCTCGTACTTGACGAATCTTTGATTTTGTTCAAAGGTAGGATGTCATTCAAACAGTGACTGTGACAGTGGCCTGGTATTGGATATTGTTGTATACACGGGAAGTAAACATTGAAAGATACCAGGATGTTATTGAGTATCTCAGGTGATGTAGTGAGAAGCACGATGGCACCTTATCTTGGTAAGGGGCATACATTATATACCGATAACTGGTACACAAGCCCTTTACTAAGTGATTTCTTGTGACTGAACAAGACAGACGTGTGTGGCACAGTGCATTCTAATCGTAAATATATGCCCAGGTTCAACGCAGGTGCTCGTGGTGATGAGGTGCAGGTGTTTACTGCCAATGACATCATGGCATTATGGTGGCATAACAAACGAGATGTCACATTGTTGACAACCATTCACCGTAACGAAATGCAAGACGGTGGCAAAGTTGATAGAATGACTAATGAACATATTCGAAAACCAGTAACAGTGATTGATTATACACAAAATATGCCCTTGGTTGACAAATGTGACATGCAGATTGGCTTTGTTGATTTGTGTCCGTAAGAGTTACAAGTGGTACATGAAACTTTTTTTCCATCTCATGGACATTTCAATGCTCAATGCATATAATATGTACCAAGTGAAGACTGGCAACAGACCACCGTATGGTGAATTTTGTTTGTCTGTTGTCAGACAGCTCATAATGAAGTATACCAGGTAACAACACCTACTATACAACAAGATCCTCGAACACCTCAGGATATACCCAAGCGTTTGAGGAGGGAAGGTGATCATTTCATAATACAGCTTCCTGCAACTAAGAAGAAATTTGCCCAGAAGAGATGCATTGTCTGTGCACAAACAAAACGACGGCAACAAAGACGCAAACACACTCAGTTTATGTGTGAGGACTGTAAGGTACCTCTGTGCATGGTGCCTTATTTCAAGGAGTTCCACAAGCTCCAGCAGTTCTAAAAACATGTCCAGTGATTGTAAATATGTAAATATATGATAGGACATTAGTATTATACAAGATTTGTGCATGTTTATTGTAATAAAGTTGGTAGAATTACCGACAATATGTAAAGTAAAAGGACACAAGTGCAACTAATGTGACATTTATTGTGGCAACGTTTCGCTCTCCAGGAGCTTTATCAAGCTTGATAAAGCTCCTGGAGAGCAAAACGTTGCCACAATAAATGTCACATTAGTTGCACTTGTGTCCTTTTACTTTACATGTTTATTGTAATAAACAAGTGGTAAACAATATGATAATAACTTGAGTGCGGTTATTGTGTTCAATACAGTGAGTTTATATATATACATTATATATAGTATTGGTCTCTCAGGCCTCAAATGTTAGTAGAAAAAGAAAAAAATTAGTATAGAAAAAACTATAAAAAACGTAAAATAAAGTAATGTGCGTATGTGGAAATCGTCGATGTTGCCGCCACCCGGTCATTTTGGGTCAACTTCTCGGCACTGTATCTCTGTAAGTACTGACGGAATTACGCTCTCGCAAAGTTAGCAACCTCGGCAGTATTTACAAATTGGTGATTTCACCCACTTTGAGCCCTATTTTCGGCTAATTCCAATGTTCCAGTTGACCAAACTCATAGCTATTTCTTTAGAACTACATTTTTTCTATCAACTGAGTACAAGAAACTGCCCATTTACTTATTTCAACTACTCAATAACGTGGTCAGAAATTTGCAATTTGGCCAATTTCATGAAAATTAAAAAATGACAATTTCAAATTAGGGTCCAGAATGAACAATGGAGACATTATTGGCTCTAAAATAACATTTTCTTTGTTCATCAGTCACGTCTCCAGGCCCCTCTGATATTACTTTTGCTTTCTATTTTGAATTTTTATTCAAACAAAAAATAGATTTACTGTTATGCAGACTACTGCAATATTGTAATAATTGTATAAATAATGTCACCCCATTCATGACAACATATTAGAATGGCTACTTGGACAATTATTGGAAAATGACATCATTTGTTTACTTTTGAACATAGGCAAAAATCAAACATTTCCCCTACTTTGAGCTCCATTTCCAGGTTCTTTTCATAGTAAAACCAATCAAAATCACCTCTATTTCTATAATATGTTTTCCATTCTATCAAAAGAGACCAAGAAAACAAGAATATAACCACAAATATCATACAAAAATAGACCACAAAGTCGGCATTTTAATTAAAAAAACGGTCGGAGTTTTTTTTTTCTCATTATGCACTGCGTGCTGCAGGATTTTTTTTATATGGTGCACACTGACCACACAGACCCATTCTCTTACATGTGGGCCTACCAGCTTTCTCCTGCTTGATTTGAAGCCGCTACAATTTATGAGTACGTATATATACATCAAACACGGTGGCTCGTAAGATGTACATATACGACCGAAACAGTCAAAGGGTTAATTCACCAGCCGTCTCCAACAGAGGCAGGGTGACTAAAACAAGAAACACTAAAGTTTTTCTTTTTACATTTAGTAATTTTCTCCATGGGGAAGTGGAACCGAATTCCTCCATAAGATAAGATAAGATAAGATAAGATTTCGTTCGGATTTTTAACCCCGGAGGGTTAGCCACCCAGGATAACCCAAGAAAGTCAGTGCGTCATCGAGGACTGTCTAACTTATTTCCATTGGGGTCCTTAATCTTGTCCCCCAGGATGCGACCCACACCAGTCGACTAACGCCCAGGTACCTATTTGCTGCTAGGTGAACAGGACAATAGGTGTAAGGAAACGTGTCGGAATTTCCACCCGCCGGGAATCGAACCCGGGCCCTCCGTGTGTGAAGCGGGAGTTTTAGCCACCAGACCACCGGGCCACAATGCGTGTTGTAAGAGGAAACTAAAATGCCAGGAGCAAGGGGTTAGAAGAGTTAGTAATTTATACAAAAGGGGTTACTAGCCCCTTGCTCCTGGCATTCTAGTCACCTCTTACAACATACATGGCTTATGGAGGAAGGATTCTTTTCCATATCAACAAGAAAAGGATGTGTATACTTGTAAGCAGCCTCGACCTGTACATCTGTTTATCAAACTTCAGAGACAGTAAAGAGAGAGAAATGAAATTTAATGGAACAAAGTTTCACCCATACAATGGGTTAATCAATTCACAGCTAAACCTGGTAAGGGAGGGCAAGCATATAAATAATAATCAGGTGAAGAGGAAATGAGACGTGAGCAAGATCACATTGATTCCTCAACACCACAGAGGTGTTCTGGCAAGATGCTTAGCAAAATTGCTATAACTGTTGTTCTGGTTGAAGTCGTTTGAAATTCTAAGATGATTCTTCTTCTCTTGGTAATGATTTCCTAAGTAGTTGTGGGAATTACAGCAGTGTAACATACAGGGTCTGTACAGGTTGTAAAATCTGCAGGCTTCCTGGAGTTTTGAAATTCATTGCTTCATATCTTGATGTCTTAAATACATAATTTCATCACAGTTGTTACATGGTATGGTGCATTGTACTGTATATCCTTGCGGTAACTGAGTCATGCTGGCGGTGTTTCTCTGGTTGTGTTCTTGATGGCAGTAAAGGCTGTGAGCACTATGATAGCTTTAGCAATGGAGATCTTTTAGACGTGTTTAGAATTGTGCATATCTTTTCAGTGGCATCTGGAATGGTCACATCTACTTGATCAAACAAGACAACACAAAAATACACAAACATATTCACACACACTCACTCTCACACACACACACACACACACACCTAGTAGCAATCAGTGAAGAGGCAGGGCCAGGAGCTGAGTCTCAACCCCTGCAACCACAATTAGGTGAGTACACACACACACACACACACACTCTCTCGCTCTCCCTCTCTCTCGCTCTCCCTCCCTCTCGCTCTCCCTCTCTCTCGCTCTCCCTCTCCCTCTCCCTCTCTCTCGCTCTCCCTCTCTCTCTCTCCCTCTCGCTCTCCCTCTCTCTCTCTCCCTCTCCCTCTCCCTCTCCCTCTCCCTCTCTCTCGCTCTCCCTCTCTCTCGCTCTCACTCTCGCTCTCGCTCTCCCTCTCTCTCCCTCTCCCTCTCTCTCGCTCTCCCTCTCCCTCTCTCTCGCTCTCCCTCTCCCTCTCCCTCGCTCTCCCTCTCCCTCGCTCTCCCTCTCCCTCGCTCTCCCTCTCCCTCGCTCTCCCTCTCCCTCGCTCTCCCTCACTCTCGCTCTTCCTCTCCCTTGCTCTCCCTCTACCCCCCCCCCTCTCCCTCTCCCTCGCTCGCTCTCCCTCAATCTCCCTCTCCCTCCTTCTCCCTCGCTCTCCCTCCCTCTCACTCTCCCTCCCTCTTGCTCTCCTTCACTCTCGCTCTCCCTCACTCTTGCTCTCCCTCACTCTCGCTCTTCCTCACTCTCGCTCTCCCTCACTCTCCCTTACTCTCTCTCTTCCTCACTCTCACTCTCCCTCATTCTTACTCTCACTGTCTCATGGATGCCCAAAAATTACGGATAGTAGCAAACCCTATATACAAGTCGTTTTTCGCTTACATGCATTTTTTAACAAACCGGCTATATCCCACAGAGGCAGGGTGGCCTAAAAAGAAAAAGAAAAGTTTCTCTTTCTAAACTGAGTAATGTATACAGGAGAAGGGGTTACTAGCCCCATGCTCCTGGTATTTTAGTCACCTCTTATGATACACATGGCTTATGGAGGAAGAATTCTGTTCCACCTCCCCATAATTAAAAAATGTCTTGGCCTATTGTGAGTACTCACCGGCTTTTCTGTTCTTCATTGTTGCTGTGATGATATAATGATGTGACAATGATACAATGCCTGTGATAATGAGATGAATTGAGGTGATGATATAGGCATTGTGACACTGTGTTAGGTTATTGAGAAACAAGTCATGTACTGTAGTATATCCTCTCCTTACTTAGCTACGTACTCATTTACCGACGACTCAGACTTATGACTGGCTCTCTGACCAGTATGCATACCTAAATACAGTGGACCCCGCGTTACGTTAAATCTGCCATACGAAGCATTTTAACACAAAAATTTTGCCTTGTCTCACAATAAAAAACTCGCCTCACGTGATTAGTCCGGGACGTGTCCCACGTGTGGCCCCAGTGCCAGTGTTTACAAGCCAGCCAGTGCGGTTGCATCCATGCATACATTCGGTACATTTCACCTTATCCCGGTGTTTTTTGTGCTTGTAACTGCAAAATAAATCACCATGGGCCCCAAGAAAGCTTCTAGTGCCAACCCTGTGGTAAAAAGGATGAGAATTAGTATGGAAATTAAGAAAGATTCTGAAGGGTTTGGGGCTAACCCTGAGAAGCCTATGCCAGTTGTGCCTACTTCAAAGATTAAGGAAATGTGTGCAAAGTGGGTTGAAGTGCAAACTTTTATGGATGAAAATCACCCTAACACAGCTATTGCAAGCCGTGCTGGTGACTATTACAATGACAATGTTGTGCACATGTGCATCTCTTGGGTATCTTTATTGAGGAAACGTTTCGCCACACAGTGGCTTCATCAGTCCATACATAGGAGAAACTTGAAAAACAGGAGGAGAATGAGGTAATCAGTCCCTCAACCTTGAGTCGATGTGGTCAGTCCATCAATTCTATTCAAGATTGATGGACTGACCACATCGACTCAAGGTTGAGGGACTGATTACCTCATTCTCCTCCTGTTTTTCAAGTTTCTTCTATGTATGGACTGATGAAGCCACTGTGTAGCGAAACGTTTCCTCAATAAAGATACCCAAGAGTTGCACATGTGTCTAATTTATCAACGTGTCGGTTCTCTGAACCATTCATCTACGACAATGTTGTGCCCATTTTAGGCAAATCTTAAAGGAACGGGAGGTACACACCTCTATGAACAGATTTGTTGTGCGACAGAGGTCCAGTGACTCTCAAGCTGGTCCTAGTGGCATTAAAAGAAGAAGGGAAGTAACCCTGGAAAAGGACTTGATACCTCAAGTCCTAATGGAAAGGGGATTCCCCTTCTAAACAATAACTTCCACACTCTCCCTTCCTCCCATCCCATTAATCATCACCAGAGCTTCAATAAAGGTAAGTGTCATGTATTCTATTCGTAGTAGAGTATTAATTGTGCATGTCTTCTTAAGTTTGTGTGTATTAAAATTAATATTTCATGTGGTAAAAACATTTTTTTTAAGACTTTGGGGTGTCTTGCACGGATTAATTTGATTTCCATTAATTTCCATTATGGGGAAAATTAATTAGCCTTGCAATAATTTCAGCTCACGATGAGCTCTCAGGAACGGATTAATATCGTAAGGCGGGGGTTCACTGTAATGTATATTAGAGCTGATTTCCTCTATTCTGTTTGTTACAATATATAGTGCACTACTGAATATACATTTAAAAATATACTAAAAGTGTTATATATGGTGCAAATGTGACATTAAAACAATATCAAAGACAGTTGACACAAACCCACTACCATTATAGTATGCTCCTTGCACAGCGAAAAATTTGTTTACCAATGTGGTCTTAGGAACAGAACTCCGTCGTTAAGTAAGGAGAGGCTGTGCTGAGCATGATGGAGTGCGAAGGTTTTGCCATGTTACTCAGAATGGTGTGCAATTTGAAACTCATGAATTGTTTATTTACAGAATTTTCCATTTAACCCTTTCAGACCCCTAATCTGAAATTTGTCCACAGGATCCAAGAATATTCAAAAAAATTTTTGTTATTTTTCTTATGAAATGGTAGAGAATCTTTTTCTGAAGGCCATAAAGCAAAGAGTACAAAATTTGATGGAAATTTGACAAAATTACACTCACAACGAATTTTGCTTTGTCAGCAATATTTACCCATCGGTGATATTGCCTACTTCGACTCCCATTTTAAGCCAATTACATTATTCCAGTTGACCAAATTCTAAGCACAAGAAATCACCCAATCAACTATTTCAACTACCCAATAAAGTGATTGGAAATTGGTAATCTGACCAATTTCACACAAAGTTTAAAATATTCCAATTTCAAAATAGGCTCCAGAATAAGCAATACTGGCATTCCTGGCACTAAAATAACATTTCCTCTGTTTATTAGTTACATTTCCAGGCTTTACAAATGAATTCCATTTAGATTTTTAATTCACATAATGAATTTTTATTCACACCAAAAAATAGAAGATTTAGTGTCATGCCTCTCCTCACTTAACCCCTTCCGGGTCCAAGGCCAAAATGTGAAGTGGTGCACCAGTGTCCAAGAATTTAAAAAAAAAAAATTAGTTATTTTTTCTTATGAAATGCTTGAGAATCTTTTTGTGAAGGTAATAAAACAAAAGGTACAAAATTTGATGGAAAATTTACGAAATTATGCTCTCACGAATTTTGATGTGTCAGCGATATTAATGAATCGGCCATTTTGCTGACTCTGACTCCCATTTTAGGCCAATTACATTATTCCAGTCAACCAAATTCTTAGCTACTTCACTAGTATTACTTCTATTCTATCGATTGAGCACAAGAAATCGCCAAGTCAACTGTTTCAACTACAAAATAAAGTGATCGGAAGTTGGTAATTTGGCCAATTTAACACAAAGTTCAAAATATTCCAATTTCAAAATAGGGTCCAGAATAAACGATGTAGGTATTCCTGGCACTAAACTAACATTTCCTCTGTTCATTAGTTATGTTTTGAGGCTTTACAAATAGATTTCATTTTGATTTTTTATTCACATAATGAAGATTTACTGTTATGCAATATTGTAATAATTGTATAAATATCATCACCACATTTGTGAATGTATATTAGACCCACGAGCTGGCGTGTATTAGACGTGTGAGGTCGTTTGTTTACTCTTGAACATCAGCAAAAATTTAACATTTCTGCTACTTTGAGCTCAGTTTCAAGCCATTTCCAGTGCTAAAACCAATCAAAATCATCTCTATTTCTGTAATATGTCTTCCATTCTATCAAATGAGACCAAGAAATCGCAAATACAACTATAAAAAACATACGAAAAAACACTGCAAAGTCGCTGTTTTAATCGAAAATCATGGTCTCAGTTTTTTTCTCATATTATACACAGTGTGCTGCAGGATTTGTTTTATGTGGTGCACACATACCACATAGATGTATTCTCTCATATCTAGGCCCAAATGTACCACTCACAGTTTATCAGAGTGAGCTGAGCTCATGACGTAGATCTACGGTTCGGACCCTGAACGTAAAGCCGTAGATCTACGGGACGGACCCTGAAAGGGTTAAGAGGGTGACGAACCAAATTTTTTTTTTTTGTCCAATTTCAATGGAAGTTTTACTGTGAATTAAGCAGTATTTGAAACCTAGACACTGTTTTTAGTGCCTTTTTCCTTACAGTTAGATAGAAAAAAATAAATAGTGCCCTATTCTATAGGGCTTTAAACTCTCTGCCCACTACAAAATTGGTAAGACATAAAATGTTCTAGTTGACATCAGATGAAAGATAATGAGTTAGGTAATCATATTACACAGACATTTGAGCGAAATGTCAATAAACTGCATTATACAAAATGTTGAAATATTCTTCTTCTTTCTTTCAACAAACCAGCCATATCCCACCAAGGCAGAGTGGCCCAAAAAGAAAAACAAAAGCTTCTCTTTTTAAATTTAGTAATTTGTACAGGAGAAGAAGTTACTAGCCCCTTGCTCCCGGCATTTTAGTTGCCTCCTACAACACACATGGCTTATGGAGGAAGAATTCTGTTTCACTTCCCCATGGAGATACGAGGAAATAAACAAGAATAAGAACTAGAAAGAAAATTGAAGAAAACCCAGAGGGGTGTGTATATATATGCTTGTGCACATACGTGTAGTGTGACCTAAGTGTAAGTAGAAGTAGCAAGACGTATCTGAAATCTTGCATGTTCATGAGACAGAAAAAAGGGCACCAGCAATCCTACCATACAGGCTTTCGTTTTACACTCACTTGGCAGGACGGTAGTACCTCCCTGGGTGGTTGCTGTCTACGAACCTACTACCTGCAATGTTGAAATGTGTTTTTTTTTTTTTAAGGACTTTTTTGGGAAAAAAAATTCAATAAAAACAAAACAGTAAAATATATTGCAAACCACCTATGTAATTCAATAGAACCATCATTCCTCAATAATGTGTTAAAAAAATCATGATGCTCCTATAAATACTGTTTCCATGAGAGGGAAAATAATGTCTAACTTATTCCTGAGTTATACATAATTATGTTTTATGTAAAGCTCTACAGTTATGGCCTGCCAAATCTGCTCATGTTGCACCCCTCCATCCTTGTTGACAGCCTGCAGGCTACTGAGTTACAATCTCTCTGCACTCTTCACTTCAGTCCTCGCAGAAGTTGCCATGTAAAGTATTTAGACTGAAACAATCAAAAATTTAAATTTTTGGAGTAAAAAAAAAAATACTAATTGCCAACATGTCCTCTTGCTGACAGCAAGAATAAAAAAAATTACATTTTTGGAAAAACATACCTTAAAGTATGATAGAAACAAGCTGATTCCATCCAGAATTATGCACTATTTTTTGGTAAGAAAACACTGTTTTCCATAATTTCTTAATTTCATTTTTTATTCGCTCCAAAAAGGTGCATTGCAGGTAGTAGGTTGGTAGACAGCAACCACCCAGGGAGATACTACCATCCTGCCAAGTGAGTGTAAAACGAAAGCCTGTAATTGTTTTACATGATGGTAGTATTGCTGGTGTCCATTTTTCTGTCTCATAAACATGCAAGGTTTCAGGTACGTCTTGCTACTTCTACTTACACTTAGGTCACATTACACGTACATGTACAAGCATATACAGGTACCATCCGACTTACGACCAAGTTCAGTTCCGAGAAACTGGTCATAAGTCGAAATGGATGCAAGTCGAACTTTACTACTGAATCTCAACATCACATTTTTGTAATGACTTTATTTTATTGTTTTATTTTGGTATTTCATGTTTTATGCTGTTAGTACTGTATTTTATACTGTAAGGTTTAGGATAAACACTGTGTACAACATAAATAGTTGTTTATTTCCCAGAAATTTGGCATAAAAAACACGGTCCTAAGTCGAGTGGTCATATGTCAAGCAGGTCGTAAGTTGGATGGTAGGTGTATACATGTATACACACCCCACTGTGTTTTCTTCTATTTTCTTTCTAGTTCTCATTCTTGTTTATTTCCTCTTATCTCCATGGGGAAGTGGAACAGAATTCTTCCACCGTAAGCCATGCGTGTTGTAAGAGGCGACTAAAATGCCGGAAGCAAGGGCCTAGTAACCCCTTCTCCTGTATAAATTACTAAATTTAAAAAGAAGAACTTTCGTTTTTCCTTTTGGGCCACCCCACCTCAGTGGGATACGGCTGGTGCGTTGCCCCTTTAACAATGGAGTTCTGTTCCTAAGACCACATTGTTAAACAAATTCATTGCTAAGCGAGGAGCATACTATAATGGCAGTGGGTTTGTGTCAACCATCTTTGATACTGTTTTAATGTCACCTTTGTACCATTTCCGTATAACTTTTCTGATATTTTCTTCTTCTTTTTAGTAATCTGTACAGGAAAAGGGGTTACTAGCCCATTGTTCCTGGCATTTTAGTTGACTTTTACAAAACACATTGCTTACAGAGGAAAGATTCTTATTCTACTTCCACATGGATATAAAAGGAAAAATAATAAGAACAAGAACTATTAAGATAAAATCAAAGAAAACTCAGATGAGTGTGTATAAATAAACGTGTACATGTATGTGTAGTGTGACATAAGTGTAAATAACAAAAAAAGGCACAATACCTAAGTGTAAGTAGAAGTAGGAAGACGTACCTGTAATCTTGCATATTTGTGAGACAGACAAAAGACACCAGCAATCCTACCATCATATAAAACAATTACAGGCTCTTGTTTTACACTCACTTGGCATGACGGTAGTACCTTCCTGGGTGGTTGCTGTCTACCAACCTACCTATTGGGTCACTCTGCCTCGTGACAGCCAACT
Source organism: Cherax quadricarinatus (assembly GCF_038502225.1). Classification (NCBI taxonomy): domain Eukaryota; kingdom Metazoa; phylum Arthropoda; class Malacostraca; order Decapoda; family Parastacidae; genus Cherax; species Cherax quadricarinatus. Next base: position 15,218,113 of record NC_091356.1, on the reverse strand, counting down.
TGTAAAAAAAAAGATATATTTTTAAATGCTTATACAGTAGTGTACTGTATACTGAAATAAACAGAATAGAGGAAATCAGCTCTAACATACATTATTTAGGTATAAATACTGGTCAGAGAGCCCATCATAAGTTCAAGGCATTGGTAAACAAGTACATCACTAAGTGTATTGGACCCATGACGTCATTTGTTTACTCTTGAACACTGGCAAAAATCAAACATTCCCTCTACTCTGAGCTCAGTTTCAAGCCATTTTCAGTACTAAAACCAATCAAAATCATTTCTATTTCTGTATATATACACACACATCCTCCATGGGAAGTGAAAAAGAATCCTTCATCCATAAGCCATGGATGTCATAAGATTAGACAACTATAATGCTGGGAACAAGGGGCTAATTACTACTCCTCTATAAATTACTTAACCACCCTGCCTCTATCTTTGGGTGTGTACAATGATATTTTGATCTGACACGCATCACAACTTAAAACATTTCATATGTAATCCACCCACCATGCTTCACCCTCTACCCACACAAGTATAAAATGCTGAATTTGCATTACTTCCCCTTTATCATATTCACACAAAAGTGTTAAACCTAATGGGTCATTCAGTGCTGCTGCTCCCATGAAATACTGGAAGCACTAGCAATAAATAGTATCTTGTAAAGTAAAAGGACACAAGTGCAACTTTACATATTGTCGGTAATTCTACCAACTTTATTACAAATACTATCTTCACTTGAACTAATATAGCATGCATACCAGTGAACAAGGAAGGTTTCTCACCTGACAGTGTCCACACCAAGGTGCATAAAACTTAATGAAGTGTTTGCCATTTGGAACCATAGTCTTAAACGTGGCATCAGTGTGCTCGACCAAGCCAGTAAGTGCCTCTGGAACTGATTCATGCTCACCATCCTAAAAACAATACACAATTAAAATTGTCACCCAATTTATACAACTACACACTTTTTTATTTTGAAACAAAATACATATAATAATAACTAAATGCATTTTTGCTGTACAACAGAATTTAATAAACAGTAGAATCTTGTACATCATGTGGGTTGTGTTACTAAAACATGTACCTTACACGAAATAAAGACATAAGGGCCGAAGACCACACAGAAAAAATATTGTTACATTCGACACTTTGAGAACCAAACAAATTTTTTGAAATTTTGTAATTTTTTTTTTTTTTCAACAAGTCGGCTGTCTCCCACCGAGGCAGGGTGATTTATCCCCCCTCCCAAAAAAAAACAACTAATACTTCGCATTGTAGCTGCCATTGGCCTTAATGAGATTTATGCAGTACAGTAATAAAATATTGTACTGCACTGAACCTGTAGCTAAAAAAGTTACATAAACCCATTTGATCCTATTTTTATTATTATTTTATTATTACCACACTGGCCGATTCCCACCAAGGCAGGGTGGCCCGAAAAAGAAAAACTTTCACCATCATTCACTCCATCACTGTCTTGCCAGAAGGGTGCTTTACACTACAGTTTTTAAACTGCAACATTAACACCCCTCCTTCAGAGTGCAGGCACTGTACTTCCCATCTCCAGGACTCAAGTCCGGCCTGCCGGTTTCCCTGAATCCCTTCATAAATGTTACTTTGCTCACACTCCAACAGCATGTCAAGTATTAAAAACCATTTGTCTCCATTCACTCCTATCAAACACGCTCACGCATGCCTGCTGGAAGTCCAAGCCCCTCGCACACAAAACCTCCTTTACCCCCTCCCTCCAACCTTTCCTAGGCCGACCCCTACCCCGCCTTCCTTCCACTACAGACTGATACACTCTTGAAGTCACTCTGTTTCGCTCCATTCTCTCTACATGTCCAAACCACCTCAACAACCCTTCCTCAGCCCTCTGGACAACAATTTTGGTAATCCCGCACCTCCTCCTAACTTCCAAACTATGAATTCCCTGCATTATATTCACACCACACATTGCCCTCAGACATGACATCTCCACTGCCTCCAGCCTTCTCCTTGCTGCAACATTCATCACCCATGTTTCACACCCATATAAGAGCGTTGATAAAACTATACTCTCATACATTCCCCTCTTTGCCTCCAAGGATAAAGTTCTTTGCCCCCACAGACTCCTAAGTGCACCACTCACCCTTTTCCCCTCATCAATTCTATGATTCACCTCATCTTTCATAGACCCATCCGCTGACACGTCCACTCCCAAATATCTGAATACATTCACCTCCTCCATACTCTCTCCCTCCAATCTGATATCCAATCTTTCATCACCTAATCTTTTTGTTATCCTCATTACCTTACTCTTTCCTGTATTCACTTTTAATTTTCTTCTTTTGCACACCCTACTAAATTCATCCACCAATCTCTGCAACTTCTCTTCAGAATCTCCCAAGAGCACAGTGTCATCAGCAAAGAGCAACTGTGACAACTCCCACTTTATGTGTGATTCTTTATCTTTTAACTCCACGCCTCTTGCCAAGTCCCTCGCATTTACTTCTCTTACAACCCCATCTATAAATATATTAAACAACCACGGTGACATCACACATCCTTGTCTAAGGCCTACTTTTACTGGGAAAATAATTTCCATCTTTCCTACATACTCTAACTTGAGCCTCACTATCCTCGTAAAAACTCTTCACTGCTTTCAGTAACCTACCTCCTACACCATACACCTGCAACATCTGCCACATTGCCCCCCTATCCACCCTGTCATATGCCTTTTCCAAATCCATAAATGCCACAAAGACCTCTTTAGCCTTATCTAAATACTGTTCACTTATATGTTTCACTGTAAACACCTGGTCCACACACCCCCTACCTTTCCTAAAGCCTCCTTGTTCATCTGCTATCCTATTCTCCGTCTTACTCTTAATTCTTTCAATAATAACTCTACCATACACTTTACCAGGTATACTCAACAGACTTATCCCCCTATAATTTTTGCACTCTCTTTTGTCCCCTTTGCCTTTATACAAAGGAACTATGCATGCTCTCTGCCAATCCCTAGGTACCTTACCCTTTTCCATACATTTATTAAATAATTGCACCAACCACTCCAAAACTATATCCCCACCTGCTTTTAACATTTCTATCTTTATCCCATCAATCCTGGCTGCCTTACCCCCTTTCATTTTTACCTACTGCCTCACGAACTTTCCCCACACTCACAACTGGCTCTTCCTCACTCCTACAAGATGTTAATCCTCCTTGCCCTATACACGAAATCACAGCTTCCCTATCTTCATCAACATTTAACAATTCCTCAAAATATTCCCTCCATCTTCCCAATACCTCTAACTCTCCATTTAATAACTCTCCTCTCCTATTTTTAACTGACAAATCCATTTGTTCTCTAGGCTTCCTTAACTTGTTTATCTCACTCCAAAACTTTTTCTTATTTTCAACAAAATTTGTTGATAACATCTCACCCACTCTCTCATTTGCTCTCTTTTTACATTGCTTCACCACTCTCTTAACCTCTCTCTTTTTCTCCATATACTCTTCCCTCCTTGCATCACTTCTACTTTGTAAAAATTTCTCATATGCTAACTTTTTCTCCTTTACTATTCTCTTTACATCATCATTCCACCAATCGCTCCTCTTCCCTCCCGCACCCACTTTCCTGTAACCACAAACTTCTGCTGAACACTCTAACACTACATTTTTAAACCTACCCCATACCTCTTCGATCCCATTGCCTATGCTCTCATTAGCCCATCTATCCTCCAATAGCTGTTTATATCTTGCCCTAACTGCCTCCTCTTTTAGTTTATAAACCTTCACCTCTCTCTTCCCTGATGCTACTATTCTCCTTGTATCCCATCTACCTTTTACTCTCAGTGTAGCTACAACTAGAAAGTGATCTGATATATCTGTGGCCCCTCTATAAACATGTACATCCTGAAGTCTACTCAACAGTCTTTTATCTACCAATACATAATCCAACAAACTACTGTCATTTCGCCCTACATCATATCTTGTATACTTATTTATCCTCTTTTTCTTAAAATATGTATTACCTATAACTAAACCCCTTTCTATACAAAGTTCAATCAAAGGGCTCCCATTATCATTTACACCTGGCACCCCAAACTTACCTACCACACCCTCTCTAAAAGTTTCTCCTACTTTAGCATTCAGGTCCCCTACCACAATTACTCTCTCACTTGGTTCAAAGGCTCCTATACATTCACTTAACATCTCCCAAAATCTCTCTCTCTCCTCTACATTCCTCTCTTCTCCAGGTGCATACACGCTTATTATGACCCGCTTTTCGCATCCAGCCTTTACTTTAATCCACATAATTCTTGAATTTACACATTTGATCCTACTGTATCTTAAACTCTGGTTGCTGGTGCTTGTTAATTTTAAGATATGTGGAGAGGACTGATGTGATCCTACTAGGCTAATTGGATGTAGTGAGGTCTATAATAATACTCATGCAGCTAAAACAGTTAAGAAAACTAACTTTCCCTTGCCTTAAATTCTTGTTGTTGGCGCTTGTTGACATATGTGTTGTCGATAAGAGGAATAAACAAACTACTAACAATTCACTGAAGCTTGGGTAAAATAAATAATAGGTTGGACAAATATATGAATGAGGAGGGTTAGATACGAGAAGGACCTACCTAGGGAGAAACCTTCTGAGCTGTAGTGCTCCCCTATTCTATTTGTATATAACATATAACATGCATGTGTATGTTAGATAGGAGTGAATGGGGACAAGTGGTTTTTGGGACTGACAAGATGTTGGAGTGTGAGCAGAGTACAGTAGGGCCCCGCTTTATGGCGTTTTGCTTTACGGCGTTCCGCTAATATGGTAATTTCAAATTATGACCAAAACTCTCTATACAGCTCCCACCCACCTGACTTTCTAATACGGTCACCATGCCACACCCTATTTGTTTACATTCTATGTGAGATCTGTAAGCACTAAGTCTCTCCATTATGTCTGGAAACTCCAAAATTTCAAGTGTTTTTAAAAGTTATTTCATATTTTATATATACTCTGATAATTATTCTTATGTATACCTGTACCTAAATAAACTTACACACTGTGCTAGCGTGCAGGTACACATTAAAATCAGTAAGAGTGTCTTATGTCTCGAGACACCACATTAGTAATGATGATGATGATGATAATAATCACCGAGTCTCATTAAATGTCATATATTATGTTAATATACATATTTTCATTAATCCATCTATGATGAGTAACTGTAGAAAATTATTCCTTTTGTATGTAAGTTTATTCAGGTATACACAAATACAGTTACAAAGATTATCATACATAGCAGCATATGTGTAAAGTACCTAGGATAACCCCAAAAAAAGTCTGTGATTTATATCAAGAAGTGTAAGCAACAGAAGTTCAGTGGTTATATTACAGCTTTATACATCATTAGTAAGACCTCACCTAGATTATGCAGCCCAGTTCTGGTCTTCATATTACAGAATCGACATAAATTCATTAGAAAACATTCAGCATAGAATGACTAAATTAATACATAGCATTAGAAATCTTCCTTATGAAGAAAGATTGAAGACCCTTAAATTACATTCACTTGTTTGATGAAGAATGAGGGGAGACATGATCGAAGTGTACGAGTGGAAGATGGGTATTAATAAAGGTGATATAGATAAGGTCTTGAGGATATCTCTCCAAGAGAGAACCCGCAGTAATGGATTCAAATTAGACAAGTTTAGATTTAGAAAGGATATAGGAAAGTGCATGTATTGGTTTGGAAATAGGGTAGTTGATGAGTGGAACAGTCTACCTAGTTGGGTTACTGAGGCTAAAACCTTGGGTAGTTTCAAATTTAGGTTGGATAAATACATGAGTGAGAGGGTTTGGATTTGAGTGGGACTTGCATATGAGTGGATAGGGTTAACAGAGCTTATTTCTTGGGTGGCATTGAAAATTGGTTGGGCAAATGTTTTGTTAGTTGGATGGATTGTAAAGGACCTGCCTAGTATGGGCCAACAGGCATGCTGCAGTGTTCCTCCTTTCTTATGTTCTTATTTCCATTGCCTTCACTCAGAGCTTCATTTCTTTTAAAAATTGTGTTACATGAGAATGGGAGTGTTGTTCTTTATTTATTCTACAGTATCAATGTAGACACAACTTGTACACAATGTAACTTGTACACAAACCAGACATGTAGACTTCGTTTGTTTACAAAACTTGTGTTCGCCTAGTTTGTTTACATAACTCTGTGCCTGTCCTCCCTCATGTACTCATTCTCTCTCTCCCTCTCTCATTTATTTGTTTCATCTCGTTTACTCACCTCTGACTCTACATTAAGACTACAAATATTTTAAGGTAAGTAATGAGTGTACTATATGTGTAATTTACTTTTTTATTGTTTTTTAATGCCTAGTTCTATTGCTAACTTAGCATATGTTAGTGTAAACTTGTTATCCAGTATTTATATGCATTTATAAGTGGAAAAAAGGGTGTTCCACCTTACAGCAATTTCCACTTTATGGCGGTAGCCTGGAACCTAACCTGCCATATAAATGAGGCCCTACTGTAATAGTTTGTTAAGAGATTCAGCAAAACCAGTTGGTGAGACTCAAGTCCTGGAGGTGGGAAGTACAATGCCTGCACTTTAAAGGAGGGGTTTGATATATTGGCTGTTTGGAGTGATATCTAAACTGTTATATCTGGGCACCTCTGCAAAGACAGTGATCATGTGTAAATGATGGTAAAAGTGTTGAATGATGGTGAAAGTGTTTCTTTTTTTGGGTCACCCTGCCTAGGTGGGAGATGGCTGAAGTGTTGAAAAAAAATAATATAACATGCTGTTGGAGCATGAGCAAGGTAACAATTTATGAAGGGATTCAGGGACACTGGTTAGCCGGACTTGAGTCCTGGAGGTAGGAAGTACAGCGTTTGCACTCTGAAGGAGAGTTGTTTTGATATGACATTTCAGAATGTAATCTGAAATGTGATATCAGCACAATTCGGACAAGTCAGTGATTGAATAAATGACTGTGAATGTATTCCCTTTCTTGAGTCATCTTACCTTGGAGACAATCATTGAGGAAAAAAATATTGGAGACCTGAATAAATGCATCATGTGTAGATTATGAGATCAATCTCATGTATGATCCAACAAGCACTTTCTTATTAATTTGATATAGTTTTAGCATTTTAGATTATTTACTATTACATGTAAACAGTAAAACTTTCCTGTATAAAATATTTTCTAGCTTGGCTATCTCACCTGCCTTGAAAGGAGATGCAAGATTAAATAGCTTGTTCAATGAGGTAGCACAAGTACTTTGAAAAGAATTGAGAGCTGTGGCATCCCTTGTTTAACTCTTAAACTGTCCAAACGTAGATCTATGTTTTTTCAACATTTGAAAGCATGTAAAAAAAGTAGAATTTTTTTTTTTTTTACATTTGAAAACGTGTAAAAAACGTTGATCTACTTTTTTTTTTGTTATATTTGAAAATATGTAAAAAAAACGTAGATCTACTTTTGGAGCATTATGCATGTGAACGTAGATCTGCTTGGACAGTTTAAGGGTTAACAGGTTCTCATAATTCACTCAAGCAGTGACTTGGTCAAAACTATAACTGATGTACTAAATGTTGAAAATGGTATAAAATACCAACAAGTTGATGAGTAAGACATGTGCAACAGTTTGCTATCTTTATTGATGAAATGCTTTTCCTACACATTAGGCTTCTTCAGTCAAATACAGAGGCAAAAGGTGTAGTAGAGAAGTAAGGATGATGAAATCAGTCCATCAACCTTGGAGAAATAGTATCTGAGGTGGTCAGTACTTCAGACCATGGAGCTGAACTCTTCTCCAGGCTGAGGGACTGACAAACCTTAGATACTATTTCTCCAAGGTTGATGGACTGATTTCATCATCCTTACTTCACTACTACACCTGCTGCCTCTGTATTTGACTGAAGATTATTATTATTATAATCAAGGGGGAAGCGCTAAACCCGGAGGATTATACAGCGCCTGGGGGGGGATGTGGAAGGCATTCAGGCTTAATTCGGGGAACTGGAGCACAGATCCAATTCCCTAAATCAAGAGCCCCTCACCAACATCAAGGAACCTTCCTTGAGGGGGGATTTGACTGAAGAAACTTACTGTGTAGCAAAATGTTTCAACAATAAAGATACCAAGCTGCTGCTGTACTGTACTTTTTAACACATAAACGGTCCAAATATATATATACGTTTTTTCAACGTTTGAAAGTATGTAAAAAAAGTAGATCTTCTTTTTTGATCTACTTTTTTTTTTGTTATATTTGAAAATATGTAAAAAAGACGTAGATCTACTTTTGTAGCACTACACATGTGAACGTAGATCTGCTTGGACCGTTAAGATAAGATAAGATAAGATTTCGTTCGGATTTTTAACCCCGGAGGGTTAGCCACCCAGGATAACCCAAGAAAGTCAGTGCGTCATCGAGGACTGTCTAACTTATTTCCATTGGGGTCCTTAATCTTGTCCCCCAGGATGCGACCCACACCAGTCGACTAACACCCAGGTACCTATTTGCTGCTAGGTGAACAGGACAACAGGTGTAAGGAAACGTGTCGAAATGTTTCCACCCGCCGGGAATCGAACCCGGGCCCTCCGTGTGTGAAGCGGGAGCTTTAGCCACCGCTTCACACACGAGTTAAATGTTAAGTAATCCAACATTATTATTCCTAAATCGTTTTTCTAATAAACTTCATGACACATTCTCGCAAGACAGTAAATGAATTAACAGTAATGAATGTTTCTTTCTTTTTTGAGAAATGTCACATGTACAAAAATAAATTTAATGAAATGACCTTTTACCTACCTGCACCTCAGTCCCCAGCTGTTCAGCGATGAATCTCTCCAGCGATGCCAAGTCTCTTGGGCCTCGATATTTTACACCATTCTGTATCCCCTTGGTGAAGAGTTTTAACCTAAAAATGTTATTCACTTTAACTTAATAAAATCATTTGCTTTTATTACAAAACACTGATGTTTGTTTAGTTTGTTTAGTTTGTTAGTTTGTTGATGTTTGTTGGTTTAGAAAGACACGTAAGCAAACACTATGACATATTTATTAGAAAACGTTTCGGTCCTGGGACCTTGATCACTTCTAACATACAGAGATAGAAAGACATTATATATATATAGGCAGAGAGTGAGGTGTGAGTGACGCACGATGACCTGAAGAATGTCATGTTGGGATGAGGACGGGTAGACAATGAAATCACGTGACTCCTGTGTTGTTGGGTTGGTGGTGCTTAAGTATCATGTATGCCAATGTTTTTGAAATTTTGTAGTTTCCAGTGTTACGTTCTATAGTGTCGGTGACTGCGATTAGTGAGGCTTCTAGGCACCATCGGCATCTGAGGTCTGGTTCGGTGAGAATGAGTTGTGCCTCATTCCAGTTCATCAAATGCTCCATAGAGTATCTGTGGAGGACACAGGCGTACCTTACATCGTCTCTCTTAGAGGCATCTCGATGCTCATTCAGGCGGACTGCAAGATTTCTGCCTGTCTCGTGGATTCTGTCCCAAGAAATATGTAGGCGAGACAGGCAGAGATCTTGCAGTCCGCCTGAACGAGCATCGAAATGCCTCTAACAGAGACGATGTAAGGTACGCCTGTGTCCTCCACAGAGACTCCACGGGGCATTTGATGAACTGAAATGAGGCACAACTCATTCTCACCGAACCAGACCTCAGACGACGACGGTGCCAAGAAGTCTCACTAATCGCCATCACCGACACTATAGAACGTAACACTGGAAACTACAAAATTTCAAAAACATTGACATACATGATACTTAAGCACCACCAACCCAACAACACAGGAGTCACGTGATTTCATCATCTACCCATCCTCATCCCAACATGACATTCCTCAAGTCACCGTGCATCACTCACACCTCACTCTCCGCCTATATATATAATGTCTTTCTATCTCTGTATGTTAGAAGTGATCAAGGTCCCAGGACCGAAATGTTTTCTAATAAATATGTCATAGTGTTTGCTTACGTGTCTTTCTAAACCACTGATGGAGTTGTACTGTATATATATTCAACATAATTTCCCGAAGTAAATAATAGACAAAATTTAAAAAATTAAATTTAATTGTATCTGTCATTTGAAGAAATTTAAATTAAACAAAATTTCATCAAGAAAAGCATAATGAAGCTCTATTTAGCTACTTTCATTTTTTATTAAAATTTGTCACTCTACAATACAATAATACAAAATATATTCTTTGCAAACCCTTGCAATGTAACAAGCCAATTTATAAATGGAAAATAAGCATTAGGGAAAAGTAGACCAGACATCAAATTCCTTTAGTTACTGAAAATCATGTCCTGGCCAAGTTGAAAGTCCATTAATTCCACTTAAGCATCTATAATTAAGCTTTCATAGATAACATGCAGAATCCTTATAAGTATGTTATCTGTTATAGTTCTGGGGATCATCTCTCCCAGCCTCTTATATTGGAAAGAAAATATTATGTGAGATAGATAAGATCAGCAGTCCTGCCAGAGTGCAAAATGTTTAAAAGGCTTCTATTCACCTTCTTATAACAATGTAACTCACACAATACACAAATGAAATCGAAGGTAGTGAAAAAATGCCAAAAAAATGAGGAATAAGGGGAAATGTGAGAACTAATTACAATGTGTTGATAGTACATCTGTGGGGTCTATCAGCACCAGCATACAGGCAGGCCCCGCTTTACAGCACATCGCTTTGCGACACTTTGCTAATACAGCGGTTTTTTAATTATACCCATTCTTCATTCATTCAGACTTACTACAGTAAATATATTTACCACTCACTATGAGCTAAGGATGAAAATATTTGAAGGTGAGTGGTGCAATGAGGTATATGTGGAGACAAAAAAACGTTATCTATGGAGGCAAAGAAGGGAATGTATGAAAGTATAAGAGTACCAACATTCTTATATGGGTGTGAAGCTTGGGTTGTGAATGCAGCAGCGAGGAGGTAGTTGGAGGCAGTGGAGATGTCCTGTCTAAGGGCAATGTGTGGTGTAAATATTATGCAGAAAATTCGGAGTGTGGAAATTAGGTGTGGAGTTAATAAAAGTATTAGTCAGAGGGCTGAAGAGGGGTTGTTGAGGTGGTTTGGTCATTTGGAGAGAATGGATCAAAGTAGAATGACATAGAGAGCATTTAAATCAGTAGGGGAAGGAAGGCGGGGTACGGGTCGTCCTCGAAAAGGTTGGAAGGAAGGGGTAAGGAAGGTTTTGTGGGCGAGGGGTTTGGACTTCCAGCAGGCGTGCACGAGCGTGTTCGATAGGAGTGAATGGAGATGAATGGTATTTGGGACCTGACGATCTGTTGGAGTGTGAGCAGGGTAATATTTAGTGAAGGGATTCAGGGAAACTGGTTATTTTTATATAGCCGGACGTGAGTCCTGGAAACGGGAAGTACAATGCCTGCACTCTAAAGGAGGGTTTTGGGATATTGGCAGTTTTGGAGGGATATGTTGTGTATCTTTATATGTATATGCTTCTAAACTGTTGTGTTCTGAGCACCTCTGCAAAAACAGTGATTATGTGTGAGTGAGATGAAAGTGTTGAATGATGATGAAAGTATTTTCTTTTTGGGGATTTTTCTTTTTGGGTCACCCTGCCTCGGTGGGAGACAGCCGACTTGTTAAAAAAAAAGAAAAAAAAAAAGTAACGTGTGTACTGTATATGCCTTTTTTTAGGCCTAGTTCTATTGCTCACTTAATATATGATAATGAAAAAGGCTATAATTCTCTTTACAGTAATTTCCGCTTTACAGTGGTAGCCCGGAACCTAACCTGCTGTGTAAGTGAGGCCCTCCTGCACTGAGATAAGATAAAAGAAACAATTACTGTATAACTCTCTGATATGGTTAGGAAAACTTTATCAAGGGTAAATATGCACAAGGATGCTAAAAGATGACTTTGAACCTTACAACAGCAAACCTGGATGGATGCAAAGTACTGAATTTATTTGTAATTATGATGCTTAACATATGACCAATATAAAGTGAATAACAAGTCCAGATATCGGAATGTGTGAAAATAAGTGTGTAAGTAAGAATCCAAGCCATGATTGTCCATTTGTATTCACCATCCTTGTAGGCCATGATATTTGTCCCATTAAAAATTTTCTTGACCATAATGCAATTTGTCTCACGTAGGGTATCCTGTGACATCTTGCGAAGAGCAGAGAGCAGTGTGCTGAGTACAATCTACCTTGCCCACTACAATCTCTGCCTTCTCAGTATTGTACTTCTTGCCTAAGTCATCCCATGTTGGACTCAACCGCTTGCAGTGGCCACACCTAGAAAGAAGTCCACTATGAATTAAGTCATAAAAGCAATAAATCATCTCTACAATTTGACAATACCCAGGAACCTGTTTACCAAGCCTTGTTGGATGTCAAAATTAAATATTGCCCATCTGGTCAATTAGGATATCAGCTACTGGCAGCATTTAATTAAAACAGTAATCTACTACTGTATGATTATTACATTCGGGGGTCCTGATTCAAGGAATTGGAACACAGTTCAACTCCTTAGATAAAGAGCCCCTCACCAGAATTAAGGAACCTTCCTTGAGGGGGAAACAGTAATCTAAAAAGTGTAGTTAATAATCCAATTCATGTTTTCATTTTCAAGTATGGGAGTTATGAGTCATTTATCATCCTGTTAGTATCCCAAAATTCTGCCCATAGATCTTCCCCAGGATGCAACCCATAAAAGTCACACAACCCACAGGTAACAGGAGTAGCAGGTATAAGCAAGCTAGTTAGTTTATTTAGGCAATGTACACAAAAGAACAATTATCGTACAGTGTAAATTACCTAGGATAACCCAAAAAAAGTCAGTGACCTAATAATCATAACACTATCTTTATTTCTAAAAGTACATGTACAAGGTATACAGTCCTAGCTGACATCAATGACATACTACTACTCGGCAGGCCCGGTGGCCTGGTGGCTAAAGCTCCCGCTTCACACACGGAGGGCCCGGGTTCGATTCCCGGCGGGTGGAAACATTTCGACACGTTTCCTTACACCTGTTGTCCTGTTCACCTAGCAGCAAATAGGTACCTGGGTGTTAGTCGACTGGTGTGGGTCGCATCCTGGGGGACAAGATTAAGGACCCCAATGGAAATAAGTTAGACAGTCCTCGATGACGCACTGACTTTCTTGGGTTATCCTGGGTGGCTAACCCTCCGGGGTTAAAAATCCGAACAAAATCTTATCTTACTACATAGAAAGCTGCTTGTTATGCAGACCATTTCTGGCAAATTAAGTCAGTTTTGTCCCAGGATGTGACCCACACCAGTCGACTAACACTCAGGTACCCATTTTATTGATGAGGAACAGAGACAACCGGTGTAAAGAAACACTCCCAATATTTCTACCCTCGCCGGGAATCAAACCTGGATCCTCACCATGCGAAGCAAGAGCTTTAGCCACCAGGCCACGGTGGCCCGTGGCCTGGTGTTGATCTGGATCTTTCCAGCCAAGAGCCGAATACTATACCACCGAACTACTAGGTACTGTACCTGTGTTTTACCGAGATACGCTGTAGTCAGGAAAATTTACAAATATTTTAATGACAGTAGTATAAATCTGTATAATGGTTCTGAGGCAAATAGATGTAGACATATTATATTGGTACACTACATAGGTTTAACCCAGGATAATACAATAAACACAGTGACTAAATTTCATTGGGGTCCTCTCAATATGTGTAACAAAGTAGGCATACATGTGAAAACCTGAAGGAATTTATTATATTTTAATTAGGAAGAAGTGTTGAACACAAAGGGGAAAAATAAATGGTTAAAGATTAAAACTGCTCCTCAGCCATTACAGTTTGAATTGAACAATGTAGCATTAAGCTGTTTTACAGTCGTGATATTTTGCTGTGAAAATGGTAAAATATATAACATATGAAACCTACTTAAGCCAACCTAAAATAACTCAGCATAACTTAATCTTACCCTGCCATCGACTGGGGCATCTTCACTTACATTAGGTCAGACTTGTGTTACTTGTGTCCCATAGCTTGATTGCTAGTGGACTCAACTAACACACTGAGATCCGTGGTTCGATCCCCGGTACAGGTGGAGGCATTAGGACGTTTCCTTAAGACACCTGCTGACCCTGTTCACCTATCAGTAAAATAAGTACAGTGGACCCCCGGTTTACGATCAGCTCCCAATGCAACCAATTATGTAAGTGTATTTATGTAAGTGCGTTTGTATGTGTATGTTTGGGGGTCTGAAATGGACTAATCTAATTCACAATATTCCTTATGGGAACAAATTCGGTCAGTACCGGCACCTGAACATACTTCTGGAATGAAATAATATCATAAACCGGGGGTCCACTGTACTTGGGTGATAGTTGACTGGTGTGGGTCGCATCAAAATTGACCTAATTTACCTGAAATGCTCTGCATAATAAGGGGCTTTCTTGATGTCTGCTAGGCCTGTATACCTTGTACATGTACATGTAGAAATAACGATTATTATTATTATTCAGTGTTGACTGGCTTGGTTAATACGTATTTCCAAAAATAATAATCAGCATAAAAATTACTTGCCTATTCCTTGGTGTATATATGTTGTTTGTATTATAAAATGTATACAAATCTCGAGTAACATTTAAGCATTAAGATTAGTTTGCTTGATATATATTTCATGTAAGTGGCTTTGTTTTGTGCCTAACATTATTACATGTAAACTGCATTATTTGTACAGTATGAAGAAATAAAAATTGTATTATATTATTATTTATGGAACACTAAACCTGTATGGGTTGCACAGTGCCTGATGGGGAGGGGGTAATGGGGGGGCAGTTAATAATGCACAGGATAGCAGGTCCACTTCCTTGGATCAAGACCTTATTGCCTTCAAGGAATCTCCCGAGGGAAGTCATACCATACTTATTATTATATTTAGGGGGAAGAGCTAAATCAGAGGGTGTGTGTGGCATACCTGGAGTATACCTGGAGGGGGTTTTGGGGGTCAACGCCCCTGCAGCCTGGTCATGGGAAACAAGCAGGTTGATAACAAGGACCCCAATGGAAATAAGTCACTTTGGCTTTTTTTTGGGTTATCTTAGGTAATTTAGGCTATGTATAATAATTGTACTCATGTTGACCAGGCGAGCACTAGACGAGCCTGGCCCATGGCCGGGCTCAGAGTAGATATACTCTCGAAATTCTTCAAAGGTATATCAAAGGTATATGTACCTGTGCCTGAACAAAGTTACTGGCATTTTAGGCCTATAATATCAGTTTATTGAGTATATATGAAATTTCTGAAAAAAAGCTTCAAGAACACCTAAATAATTCTCAACAGGTAAAATTTAAAACCCACACTTACCAAGGGGCGAAAAACATAATAAAATGAGGGTTCCCTTGGACAGCTAGAGGGAAAGTGTCAGCAGTGAGTGTGAGTGTGTTAGAGCCATGATCCTCAGTACTCACACTCACCACACTTGTTAACACCAGCAAGTACAACATATTTTAGCAGTTAGTGAGTGTAGAGAAATGGTTGAGTGTAGCCAGGAGGAACAACCAGTTGCAGCAGCAGCAACACACTCAGAGATGGTTGAGTGTAGTCAGGAGGAACAACCAGTTGCAGCAGCAGCACACCCGGGTGTTGTGGAGGCTGCTAGGGAACCCCCCTCCACCACCACCATTCTTCATAGAAAACTTCCATCAACAATCCCAAACTTGTAAATAAGTTAATTTAGGTACAAGTACACATAAGTACAGTTACACAACTTATTATATATATAGTAACATGTGTGTAAATTACCTACGGTAACCCCAGTGGAAATGTCACTTTGACTTTTCTGGATTATCTTAGGTAATCTACACAAATTATTATGTATAATAGTTTATGTAACTATTTATGTGTACCTGTACATGAATAAACTTACTTACTAACCCCCCAAAAAAAGTCAGAGTGATTTATTTCCATTAGGGTTATTGTAATAATAATAATAATAATAATAATAATAATAATAATAATAATAATAATAATAATAATAATCTTTATTTCTACATACAAGGTATACAGTCCCAGCTGACATCAGTAACATACTACTATATAGAAAGCCGCTTGTTATATTGAGCATTTCAGGCACATTAGGTCAGTTTTGTCCCAGGATGCGACCCACACCAGTATACTAACACCTAGGTATCAATTATTACTAATGGGTGAACAGGAGCAGCAGGTGTGACACACCCAGGTACCTACCTACTGCTAGATGAATAGGGGCAGCAGGTGTGACACACCCAGGTACCTACCTACTGCTAGATGAACAGGGGCAGCAGGTGTGATACACCCAGGTACCTACCTACTGCTAGATGAGCAGGGGCAGCAGGTGTGACACACCCAGGTACCTACCTACTGCTAGATGAACAGGGGCAGCAGGTGTGATACACCCAGGTACCTACCTACTGCTAGATGAACAGGGGCAGCAGGTGTGACACACCCAGGTGCCTACCTACTGCTAGATGAACAGGGGCAGCAGGTGTGACACACCCAGGTACCTACCTACTGCTAGATGAACAGGGGCAGCAGGTGTGACAGACCCAGGTACCCAGGAGCTAGGACTCGACCCCTGCAACCACAAATAGGTGAGTACCCAGGTGCCTACCTACTGCTAGATGAATAGGGGCAGCAGGTGTAAGGAAACATGCCCAACGTTTCCACCCATGCAAGGACTAGATCCCGGACCCCTCAGTTTGTGAAATAAGCCAGCACATGAGGAGAGGATACCTGGACCTGGAGTTTACCTGGAGAGAGTTCCGGGGGTCAACGCCCCCGGTTTAATCCGAGAAAGAAAATAGTAGTAGTGATGAGGTAGTAAAGAGTTAGTAGTAGCTGACACACTTGAACAGGAAGCAGAGACAGATGAAAGCCAAAACGGGAGGGAGGAGAAAGGAGCAGTAATAGTCAATCAGTTAACAAGCTTTATTTCACTGTATGCAGTACAGCATAAACACTAAACCAGTAGCAGTAGCACTAGCAGCAGCAGTAGCAACATCAGTAGCAACAGCAATATCAGCAGCAATAGCAACAGCAATAGCAGCAGCAGTAGCAGCAGCAACAGCAGTAGCAGCAGCAGTAGCAGCAGCAGTAGCAGTAGCAGCAGCAGTAACAGCAGCAGTAGCAGCAGCAATAGCAACAGCAATAGCAGCAGCAGTAGCAGCAGCAATAGCAGCAGCAGTAGCAGCAGCAGTAGCAGCAGCAGTAGCAGCAGCAGTAACAGCAGCAATTGCAGCAGCAATAGCAGCAGCAGTAGCAACAGCAGTAGCAGCAGCAATAGCAGCAGCAGTAGCAGCAGCAATAGCAGCAGCAGTAGCAGCAGCAGTAACAGCAGCAATAGCAGCAGCAGTAGCAGCAGCAGTAGCAGCAGCAGTAGCAGCAGCAGTAACAGCAGCAATAGCAGCAGCAGTAGCAGCAGCAGTAGCAGCAGCAATAGCAGCAGCAGTAGCAGCAGCAATAGCAGCAGCAGTAGCAGCAGCAGTAGCAGTAGCAGCAGCAGTAACAGCAGCAGCAATAGCAGCAGCAGTAGCAACAGCAGTAGCAGCAGCAATAGCAGCAGCAGTAGCAGCAGCAGTAGCAGCAGCAGTAGCAGCAGCAGTAGCAGCAGCAGTAGCAGCAGCAGTAGCAGCAGCAGTAGCAGCAGCAATAGCAGCAGCAATAGCAGCAGCAGTAGCAGCAGCAGTAGCAGCAGCAGTAGCAGCAGCAGTAGCAGCAGCAATAGCAGCAGCAGTAGCAGCAGCAATAGCAGCAGCAGTAGCAGCAGCAGTAGCAGCAGCAGTAGCAGCAGCAGTAGCAGCAGCAATAGCAGCAGCAGTAGCAGCAGCAGTAGCAGCAGCAATAGCAGCAGCAGTAGCAGCAGCAATAGCAGCAGCAGTAGCAGCAGCAATAGCAGCAGCAGTAGCAGCAGCAATAGCAGCAGCAGCAGCAGCAGCAGTAGCAGCAGCAGTAACAGCAGCAATAGCAGCAGCAATAGCAGCAGCAGTAGCAGCAGCAGTAGCAGCAGCAGTAACAGCAGCAGTAGCAGCAGCAGTAACAGCAGCAATAGCAGCAGCAGTAACAGCAGCAATAGCAGCAGCAATAGCAGCAGCAGTAGCAGCAGCAGTAGCAGCAGCAGTAACAGCAGCAATAGCAGCAGCAATAGCAGCAGCAGTAACAGCAGCAGTAGCAGCAGCAGTAACAGCAGCAATAGCAGCAGCAGTAACAGCAGCAATAGCAGCAGCAATAGCAGCAGCAGTAGCAGCAGCAGTAACAGCAGCAATAGCAGCAGCAATAGCAGCAGCAATAGCAGCAGCAGTAGCAGCAGCAGTAGCAGCAGCAGTAACAGCAGCAGTAGCAGCAGCAGTAGCAGTAGTAGTTCATAAGAACTAGGTGACAAAAGCACTGCTGAGCTACTGGTTCACAGGCGTAAGAAAAAACCCTTATAATACAAAATTCCCACAAACAAAACCCACTTAGGCAGAAGACAAGAGAGACAATGACAATACCGGAAAGTTTAAGAGGAAGCAAAGATCAGGTCATATCACAAGTGTTCTGAAGTTTAGGGTCTCTGACAGTATAATAATCTGAGAGAGCCATAGTATTCCCTGGATTTAACCCGGAGCCTTGCGATTGTGAACTGAACGAGTTTACCTGGAGACCTGGAGAGAGTTCCGGGGGTCAACGCCCCCGCGGCCCGGTCTGAGACCAGGCCTCCTGGTGGATCAGAGCCTGATCAACCAGGCTGTTGCTGCTGGCTGCACGCAAACCAACATACGAGCCACAGCCCGGCTGATCCGGAACTGACTTTAGGTGCTTGTCCAGTGCCAGCTTGAAGACTGCCAGGGGTCTGTTGGTAATCCCCCTTATGTGTGCTGGGAGGCAGTTGAACAGTCTCGGGCCCCTGACACTTATTGTATGGTCTCTTAACGTGCTAGTGACACCCCTGCTTTTCATTGGGGGGATGGTGCATCGTCTGCCAAGTCTTTTGCTTTCGTAGTGAGTGATTTTCGTGTGCAAGTTCGGTACTAGTCCCTCTAGGATTTTCCAGGTGTATATAATCATGTATCTCTCCCTCCTGCGTTCCAGGGAATACAGGTTTAGGAACCTCAAGCGCTCCCAATAATTGAGGTGTTTTATCTCTGTTATGCGCGCCGTGAAAGTTCTCTGTACATTTTCTAGGTCGGCAATTTCACCTGCCTTGAAAGGTGCTGTTAGTGTGCAGCAATATTCCAGCCTAGATAGAACAAGTGACCTGAAGAGTGTCATCATGGGCTTGGCCTCCCTAGTTTTGAAGGTTCTCATTATCCATCCTGTCATTTTTCTAGCAGATGCGATTGATACAATGTTATGGTCCTTGAAGGTGAGATCCTCCGACATGATCACTCCCAGGTCTTTGACGTTGGTGTTTCGCTCTATTTTGTGGCCAGAATTTGTTTTGTACTCTGATGAAGATTATTGTTGGTTTTACTATAATATTCTTCAGGTTATACAAACTAATATAATAGTTGCAATAAACATGTAATTGTTATAAATATTCACTGGTAAATTATGTAGATTTGCCATAGAATAATCCAAAGTTATCAAACTTACTTCCAGTGGGGTACCAAACTTATTACCTGGAGTTTACCTGGAGAGAGTTCCGGGGGTCAACGCCCCCGCGGCCCGGTCTGTGACCAGGCCTCCTGGTGGATCAGAGCCTGATCAACCAGGCTGTTGCTGCTGGCTGCACGCAAACCAACGTACGAGCCACAGCCTGGCTGGTCAGGAACCGACTTTAGGTGCTTGTCCAGTGCCAGCTTGAAGACTGCCAGGGGTCTGTTGGTAATCCCCCTTATGTGTGCTGGGAGACAGTTGAACAGTCTTCATAATCGTCAAAGTATGTCTATAAAAAAATGATTAACATGATGTAAAAATATAAAAACAAGTCTATAATAACATGTAAATTTAACGTACGTTAAGCTTACTTGAGTTACTACAACAGTGTTGTAAGCAGAGATGTTATAATATTACCTTTCCTTCAAGGACTTTTATGCTAACAAGGGGGTCTTGATTCAAGGAGTCGGAGCTAACTTCCCTTTTCCTGGATCAAACCTAATAACCCTCCGCCATATCCCATGCGCTGTATGACCTCTACACACTGAGAGCTTCCTCATAAATATAATGAAATTACATATAACTGCTCATTTCCATTTTATAATATAAATCACTTAGAAGTGATTTATATTATAAAATGGAGCTACATTATCTCACTAATGAGGGACGTTATGACTCCCTACAGGTTTAGCGCTCTCTCCCAATAAATGTAACTGCAATATTAATAATATCAGTTAACGATGTGTTCACACACTGTCCTATCTTCAAGGATGCAGAACTTTGACTGTAACTGGTGTTCTTGCTGAAAGTCGAAGATCTAAATGATTTTTTTATGAGAGAGCCACAGAATTTGGTTAACACAAGCCTGTCTGATGTTATCCTGACGCCAAATGACTTCGAACAGGCGACAAATGATATGCCCATGCACTCTGCCTCAGGGCCAGACTCATGGAACTCCGTGTTCATCAAGAACTACAAGGAGCTCCTATCACGTGCTTTTACCATCCTATGGAGAGGGAGCATGGCCACTGGGGTCGTCCCACAGTTACTAAAAACAACAGACATAGCCCCACTCCACAGAGGGGGCAGTAAAGCAACAGCAAAGAACTACAGACCGATAGCACTAACATCCCATATCATAAAAATCTTTGAAAGGGTCCTAAGAAGCAAGATCACCACCCATTTAGAAACCCATCAATTACACAACCCAGGGCAACATGGGTTTAGAACAGGTCGCTCCTGTCTGTCTCAACTATTGGATCACTACGACAAGGTCCTAAATGCACTAGAAGACAAAAAGAATGCAGATGTAATATATACAGACTTTGCAAAAGCCTTCGACAAGTGTGACCATGGCGTAATAGCGCACAAAATGCGTGCTAAAGGAATAACAGGAAAAGTCGGTCGATGGATCTATAATTTCCTCACTAACAGAACAGAGAGAGTAGTAGTCAACAGAGTAAAGTCCGAGGTAGGCACGGTGAAAAGCTCTGTTCCACAAGGCACAGTACTCGCTCCCATCTTGTTCCTCATCCTCATATCCGACATAGACAAGGATGTCAGCCACAGCACCGTGTCTTCCTTTGCAGATGACACCCGAATCTGCATGACAGTGTCTTCCATTGCAGACACTGCAAGGCTCCAGGCGGACATCAACCAAATCTTTCAGTGGGCTGCAGAAAACAATATGAAGTTCAACGATGAGAAATTTCAATTACTCAGATATGGTAAACACGAGGAAATTAAATCTTCATCAGAGTACAAAACAAATTCTGGCCACAAAATAGAGCGAAACACCAACGTCAAAGACCTGGGAGTGATCATGTCGGAGGATCTCACCTTCAAGGACCATAACATTGTATCGATCGCATCTGCTAGAAAAATGACAGGATGGATAATGAGAACCTTCAAAACGAGGGATGCCAAGCCCATGATGGCACTCTTCAGGTCACTTGTTCTATCTAGGCTGGAATATTGCTGCACACTAACAGCACCTTTCAAGGCAGGTGAAATTGCTGACCTAGAAAATATACAGAGAACCTTCACGGCGCGCATAACGGAGATAAAACACCTCAATTACTGGGAGCGCTCGAGGTTCCTGAACCTGTATTCCCTGGAACACAGGCGGGAGAGATACATGATTATATACACCTGGAAAATCCTAGAGGGACTAGTACCAAACTTGCACACGAAAATCACTCACTACGAAAGCAAAAGACCTGGCAGACGATGCAACATCCCCCCAATGAAAAGCAGGGGTGTCACTAGCACGTTAAGAGACCATACAATAAGTGTCAGGGGCTCGAGACTGTTCAACTGTCTCCCAGCATACATAAGGGGGATTACCAACAGACCCCTGGCAGTCTTCAAGCTGGCACTGGACAAGCACCTAAAGTCGGTTCCTGATCAGCCGGGCTGTGGCTCGTACGTTGGTTTGCGTGCAGCCAGCAGTAACAGCCTGGTTGATCAGGCTCTGATCCACCAGGAGGCCTGGTCACAGACCGGGCCTCGGGGGCGTTGACCCCCGGAACTCTCTCCAGGTAAACTCCAGGTAATGGGGTACGTAATAAACATATTAAACTAACTAAACGAGCTGTGTTTAACAAAGCCTTACCTATTGTGCCAATTATGAGATTAATATTGTACTTCTACTAATACAAACAGAGTAAACCACAATGTGGGTTTACTTGCTTTGTATTAGTAAATTTAATTATGATCTGCCTAGTTTGTAAAGCTGGTTCCGCAATACAAATAATAAATTTATAATGTATTGCATCACTCAAATATTACCAGATTGTTGTCAAACTTATAATTTTAGTGGTTAAGCGTGTCACGTAACACATTTTCAAAATATAATCAAACTCTTGCCAACAAGAAATTATGAAATCTAAAATGTGTGCCGATTGCTGGTATATAATAGTGTCTTTAAGAAATTATTATATAATAATGTCTTTAAGACATTATTATTATCATATTTAGGGAAGTACTGACTCTGGTAATAACCAGGAATGATACAAGATAGGGATGATAGCACCAAGTTCTGTGAGCAATGCCCGGTCACCTGCATCAAAGACCTTGAAGGGGGTGATTACTTATTGTAATCATGGAGGAGCGCTAAGCCCGTAGGGATTATACAGTGCCTGTGGGGAGGGGGGAGTGGGAGGTATTCAGGCTCAATTCAGGAAACTGGAGTACAGATCCACTTCCCGAGATCAAGAGCCCCTCACCAGCATTAAGGAACCTCCCTTGAGGGGTTGAAGGGTCAGTGAGAGTGAAGCAATGCTCAATGTTATGACGGAGTCGTGTTGAAACTGCAGGAGGGACGACCGTGACGTGTTGGTACAATAAGTCAGGCACACACATGGTCATGTTATAAACTATGGAGGCAGAACCTCCTGCTGTCGACTTTCTCACATAATTTCATTCTTATGCTGGTAAACTGCCATCAACAACACAACATAGTTTGCTATAGTTCTAGGCGGTTCACTAACATTCTCAAGACAATAATACAGAAATAACTTCAACTTAATTTCACAGACAAACACACACAATATATATATATATATATATATATATATATATATATATATATATATATATATATATATATATATATATATATATATATATATATATATATATATATGGGTAATGTTATCTGTGCACTGTACCAGAGGTACAAACTTCACATAATATGTTGAGGAAATCCGAAACTGCCTGTGCTATATGATGCCATTAACACTTCTTGCACACATTTAAAACTGGTAAAGAAAAATAATAAACATAATTCTGCAATAAGATTACGTTACTTTTTAAAAAGCGTGAATACTTATTTTGGGAAATTATTAATTGTAGACTTCTTACTAAGGTAAAGTCAAAGTCGGTGGAGAGGATGAGACGGTGTCGCCGCCTCCCGGGCCAGCATCATGTTGTGCGACGCCAGCCTATCAGCACAAGCCACGATATATCACTTGGTAATGGTGACCCATCCACCTACTAGCCACACCCAGCGTGCTTAACCTCATCATCAGCATCGAACCAATGGCTAACTCTAGTACAACAACAACAATAATAATAATAATAATAATAATAATAATATCTATTTCTACAAGTACACGCTGTATAGCCCTTGTGGCTTAGCGCTTCTTTTTGATTATAATAATATTTCTACAAGTACATGTACAAGGTATACAGTCCCAGTTGACATCAGTGACATACTACTATATAGAAAGCCGAATTATGCTGAGCATTTCAGGCAAATTAGGTCAGGTTTTTTCCCAGGATGCGACCCACACCAGTCTGCTAACACCCAGGTACATATTTCACTGATAGGTGAACAGAGACAGTAAGTGCCTTATGGAAACACGTCCTAATGTTTATTTCTATGCAAGTTAGTTTAATATCTTTATTATGCACCCCATACCCATCCTGTGGGCGGTAGTCAAAAGATTACAAAGGTACATAATGAGTCCAAGGACTGGATCCCAAAGTTATGATAGCTGAACTAGTTACAAAGGTAATATAAACACAAATGCAGTATAATGTGATCCTTTATTGACAACGTTTCACCCACGCAGTGGGCTTTTTCAAGTCACACACGGATCTACCTGGGGTTGGAAGGTACGGGAGTATTTATAGTTCAGAACGTTGGGGTCAGGTGAAGATTGCTGCATCAGATGATCTACCGGGTGGGGTTATAGAGTCTTGGGTAGCTAGGCGGGGATATTGGACAAGTTGTGAGTAGACCTTCTGCAGTGTTCTATGTTCTTATGTGGGATAGCGATGAAGAAGTTTCTTGGCGAGTGGTTCAGCTATGTTATAGAAGCCATTGTTCTGGTTGAAATTGTTGGTTATAGAGATGAACGATGATTCCAGGATTCTTCTGTATTGAGTGTTGTCTTCTGTGGCTATAAGTCTTGAGTTTCTGTAGTTAATTAAATGGTTGTGTGAATTGCGATGTTGTACACAGGCATTCCTTGTATCGTCAGTCCTGCTTGCATATTGGTGTTCTGAAATGCAAGCAGGACTGACGATACAAGGAATGCCTGTGTACAACATCGCAATTCACACAACCATTTAATTAACTACAGAAACTCAAGACTTATAGCCACAGAAGACAACACTCAATACAGAAGAATCCTGGAATCATCGTTCATCTCTATAACCAACAATTTCAACCAGAACAATGGCTTCTATAACATAGCTGAACCACTCGCCAAGAAACTTCTTCATCGCTATCCCACATAAGAACATAGAACACTGCAGAAGGTCTACTCACAACTTGTCCAATATCCCCGCCTAGCTACCCAAGACTCTATAACCCCACCCGGTAGATCATCTGATGCAGCAATCTTCACCTGACCCCAACGTTCTGAACTATAAATACTCCCGTACCTTCCAACCCCAGGTAGATCCGTGTGTGACTTGAAAAAGCCCACTGCGTGGGTGAAACGTTGTCAATAAAGGATCACATTATACTGCATTTGTGTTTATATTTCCATTGTGTCGGTATTTTATACCATTTATTTCCATAGTTACAAAGGTATTGAGCTCCAGGTAGATCTGGTCACAATCATGGCAAGTTACAGAGGTAATGAATCAGCTTCACTCCTATACATGGTTACAGTCATGAACAAATTACAAAGTAATGAACCACTGATACGTCCACACCTGGTCACAATTGTAATGAGTTATAAATACAAATATTAAGTGGATCATACACCCACACTAGCGCGCGCGCGCACATACACACACGAGGGCACACGCACGGACATGTGCACACGAGCGTACAAATATATGCATACACACAAGCACGCACACCCACACACACACGAGCATACAAATATATGCATACACACAAGCACGCACACCCACACTCACCCACACACACACCCACTTCCACACACCCACACCCACACACTCACACCAACACACACGCACACACACCCACACTCACACACCCACACACACACCCACACACACACACACCCACACCCACACCCACACCCACACCCACACACACACACACACACACACACACACACACACACACACACACACACACACACACATGGTAATGCATTATTTACAGCTAGCAAAGTCAGGGTATTTCTCCAGAATGGTCTGTAATATACCACTGTGGATAAAATACTTTGCCATTTCTTGAACATTTCTGAGTGAGTTGTTTCTAAATTCGTTAATTTGATCGCACTCCAGTACATAATGACGCAAGGTGTGACGCACTCCAGTACATAATGACGCAGGGTGTGACGCACTCCAGTACATAATGACGCAGGGTGTGACAATAGTCCATCTGGCAAAGTTTACATTTAGTTTGGTCTACATCTGGTGGCGGTGATTTAACCTGCCAAAGTTACTTGTAACCCAGCCGGAGCCGGGCGGTAGTGACAGCCGGAGCCGGGCAGTAGTGACAGCCGGAGCCGGGCGGTAGTGACATCCAAGAGTCTGCTTATCTTGTTGGATGCATCATAGACATGTGGCTCCTCCTGCATGATGTAATGATGATAGATGGACTGACTTGTGTCAATCTCCCTAAGTCTTAAGTCAATAAAGTTCAATTGAAGTTCTTTTCGTATTATTGTTCTCAAACTGCTAACTGACAACCCAAGATTGTAATCTACTCCCTCTTTGAAAACATACAGCTTAGCCAATTTATCAGTTCTATCATGCATCTGAAGACCAATGTGAGATGGAATCCACAGCATGTGCATTCTGACTCCACTGTCCACAATCCTACCATACCTGTGTCTGGCTTCTGACACAAGCATGCCACAATTTATACTTAATGAGTTGAGAGCATTTATGGATGACAGAGAATCAGTTACAATTAAAATGTCAACCTTAGATACATGGACAAAAAGTTACAATGTGTTATTTAGATTTTATAGTGTTGGTAAATATCACGAAAGCCTTTATATGCCTGAGAATTTCTTGGCTTTACACACTAACCTTAAAACTAGACATAGGTTATATTGTGGTAAATTTTAATTATTCGTTACACTAATTATTCATTACATGTGGACTCCGATTGAATATCTTTTACTCGGTATAATTTGCTGGATAAATACATAATTAAGTTTATTTAGGCACAGATACACATAATAATAATAATAATAATAATAATAATAATAATAATAATAATAATAATAATAAATATTTATTTCCTTCCAAGGGTTACAATGTGTGGTTCACATATTTTAAAATATTAATTACATGCCTCTTCATTTCGGACAGACTAATCCTAATTTTTACTCTTAATTGACACAGGTTACGGAGCAGTACATTTTAATATAGCTATTTGCATACAAGGTAGATTTATAGTAATGAGGTAGTATAAAACATAACAATATTACAATTAGTAAATTTAGTGATGAGAATGATAAGTCTTGACTCTTTCATGATAAAGTTGATTATGTTAGCCAAGAAGAGTACCCAGAAGGAGAATGTAGAATATAACTTTGGTATTTCTGTGTCTAGCATTAGGAATAATGTTAGGAGAGAAGTAAATAATGAAAATGATTGTTATAGAAATGCAGTTAGAAGTCTGAGTAGATCTATAACCCACTATGATAACATGAACATAGATAAGTATGTTTATGGAGTAACTTGCAATGTGAACAGACTGACTGATGTTGTAGTGGCCAGGCTTAGGCTTGGTTACAAGTACTTTTGGCAGTTTAGGAGATTTTTTTTAGATTTTGCCACCGAAGTGGCTAGTTTATTGTGCACCCCATATCCATCCTGTGGACGGTAGCGCGAGAGCATATGGATACACAAAAGGCCTAGGAACTAGGCCCCAAAGGGTTAACAGGAATACATATGGATTTATATCTACATATCTATAGTTCACTTATCTGTTACAAGCAAATTTAGGAAATTTGCTTAGTATATCTGGTATCTTATTTTCATTAATAAGAGGTCAATATATCTGAAATGCGTAGGGAGACACTGGTCAGAGAAATAGCAAGCATCGAACTTAAGCTAAAGGAATCTTATTGGAGTCAGGAATTGCGGGAAGAACTAAAAATCAAAAAATGAAATCGAAAGAAACCCAAAGTATTTCTTCTCCTATGCCAAATCAAAGTCGAGAACAACGTCCAGTATTGGGCCCCTACTTAAACAAGATGGGTCCTACACAGATGACAGCAAGGAAATGAGTGAGCTACTCAAGTCCCAATATGACTCAGTTTTTAGCAAGCCGCTAACCAGACTGAGAGTCGAAGATCAAAATGAATTTTTTATGAGAGAGCCACAGAATTTGGTTAACACAAGCCTATCCGATGTTATCCTGACGCCAAATGACTTCGAACAGGCGATAAATGATATGCCCATGCACTCTGCCCCAGGGCCAGACTCATGGAACTCCGTGTTCATCAAGAACTGCAAGAAGCCCCTATCACGAGCCTTTTCCATCCTATGGAGAGGGAGCATGGACACGGGGGTCGTCCCATAGTTACTAAAAGCAACAGACATAGCCCCACTCCACAAAGGGGGCAGTAAAGCAACAGCAAAAAACTACAGACCGATAGCACTAACATCCCATATCATAAACATCTTTGAAAGGGTCCTAAGAAGCAAGATCACCACCCATCTAGAAACCCATCAGTTACACAACCCAGGGCAACATGGGTTTAGAACAGGTCGCTCCTATCTGTCTCAACTATTGGATCACTACGACAAGGTCCTAGATGCACTAGAAAACAAAAAGAATGCAAATGTAATATATACAGACTTTGCAAAAGTCTTCGACAAGTGTGACCATGGCGTAATAGCGCACAAAATGCGTGCTAAAGGAATAACAGGAAAAGTCGGTCGATGGATCTATAATTTCCTCACTAACAGAACACAGAGAGTAGCCGTCAACAGAGTAAAGTCCGAGGCAGCTACGGTGAAAAGCTCTGTTCCACAAGGCACAGTACTCGCTCCCATCTTGTTCCTCATCCTCATATCCGACATAGACAAGGATGTCAGCCACAACACCGTGTCTTCCTTTGCAGATGACACCCGAATCTGCATGACAGTGTCTTCCATTGCAGACACTGCAAGGCTCCAGGCGGACATCAACCAAATCTTTCAGTGGGCTGCAGAAAACAATACGAAGTTCAACGATGAGAAATTTCAATTACTCAGATATGGTAAACATGAGGAAATTAAATCTTCATCAGAGTACAAAACAAATTCTGGCCACAAAATAGAGCGAAACACCAACGTCAAAGACCTGGGAGTGATCATGTCGGAGGATCTCATCTTCAAGGACCATAACATTGTATCAATCGCATCTGCTAGAAAAATGACAGGATGGATAATGAGAACCTTCAAAACTAGGGAGGCCAAGCCTATGATGACACTCTTCAGGTCACTTGTTCTATCTAGGCTGGAATATTGCTGCACACTAACAGCACCTTTCAAGGCAGGTGAAATTGCTGACCTAGAAAATGTACAGAGAACCTTCACGGCGCGCATAACGGAGATAAAACACCTCAATTACTGGAAGCGCTTGAGGTTCCTAAACCTGTATTCCCTGTAACGCAGGCGGGAGAGATACATGATTATATACACCTGGAAAATCCTAGAGGGACTAGTACCGAACTTGCACACGAAAATTACTCACTACGAAAGCAAAAGACTTGGCAGACGATGCAACATCCCCCCAATGAAAAGCAGGGGTGTCACTAGCACGTTAAGAGACCATACAATAAGTGTCAGGGGCCCGAGACTGTTCAACTGCCTCCCAGCATACATAAGGGGGATTACCAACAGACCCCTGGCAGTCTTCAAGCTGGCACTGGACAAGCACCTAAAGTCGGTTCCTGACCAGCCGGGCTGTGGCTCGTACGTTGGTTTTCGTGCAGCCAGCAGCAACAGCCTGGTTGATCAGGCTCTGATCCACCAGGAGGCCTGGTCACAGACCGGGCCGCGGGGGCGTTGATCCCCGGAACTCTCTCCAGGTAAACTCCAGGTATCTTGACATGTCACTTAGGTTATTATACTGTCTGTCTCTGTATTCCTCAATAAGTGGACAATTAAGCACATAGTGTTCAAGAGAGTGACCATATACCTGATCAGATAATTTACATTTAGTTTGATCATCATCTGTGTGTCTCCCAAACTGCCAGAAGTACTTGTAACCAAGCCTAAGCCTGGCCACTACAACATCAATCAGTCTGTTCACATTGCACGTTGCTCCATAAACATACTAATCTACGTTCATGTTATCATAGTGGGTTCAGTTTAGGAGACACACAGATGGCCTGGTGGCCTGGTGGCTAAAGCTCCCGCTTCACACACGGAGGGCCCGGGTTCGATTCCCGGTGGGATGATCAAACTAAATGCAAATTATATGGTCAGGCATATGGCCACTGTCTTGAACACTATGTGCTTAATTGTCCACTTATTAAGAAATACAGAGACAGACAGTATAATAATTTATGTGACATGTCAAGATATCTTATTAATGAAAATAAGATACCAGATATACTAAGCAAATTTCCTAAATTTGCTTGTAACAGATAAGTGAACTATGGTGGCCCGGTGGCCTGGTGGCTAAAGCTCCCGCTTCACACACGGAGGGCCCGGGTTCGATTCCCGGCGGGTGGAAACATTCGACACGTTTCCTTACACCTCTTGTCCTGTTCACCTAGCAGAAAATAGGTACCTGGGTGTTAGTCGACTGGTGTGGGTCGCATCCTGGGGGACAAGATTAAGGACCCCAATGGAAATAAGTTAGACAGTCCTCGATGACGCACTGACTTTCTTGGGTTATCCTGGGTGGCTAACCCTCCGGGGTTAAAAATCCGAACAAAATCTTATCTTATCTTAGATATGTAGATATAAATCCATATGTACACCTGTTAACCGTTTTGGGGTCTAGTTCCTAGGCCTTTTGTGTATCCATATGCTCTCGCGCTACCGTCCACAGGATGGATATGGGGTGCACAATAAACTAGCCACTTCGGTGGCAAAATCTAAAAAATCTTCAATATTCTTTTTATTTTTTTTTAAATTGAAGAGTTGCTCTCTATTATGTATAAATATGGATCTCTTTTTGTATGATATACTATATGCTTTCAACTTACTATTTTAACTCTGTAGCAATTGCATGGAAAATGAAATTATATTATTTTACTATAATGTTAACATAACAAAATATATGTACTATTTTAGTTAAGTTATCGTTAGAAATATTTCTTTATAAATCAAGTTTCAAAGAAAATGTACACAATTAGTGGAACACTTAAGTAATTTTTTTTTTTTTTTTAAGTTTTTGCACCTATTAAGAGTACTCAGAAGGAGAATGTAGAATATAACTTGGGTATATCTGCGTCTTGCATTAGGAATAATATTTAGAGAGAAGTAAATAATAAAAAAAGAATGTTATAGGAAAGCAGTTAGAAGTCTGAGTAGATCTATAACCCACTATGATAACATGAACATAGATTACCTGGAGTTTTATGTTTATGGAGCAACTTGCAATGTGAACAGACTGGCTGATGTTGTAGTGGCCAGGCTTAGGCTTGGTTACAAGTACTTCTGGCAGTTTGGGAGACATACAGATGATGATCAAACTAAATGCAAATTATGTGGTCAGGCATATGGTCACTGTCTTGAACGCTATGTGCTAAATTGTCCACTTATTGAGGAATATAGAGATAGACAGTATAATAACTACGTGACGACACTGGAGGACAGGAGAGATAGGGGGGACATGATAACGACATACAAAATACTGAGAGGAATTGACAAGGTGGACAAAGACAGGATGTTCCAGAGATTGGACACAGTAACAAGGGGACACAGTTGGAAGTTGAAGACACAGATGAATCACAGGGATGTTAGGAAGTACTTCTTCAGCCACAGAGTAGTCAGGAAGTGGAATAGTTTGAAAAGCGATGTAGTGGAGGCAGAATTCATACATAGCTTTAAGCAGAGGTATGATAAAGCTCACGGTTCAGGGAGAGTGACCTAGTAGCGACCAGTGAAGAGGCGGGGCCAGGAGCTTGGACTCGACCCCTGCAACCTCAACTAGGTGAGTACACACACATAGCTACCAGTGAAGAGGCGGGGCCAGGAATTGTGACTTGACCCTTGCAACCACAATAAGGTGAGTACACACACACGTGGTAATGCTTTATTTACAGTGAGCAAAGTCAGGGTATTTTTCCAGAATAGTTTGTAACATACCACTGTGGATAAAATGCTTTGACATTTCTTGAAAATTTCTGAGTAAGTTGTCCCTGAATTCATTAATTTTATCGCATTCTAGCACAGTACACAATGACGCAGGATGTAACAATAGTCCATCTGGCAAAGTTTACAATTCGTTTGGTCTACATCTGGTGGTGGTGATTTAACTTGCCAAAAATACTTGTAACCCAGCCGGAGGCGGACAGTAGCGACATCCAAGAGTCTATTTTGTTGGATGCACCATAGACATGTGGCTCCTCCTGCATGATAGAATGATGATAGATGGACTGACTGGTGTCAGTTTCCCTGAGTCTTGTAGATGAATGGTTCAAAGAACCGACACGTTGTTAAATTAGACACATGTGCAACTCTTGGGTATCTTTATTGAGGAAACGTTTCGCCACACAGTGGCTTCATCAGCCCATACAAAGGAT
Source organism: Cherax quadricarinatus (assembly GCF_038502225.1). Taxonomy (NCBI): domain Eukaryota; kingdom Metazoa; phylum Arthropoda; class Malacostraca; order Decapoda; family Parastacidae; genus Cherax; species Cherax quadricarinatus. Next base: position 15,185,843 of record NC_091356.1, on the reverse strand, counting down.
AAACTTGAAGAACAGGAGGAGAATGAGGTAATCAGTTCCTTAACCTTGAGTCGATGTGGTCAGACCATCAATCTTGAATAGAATACGGCATATGAGCGGAGAAGCAGCTTATAAACCGTATGGCAGGAGAGGTGCAGCAGTGGTAGGTGGTGTCACATTTGTCCAATGTGGAAGTAGGTCGTGCCCAAGGGTTAGGCAAGCGAAGAATTCCCAAGCATTAAGATCCCAAGAAGTTGCAGTGTCTGACAGGATTGTAGATGAATGGTTCAAAGAGCCGACACGTTGTTAAATTAGACACATGTGCAACTCTTGGGTATCTTTATTGAGGAAACGTTTCGCCACACAGTGGCTTCATCAGCCCATACAAAGGATAAATTTGAAGAACAGGAGGAGAATGAGGTAATCAGTCCCTCAACCTGTCAGACACTGCAACTTCTTGGGATCTTAATACTTTGGAATTCTTCGCTTGCCTAACCTTTGGGCACGACCTACTTCCACATTGGACAAATGTGACATTACCTATCACTGCTGCACCTCTCCTGCCATACGGTTTATAAGCTGCTTCTCCGCTCATATGCCGTATTCTATTCAAGATTGATGGACTGACCACATCGACTCAAGGTTGAGGGGCTGATTACCTCATTCTCCTCCTGTTCTTCAAGTTTATCCTTTGTATGGGCTGAGAGTTGTATTTTTAAAGAGAGAGTTGTATTTTTAAAGTCCCAAGCGTATATTCCCGGCTTATCATTCCCAGGTTGGGGTTAAAGAAGTGCCTGAGAGATTGACTACCTCAAAACTACGTCTATAAGGGTGATAGACTCATTACATTGTCTTAACATCTCTACTGCTTCTGCTGTCTCTCCTGTACGTTGCGGAATCAAGTTACCAACTACTGTACAGGTGTCTTATCCAGAGCCCTGACCTGCCTGCCCGTGAAGCGTGAGGCAGGGCTTAGCGTCTATCAGTAAATATAATAATTCCTGGTTGTAGGGCCAACTCAAGGGGGGCCTCGGGCAATTTCCGCGCGCGCTCAACCAAAAAACGAAAAATTATGGAAGTTGAGTTATATATACCGAAAAATAGCTTAACTCTTTGGCAAGACAATGGTACCAGAATGAATGTTCTACGACGTTTCTACAAGAAATTATAGTCATTTATATCAGGTAAGGTGACGGTGATATTGGTAGCGAGTCTGCTCACAGCCCATATATATTTTGGAAAATTTTCCTTGTTTTTTATCGCTTTTTCTTGCATTATTCTTTCTAATATAATAACTGACTATTTGGCATCATAAAACAGAAGGCGGAGCTTATCCGTAGACTTAGAGACAACCAGGAACCATATGGGAATGCTCGGCAGTATTCCCACTCCAGAGAGCCAGGAGAAATCACTTCATTATTACGCTTATATCAGCTTATATATAAACTCCACGGCTTATTTATCTATCATAATTGATCTAATATGATATAATAAACACTCTAAATAACATACAAACATGTTATATATTCTAGACTGAAAAAATAAGCCATAATATGACGAGAGATTATCTGGAATATTTCGATATAAATGAGTTACTGCTCTCCATGTCGTATTCTTTGGTCTCTGAGTAAGAGAAAACGGGGTTTTGAAGAGTAACTGCACTAGAACATCAGTTTACTAAGAAATACACCCAAACAAACGCGATTTTCGCGAATTTTTTTTTTTTGAGACGGTGGGCCGGCCGGCGCTCCAGGCCAATATCTCGGAAGTAACTTATTCACCTAATGTACCTATTTCTGCCTTTATTACTTAATTAAATGGAATAATATTCACAGAAATTGTAGAATAATGATTTCCCTAATTTTCTACAATCAATTTTTGGAAATATTCTAAATACTTTGGGAGTTATGTGGGAGTAAAGGGCAGATTTTTTGCAACATTCCAAGAACTAACAAACTTTATTTTTTTGTGTGAAATAAAGATAAGTTATTTAGAGGTCAGGCAATGTACAAAATTAGTATAAGCATTGCTCTCTCGGCACCAAGTGTCCAAGCAACCTTACGTCGTCCCATATAGGAATAAATCCCCCCCCCCCAAGGGCATTTTCAGTAAATCAGTCCTTTTTCAGTCTTTTCTCAGTTGTTGTTTGAGGTATATTTTTGATAAATATTTTCAAGAAAGAGTGAAAACACTTTGTCTTGTGCACCAAAACTGGAGGAAATCGGACAGTAAACAAAAAAGCTAAATTTATTTGCACGAGGCCCCCCTCAATCTTTTTTTATATAGCCACACTCACCACACCACACTCATCACACCATACTCACCACACCACACTCACCACACCACACTCACCACACCACACTCACCACACCACACTCACCACACCATACTCACCACACCACACTCACCACACCCCACTCACCACACCACACTCACCACACCACACTCACCACACCACTCACCACACCACACTCACCACACCACACTCACCACACCATACTCACCACACCATACTCACCACACCATACTCACCACACCACACTCACCACACCACTCACCACACCACACTCACCACACCACACTCACCACACCATACTCACCACACCACACTCACCACACCACACTCACCACACCATACTCACCACACCACACTCACCACACCACTCACCACACCACACTCACCACACCACACTCACCACACCATACTCACCACACCATACTCACCACACCACACTCACCACACCATACTCACCACACCACACTCACCACACCACACTCACCACACCATACTCACCACACCACACCACACTCACCACACCACACTCACCACACCATACTCACCACACCACACTCACCACACCACACTCACCACACCACACTCACCACACCACTCACCACACCACACTCACCACACCACACTCACCACACCACATACACCACACCACACTCACCACACCACACTCACCACACCACACTCACCACACCACGCTTACCACACCACACTCACCACACCACACTCACCACACCACACTCACCACACCACACTCACCACACCACACTCACCACACCACACTCACCACACCACACTCACCACACCACACTCACCACACCATACTCACCACACCACACTCACCACACCACACTCACCACACCACACTCACCACACCACACTCACCACACCACACTCACCACACCACACTCACCACACCACACTCACCACACCACACTCACCACACCACACTCACCACACCACACTCACCACACCACGCTTACCACACCACACTCACCACACCACACTCACCACACCACACTCACCACACCACACTCACTACACCACACTCACCACACCACACTCACCACACCACACTCACCACACCACACTCACCACACCACACTCACCACACCACACTCACCACACCACACTCACCACACCATACTCACCACACCACACTCACCACACCACGCTTACCACACCACACTCACCACACCACACTCACCACACCACACTCACCACACCACACTCACCACACCACACTCACCACACCACACTCACCACACCACACTCACCACACCACACTCACCACACCACACTCACCACACCACACTCACCACACACACACCACACTCACTCACCACACCACACTCACCACACCACACTCACCACACCACACTCACCACACCACACTCACCACACCACACTCACCACACCACACTCACCACACCACACTCACCACACCACACTCACCACACCACACTCACCACACCACACTCCGTATGATCCGATCTATTACTCGTCCTTAATAATAATAATAATAATAATAATAATAATAATAATAATAATAATAACAATAATAATAATAATAATAATAATAATAATAATAATAATAATAATAATAATAATAATAATAATAATAATAATAATAATAATAATAATAATAATAATAATAATAATAATAATAATAATAATAATAATAATAATAATAATAATAATAATAATCTGCTGTTTTATGATTCTTGAGTGTGTGTTCCCTCGAGAAGGTCACAAACGCTGCAATATGTAACCATAAATGCAACTAGGGAAAACAAAAGAATATAAAACTTTATTTTCGCGAGTGAGTGTATGAGAATGAGGAACACAGGATATATATGTTGATAGACGCAGTTTTTTCTGTGTATATATGCTGAAAGTTTAATTTAATCTCTATTGTAGGAATTAAACTGTTTTTGTTTAGTGGTGAAAAGGTCACATGCAGCCTTAATGACCCTCCTGTAGTCGATAGGATTTAATCCCCATTAACCAGGCCTGGTCATGGACCGGGTCACGGGGGCATTGACCCCCGGAACACCCTTCAGGTAACCAACCACCCATCTATTCGCATCATAAGCTCTACAAAAGAGATGTACTTTCAACCGAGCTTTAAACACATAAACAGATTCCAGACGTTTAACAGACACCTTATATACAGTCTGGGAGCTACAGAAGACAAGTGTCTATGTAAGTGATTTCTCTGCAACAAGACGAGGCTCAGTCTGGATAGATCCACATTATTTCTGGGAAACATTCCTGAGCCTGATATAAAAAGTACATATCACTAAGATACTTGAGTTATTAAACTTAATACCTTGAAATGTTTAGTAAGTTTATTCAGGTATACGTACACATAAATACAGTTACATAAATTATCATACATAGCAGTATATGTGTACATTACCCAGGATAATCCAAAATAAGTCAGGCAAAGTGACTTATTTCCATTGGGTTTAATTGAGTTTACATTCAGTTCTTGCTGCGACAGAGTCAGAGTATCTGATACAACCAGAAGTCACTAGTGGACACTCCAGGTAGGACCTACCATCAGTGTCTCAGAAAAAAAACAATATGCCAAAATTACTTTATTCGTAGCCTTAAAAACTTAACCAGTCATGAATGATGTGTATTAGATTTTCAGCTTCATTTTTCCACAGGTGAATGTGAATTTTTTTTCGATCTTCGTGGGCGGCAGGTGTTGATTAAAACAGGTGTATGGACAAGTGTTGTGGTCACCTGTCACAACGATAACTCCGCTGCACATCCAACAACTCTCTCTAATCAAACTGGAAATAACTTTTTCCTATATTAATTTCGCGCCTGGACAAGCAGAGCTGTTGGTACTGCTGCCTCAGGTCACAATGTTGGTACTGCTGCCTCAGGTCACAATGTTGGTACTGCTGCCTCAGGTCACAATGTTGGTACTGCTGCCTCAGGTCACAATGTTGGTACTGCTGCCTCAGGTCACACTGTTGGTACTGCTGCCTCAGGTCACAATGTTGGTACTGCTGCCTCAGGTCACAATGTCCTCAGCCAGTCACGCACACACAATATATATATATATATATATATATATATATATATATATATATATATATATATATATATATACACCCCTCTGGGTTTTCTTCCATTTTCTTACTAGTTCTTGTTCTTGTTTATTTCCTGTTATCTCCATGGGGAAGTGGAACAGAATTCTTCCTCAGTAAGCCACGTGTGTTGTAAGAGCGACTAAAATGCCGGAAGCAAGGGGCTAGTAACCCCTTCTCATGAATAAATTACTAAAATTAAGAAGAGAAACTTTCGTTTTTCTTTTTGGGCCACCCTGCCTTGGTGGGATACGGTCAGTTTGTTGATATCTATATATATATTTAACAAGTCGACCGCCTCCCACCGAGGCAGGGTGACCCAAAAAGAAAGAAAATACTTTCATTATCTTTCAACACTTTCACCTCACTCACACATAATCACTGTTTTTGCAGAGGTGCTCAGAATACAACAGTTTAGAAGCATATACGTATAAAGATACACAACATATCCCTCCAAACTGCCAATATCCCAAACCCCTCCTTTAAAGTGCAGGCATTGTACTTCCCATTTCCAGGACTCAAGTCCGACTATATGAAAATAACCGGTTTCCCTGAATCCCTTCACTAAATATTACCCTGCTCACACTCCAACAGCTCGTCAGGTCCCGAATACCATTCGTCTCCATTTATTTCTAACACGCTCATGCACGCTTGCTGAAAGTCCAAGCCCCTCGCCCTCAAAACCTCCTTTACCCCCTCCCTCCAACCTTTTCGAGAACGACTCCTACATTGCCTTCCTTCGCCA